>NW_027193591.1:0-304523 GCF_032444005.1 Ranitomeya imitator
GAAATGACTTCTCCATGCATTTTATGCATTGGTAAAAGCACTATGATGAAAAGTGTGATATGTTTTCAGGTATCTCCTATACTAATAGAGCCACATGCTCACCGGTTTGCCACATGATGTAGGCCTATGGACTGAACAAGAAACCACCAAAAATTTTAACCAGTCATCGTTCTCACAACACTGAGGACCAGTCATTCGAAATGACTTCTCCATGCATTTTATGCATTGGTAAAAGCACTATGATGAAAAGTGTGATAAGTTTTCAGGTATCTCCTATACTAATAGAGCAACATGCTCACCGGTTTGCCACATGATGTAGGCCTATGGACTGAACAAGAAACCACCAAAAATTTTAACCAGTCATCGTTCTCACAACACTGAGGACCAGTCATTCGAAATGACTTCTCCATGCATTTTATGCATTGGTAAAAGCACTATGATGAAAAGTGTGATATGTTTTCAGGTATCTCCTATACTAATAGAGCCACATGCTCACCGGTTTGCCACATGATGTAGGCCTATGGGCTGAAAAAGAAACCACCAAAAATTTTAACCAGTCATCGTTCTCACAACACTGAGGACCAGTCATTCGAAATGACTTCTCCATGCATTTTATGCATTGGTAAAAGCACTATGATGAAAAGTGTGATATGTTTTCAGGTATCTCCTATACTAATAGAGCCACATGCTCACCGGTTTGCCACATGATGTAGGCCTATGGACTGAACAAGAAACCACCAAAAATTTTAACCAGTCATCGTTCTCACAACACTGAGGACCAGTCATTCGAAATGACTTCTCCATGCATTTTATGCATTGGTAAAAGCACTATGATGAAAAGTGTGATATGTTTTCAGGTATCTCCTATACTAATAGAGCCACATGCTCACCGGTTTGCCACATGATGTAGGCCTATGGACTGAACAAGAAACCACCAAAAATTTTAACCAGTCATCGTTCTCACAACACTGAGGACCAGTCATTCGAAATGACTTCTCCATGCATTTTATGCATTGGTAAAAGCACTATGATGAAAAGTGTGATATGTTTTCAGGTATCTCCTATACTAATAGAGCCACATGCTCACCGGTTTGCCACATGATGTAGGCCTATGGACTGAACAAGAAACCACCAAAAATTTTAACCAGTCATCGTTCTCACAACACTGAGGACCAGTCATTCGAAATGACTTCTCCATGCATTTTATGCATTGGTAAAAGCACTATGATGAAAAGTGTGATATGTTTTCAGGTATCTCCTATACTAATAGAGCCACATGCTCACCGGTTTGCCACATGATGTAGGCCTATGGACTGAACAAGAAACCACCAAAAATTTTAACCAGTCATCGTTCTCACAACACTGAGGACCAGTCATTCGAAATGACTTCTTAATGCATTTTATGCATTGGTAAAAGCACTATGATGAAAAGTGTGATATGTTTTCAGGTATCTCCTATACTAATAGAGCCACATGCTCACCGGTTTGCCACATGATGTAGGTCTATGGACTGAACAAGAAACCACCAAAAATTTTAACCAGTCATCGTTCTCACAACACTGAGGACCAGTCATTCGAAATGACTTCTCCATGCATTTTATGCATTGGTAAAAGCACTATGATGAAAAGTGTGATATGTTTTCAGGTATCTCCTATACTAATAGAGCCACATGCTCACCGGTTTGCCACATGATGTAGGCCTATGGACTGAACAAGAAACCACCAAAAATTTTAACCAGTCATCGTTCTCACAACACTGAGGACCAGTCATTCGAAATGACTTCTCCATGCATTTTATGAATTGGTAAAAGCACTATGATGAAAAGTGTGATATGTTTTCAGGTATCTCCTATACTAATAGAGCCACATGCTCACCGGTTTGCCACATGATGTAGGCCTATGGACTGAACAAGAAACCACCAAAAATTTTAACCAGTCATCTTTCTCACAACACTGAGGACCAGTCATTCGAAATGACTTCTCCATGCATTTTATGCATTGGTAAAAGCACTATGATGAAAAGTGTGATATGTTTTCAGGTATCTCCTATACTAATAGAGCCACATGCTCACCGGTTTGCCACATGATGTAGGCCTATGGACTGAACAAGAAACCACCAAAAATTTTAACCAGTCATCGTTCTCACAACACTGAGGACCAGTCATTCGAAGTGACTTCTCCATGCATTTTATGCATTGGTAAAAGCACTATGATGAAAAGTGTGATATGTTTTCAGGTATCTCCTATACTAATAGAGCCACATGCTCACCGGTTTGCCACATGATGTAGGCCTATGGACTGAACAAGAAACCACCAAAAATTTTAACCAGTCATCGTTCTCACAACACTGAGGACCAGTCATTCGAAATGACTTCTCCATGCATTTTATGCATTGGTAAAAGCACTATGATGAAAAGTGTGATATGTTTTCAGGTATCTCCTATACTAATAGAGCCACATGCTCACCGGTTTGCCACATGATGTAGGCCTATGGACTGAACAAGAAACCACCAAAAATTTTAACCAGTCATTGTTCTCACAACACTGAGGACCAGTCATTCGAAATGACTTCTTCATGCATTTTATGCATTGGTAAAAGCACTATGATGAAAAGTGTGATATGTTTTCAGGTATCTCCTATACTAATAGAGCCACATGCTCACCGGTTTGCCACATGATGTAGGCCTATGGACTGAACAAGAAACCACCAAAAATTTTAACCAGTCATCGTTCTCACAACACTGAGGACCAGTCATTCGAAATGACTTCTCCATGCATTTTATGCATTGGTAAAAGCACTATGATGAAAAGTGTGATATGTTTTCAGGTATCTCCTATACTAATAGAGCCACATGCTCACCGGTTTGCCACATGATGTAGGCCTATGGACTGAACAAGAAACCACCAAAAATTTTAACCAGTCATCTTTCTCACAACACTGAGGACCAGTCATTCGAAATGACTTCTCCATGCATTTTATGCATTGGTAAAAGCACTATGATGAAAAGTGTGATATGTTTTCAGGTATCTCCTATACTAATAGAGCCACATGCTCACCGGTTTGCCACATGATGTAGGCCTATGGACTGAACAAGAAACCACCAAAAATTTTAACCAGTCATCGTTCTCACAACACTGAGGACCAGTCATTCGAAATGACTTCTCCATGCATTTTATGCATTGGTAAAAGCACTATGATGAAAAGTGTGATATGTTTTCAGGTATCTCCTATACTAATAGAGCCACATGCTCACCGGTTTGCCACATGATGTAGGCCTATGGACTGAACAAGAAACCACCAAAAATTTTAACCAGTCATCGTTCTCACAACACTGAGGACCAGTCATTCGAAATGACTTCTCCATGCATTTTATGCATTGGTAAAAGCACTATGATGAAAAGTGTGATATGTTTTCAGGTATCTCCTATACTAATAGAGCCACATGCTCACCGGTTTGCCACATGATGTAGGCCTATGGACTGAACAAGAAACCACCAAAAATTTTAACCAGTCATCGTTCTCACAACACTGAGGACCAGTCATTCGAAATGACTTCTCCATGCATTTTATGCATTGGTAAAAGCACTATGATGAAAAGTGTGATATGTTTTCAGGTATCTCCTATACTAATAGAGCCACATGCTCACCGGTTTGCCACATGATGTAGGCCTATTGACTGAACAAGAAACCCCCAAAAATTTTAACCAGTCATCATTCTCACAACACTGAGGACCAGTCATTCGAAATGACTTCTCCATGCATTTTATGCATTGGTAAAAGCACTATGATGAAAAGTGTGATATGTTTTCAGGTATCTCCTATACTAATAGAGCCACATGCTCACCGGTTTGCCACATGATGTAGGCCTATGGACTGAACAAGAAACCACCAAAAATTTTAACCAGTCATCGTTCTCACAACACTGAGGACCAGTCATTCGAAATGACTTCTCCATGCATTTTATGCATTGGTAAAAGCACTATGATGAAAAGTGTGATATGTTTTCAGGTATCTCCTATACTAATAGAGCCACATGCTCACCGGTTTGCCACATGATGTAGGCCTATGGACTGAACAAGAAACCACCAAAAATTTTAACCAGTCATCGTTCTCACAACACTGAGGACCAGTCATTCGAAATGACTTCTCCATGCATTTTATGCATTGGTAAAAGCACTATGATGAAAAGTGTGATAAGTTTTCAGGTATCTCCTATACTAATAGAGCCACATGCTCACCGGTTTGCCACATGATGTAGGCCTATGGACTGAACAAGAAACCACCAAAAATTTTAACCAGTCATCGTTCTCACAACACTGAGGACCAGTAATTCGAAATGACTTCTCCATGCATTTTATGCATTGGTAAAAGCACTATGATGAAAAGTGTGATATGTTTTCAGGTATCTCCTATACTAATAGAGCCACATGCTCACCGGTTTGCCACATGATGTAGGCCTATGGACTGAACAAGAAACCACCAAAAATTTTAACCAGTCATCGTTCTCACAACACTGAGGACCAGTCATTCGAAATGACTTCTCCATGCATTTTATGCATTGGTAAAAGCACTATGATGAAAAGTGTGATATGTTTTCAGGTATCTCCTATACTAATAGAGCCACATGCTCACCGGTTTGCCACATGATGTAGGCCTATGGACTGAACAAGAAACCACCAAAAATTTTAACCAGTCATCATTCTCACAACTCTGAGGACCAGTCATTCGAAATGACTTCTCCATGCATTTTATGCATTGGTAAAAGCACTATGATGAAAAGTGTGATATGTTTTCAGGTATCTCCTATACTAATAGAGCCACATGCTCACCGGTTTGCCACATGATGTAGGCCTATGGACTGAACAAGAAACCACCAAAAATTTTAACCAGTCATCCTTCTCACAACACTGAGGACCAGTCATTCGAAATGACTTCTCCATGCATTTTATGCATTGGTAAAAGCACTATGATGAAAAGTGTGATATGTTTTCAGGTATCTCCTATACTAATAGAGCCACATGCTCACCGGTTTGCCACATGATGTAGGCCTATGGACTGAACAAGAAACCACCAAAAATTTTAACCAGTCATCGTTCTCACAACACTGAGGACCAGTCATTCGAAATGACTTCTCCATGCATTTTATGCATTGGTAAAAGCACTATGATGAAAAGTGTGATATGTTTTCAGGTATCTCCTATACTAATAGAGCCACATGCTCACCGGTTTGCCACATGATGTAGGCCTATGGACTGAACAAGAAACCACCAAAAATTTTAACCAGTCATCATTCTCACAACACTGAGGACCAGTCATTCGAAATGACTTCTCCATGCATTTTATGCATTGGTAAAAGCACTATGATGAAAAGTGTGATATGTTTTCAGGTATCTCCTATACTAATAGAGCCACATGCTCACCGGTTTGCCACATGATGTAGGCCTATGGACTGAACAAGAAACCACCAAAAATTTTAACCAGTCATCCTTCTCACAACACTGAGGACCAGTCATTCGAAATGACTTCTCCATGCATTTTATGCATTGGTAAAAGCACTATGATGAAAAGTGTGATATGTTTTCAGGTATCTCCTATACTAATAGAGCCACATGCTCACCGGTTTGCCACATGATGTAGGCCTATGGACTGAACAAGAAACCACCAAAAATTTTAACCAGTCATCGTTCTCACAACACTGAGGACCAGTCATTCGAAATGACTTCTCCATGCATTTTATGCATTGGTAAAAGCACTATGATGAAAAGTGTGATATGTTTTCAGGTATCTCCTATACTAATAGAGCCACATGCTCACCGGTTTGCCACATGATGTAGGCCTATGGACTGAACAAGAAACCACCAAAAATTTTAACCAGTCATCGTTCTCACAACACTGAGGACCAGTCATTCGAAATGACTTCTCCATGCATTTTATGCATTGGTAAAAGCACTATGATGAAAAGTGTGATATGTTTTCAGGTATCTCCTATACTAATAGAGCCACATGCTCACCGGTTTGCCACATGATGTAGGCCTATGGACTGAACAAGAAACCACCAAAAATTTTAACCAGTCATCGTTCTCACAACACTGAGGACCAGTCATTTGAAATGACTTCTCCATGCATTTTATGCATTGGTAAAAGCACTATGATGAAAAGTGTGATATGTTTTCAGGTATCTCCTATACTAATAGAGCCACATGCTCACCGGTTTGCCACATGATGTAGGCCTATGGACTGAACAAGAAACCACCAAAAATTTTAACCAGTCATCGTTCTCACAACACTGAGGACCAGTCATTCGAAATGACTTCTCCATGCATTTTATGCATTGGTAAAAGCACTATGATGAAAAGTGTGATATGTTTTCAGGTATCTCCTATACTAATAGAGCCACATGCTCACCGGTTTGCCACATGATGTAGGCCTATGGACTGAACAAGAAACCACCAAAAATTTTAACCAGTCATCGTTCTCACAACACTGAGGACCAGTCATTCGAAATGACTTCTCCATGCATTTTATGCATTGGTAAAAGCACTATGATGAAAAGTGTGATATGTTTTCAGGTATCTCCTATACTAATAGAGCCACATGCTCACCGGTTTGCCACATGATGTAGGCCTATGGACTGAACAAGAAACCACCAAAAATTTTAACCAGTCATCGTTCTCACAACACTGAGGACCAGTCATTCGAAATGACTTCTCCATGCATTTTATGCATTGGTAAAAGCACTATGATGAAAAGTGTGATAAGTTTTCAGGTATCTCCTATACTAATAGAGCCACATGCTCACCGGTTTGCCACATGATGTAGGCCTATGGACTGAACAAGAAACCACCAAAAATTTTAACCAGTCATCGTTCTCACAACACTGAGGACCAGTCATTCGAAATGACTTCTCCATGCATTTTATGCATTGGTAAAAGCACTATGATGAAAAGTGTGATAAGTTTTCAGGTATCTCCTATACTAATAGAGCCACATGCTCACCGGTTTGCCACATGATGTAGGCCTATGGACTGAACAAGAAACCACCAAAAATCTTAACCAGTCATCGTTCTCACAACACTGAGGACCAGTAATTCGAAATGACTTCTCCATGCATTTTATGCATTGGTAAAAGCACTATGATGAAAAGTGTGATATGTTTTCAGGTATCTCCTATACTAATAGAGCCACATGCTCACCGGTTTGCCACATGATGTAGGCCTATGGACTGAACAAGAAACCACCAAAAATTTTAACCAGTCATCGTTCTCACAACACTGAGGACCAGTCATTCGAAATGACTTCTCCATGCATTTTATGCATTGGTAAAAGCACTATGATGAAAAGTGTGATATGTTTTCAGGTATCTCCTATACTAATAGAGCCACATGCTCACCGGTTTGCCACATGATGTAGGCCTATGGACTGAACAAGAAACCACCAAAAATTTTAACCAGTCATCATTCTCACAACACTGAGGACCAGTCATTCGAAATGACTTCTCCATGCATTTTATGCATTGGTAAAAGCACTATGATGAAAAGTGTGATATGTTTTCAGGTATCTCCTATACTAATAGAGCCACATGATCACCGGTTTGCCACATGATGTAGGGCTATGGACTGAAAAAGAAACCACCAAAAATTTTAACCAGTCATCCTTCTCACAACACTGAGGACCAGTCATTCGAAATGACTTCTCCATGCATTTTATGCATTGGTAAAAGCACTATGATGAAAAGTGTGATATGTTTTCAGGTATCTCCTATACTAATAGAGCCACATGCTCACCGGTTTGCCACATGATGTAGGCCTATGGACTGAACAAGAAACCACCAAAAATTTTAACCAGTCATCGTTCTCACAACACTGAGGACCAGTCATTCGAAATGACTTCTCCATGCATTTTATGCATTGGTAAAAGCACTATGATGAAAAGTGTGATATGTTTTCAGGTATCTCCTATACTAATAGAGCCACATGCTCACCGGTTTGCCACATGATGTAGGCCTATGGACTGAACAAGAAACCACCAAAAATTTTAACCAGTCATCGTTCTCACAACACTGAGGACCAGTCATTCGAAATGACTTCTCCATGCATTTTATGCATTGGTAAAAGCACTATGATGAAAAGTGTGATATGTTTTCAGGTATCTCCTATACTAATAGAGCCACATGCTCACCGGTTTGCCACATGATGTAGGCCTATGGACTGAACAAGAAACCACCAAAAATTTTAACCAGTCATTGTTCTCACAACACTGAGGACCAGTCATTCGAAATGACTTCTCCATGCATTTTATGCATTGGTAAAAGCACTATGATGAAAAGTGTGATATGTTTTCAGGTATCTCCTATACTAATAGAGCCACATGCTCACCGGTTTGCCACATGATGTAGGCCTATGGACTGAACAAGAAACCACCAAAAATTTTAACCAGTCATCGTTCTCACAACACTGAGGACCAGTCATTCGAAATGACTTCTCCATGCATTTTATGCATTGGTAAAAGCACTATGATGAAAAGTGTGATATGTTTTCAGGTATCTCCTATACTAATAGAGCCACATGCTCACCGGTTTGCCACATGATGTAGGCCTATGGACTGAACAAGAAACCACCAAAAATTTTAACCAGTCATCGTTCTCACAACACTGAGGACCAGTCATTCGAAATGACTTCTCCATGCATTTTATGCATTGGTAAAAGCACTATGATGAAAAGTGTGATATGTTTTCAGGTATCTCCTATACTAATAGAGCCACATGCTCACCGGTTTGCCACATGATGTAGGCCTATGGACTGAACAAGAAACCACCAAAAATTTTAACCAGTCATCGTTCTCACAACACTGAGGACCAGTCATTCGAAATGACTTCTCCATGCATTTTATGCATTGGTAAAAGCACTAGGATGAAAAGTGTGATATGTTTTCAGGTATCTCCTATACTAATAGAGCCACATGCTCACCGGTTTGCCACATGATGTAGGCCTATGGACTGAACAAGAAACCACCAAAAATTTTAACCAGTCATCGTTCTCACAACACTGAGGACCAGTCATTCGAAATGACTTCTCCATGCATTTTATGCATTGGTAAAAGCACTATGATGAAAAGTGTGATATGTTTTCAGGTATCTCCTATACTAATAGAGCCACATGCTCACCGGTTTGCCACATGATGTAGGCCTATGGACTGAACAAGAAACCACCAAAAAATTTAACCAGTCATCGTTCTCACAACACTGAGGACCAGTCATTCGAAATGTATGGAATAGAGTGTATGGTATAGAGTGTAGGGTGTAGAGTGTAGGGTATAGTGTGTAGAGTGTAGGGTATAGAGTGTAGGGTATAGAGTGTAGGGTATAGAGTGTATGGTATAGAGTGTAGGGTATAGAGTGTATGGTATAGTTTGCAGGGTATAGAGTGTAGGGTATAGAGTGTAGGGTATAGTGTGTAGAGTGTAGGGTATAGTGTGTAGGGTATAGAGTGTAGGGTATAGAGTGTATGGTATAGAGTGTATGGTATAGATTGTAGGGTATAGAGTGTAGGGTATAGAGTGTAGAGTGTAGGGTATAGAGTGTAGAAAGTAGGGTATAGTGTGTAGGGTATAGAGTGTAGAGTGTAGGGTATAGAGTGTAGGGTATAGAGTGTAGATTGTATGGTATAGAGTGTAGGGTATAGAGTGTATAGTGTAGGGTATAGAGTGTAGAGTGTAGGGTATAGAGTGTAGGGTATAGAGTGTTGGGATATAGAGTGTAGGGTATAGAGTGTAGGGTATAGAGTGTAGGGTATAGATTGTAGGGTATAGAGTGTAGGGTATAGAGTGTAGGTTATAGAGTATATAGTGTAGGGTATAGAGTGTAGGGTATAGAGTGTAGAGTGTAGGGTATAGAGTGTAGGGTATAGAGTGTAGGGTATAGAGTGTAGGGTATAAAGTGTAGAGTGTAGGTTATAGAGTGTAGGGTATAGAGTGTATGGTATAGAGTGTAGGGTATAGAGTGTAGTGTGTAGGGTGTAGAGTGTAGAGTGTAGGGTATAGAGTGTAAGGTATAGAGTGTTGGGTATAGAGTGTATGTTATAGAGTGTAGGGTATAGAGTGTAGGGTATAGAGTGTAGGGTATAGAGTGTAGGGTATAGAGTGTAGGGTATAAAGTGTAGAGTGTAGGGTATAGAGTGTAGGGTTTAGAGTGTATGTTATAGAGTGTAGGGTATAGAGTGTAGAGTGTAGGGTATAGAGTGTAGGGTATATAGTGTAGGGTATAGAGTGTAGGGTATAGAGTGTAGGGTATAGAGTGTAGAGTGTAGGGTATAGAGTGTAGAAAGTAGGGTATAGTGTGTAGGGTATAGCGTTTAGAGTGTAGGGTATAGAGTGTAGGGTATAGAGTGTAGATTGTATGGTATAGAGTGTAGGGTATAGAGTGTATAGTGTAGGATATAGAGTGTAGAGTGTAGGGTATAGAGTGTAGGGTATAGAGTGTTGGGATATAGAGTGTAGGGTATAGAGTGTCGGGTATAGAGTGTAGGGTATAGATTGTAGGGTAAAGAGTGTAGGGTATAGAGTGTAGGGTATAGAGTTTATAGTGTAGGGTATAGAGTGTAGGGTATAGAGTGTAGAGTGTAGGGTATAGAGTGTAGGGTATAGAGTGTAGGGTATAGAGTGTAGGGTATAAAGTGTAGAGTGTAGGGTATAGAGTGTAGAGTGTAGAGTGTAGGGTGTAGAGTGGAGAGTGTAGGGTATAGAGTGTAAGGTATAGAGTGTAGGGTATAGAGTGTATGTTATAGAGTGTAGGTATAGAGTGTAGAGTGTAGGGTATAGAGTGTAGGGTATAGAGTGTAGAAAGTAGGGTATAGTGTGTAGGGTATAGAGTGTAGGGTATAGAGTGTATGGTATAGAGTGTAGAGTGTAGGGTATAGAGTGTAGAAAGTAGGGTATAGTGTGTAGGGTATAGAGTGTAGAGTGTAGGGTATAGAGTGTAGGGTATAGAGTGTAGATTGTATGGTATAGAGTGTAGGGTATAGAGTGTATAGTGTAGGGTATATAGTGTAGAGTGTAGGGTATAGAGTGTAGGGTATAGAGTGTTGGGATATAGAGTGTAGGGTATAGAGTGTAGGGTATAGAGTGTAGGGTATAGATTGTAGGGTATAGAGTGTAGGGTATAGAGTGTAGGGTATAGAGTATATAGTGTAGGGTATAGAGTGTAGGGTATAGAGTGTAGAGTGTAGGGTATAGAGTGTAGGGTATAGAGTGTAGGGTATAGAGTGTAGGGTATAAAGTGTAGAGTGTAGGTTATAGAGTGTAAGGTATAGAGTGTATGGTATAGAGTGTAGGGTATAGAGTGTAGAGTGTAGGGTGTAGAGTGTAGAGTGTAGGGTATAGAGTGTAAGGTATAGAGTGTTGGGTATAGAGTGTATGTTATAGAGTGTAGGGTATAGAGTGTAGGGTATAGAGTGTAGGGTATAGAGTGTAGGGTATAGAGTGTAGGGTATAAAGTGTAGAGTGTAGGGTATAGAGTGTAGGGTTTAGAGTGTATGTTATAGAGTGTAGGGTATAGAGTGTAGAGTGTAGGGTATAGAGTGTAGAAAGTAGGGTATAGTGTGAAGGGTATAGAGTGTAGAGTGTAGGGTATAGAGTGTAGGGTATAGAGTGTAGGGTATAGAGTGTAGGGTATAAAGTGTAGAGTGTAGGGTATATAGTGTAGGGTATAGAGTGTAGGGTATAGAGTGTAGGGTATAGAGTGTAGAGTGTAGGGTATAGAGTGTAGAAAGTAGGGTATAGTGTGAAGGGTATAGAGTGTAGAGTGTAAGGTATAGAGTGTAGGGTATAGAGTGTAGATTGTATGGTATAGAGTGTAGGGTATAGAGTGTATAGTGTAGGGTATAGAGTGTAGAGTGTAGGATATAGAGTGTAGGGTATAGAGTGTTGGGATATAGAGTGTAGGGTATAGAGTGTCGGGTATAGAGTGTAGGGTATAGATTGTAGGGTAAAGAGTGTAGGGTATAGAGTGTAGGGTATAGAGTATATAGTGTAGGGTATAGAGTGTAGGGTATAGAGTGTAGAGTGTAGGGTATAGAGTGTAGGGTATAGAGTGTAGGGTATAGAGTGTAGGGTATAAAGTGTAGAGTGTAGGGTATAGAGTGTAGGGTGTAGAGTGTAGGGTGTAGAGTGGAGAGTGTAGGGTATAGAGTGTAAGGTATAGAGTGTAGGGTATAGAGTGTATGTTATAGAGTGTAGGTATAGAGTGTAGAGTGTAGGGTATAGAGTGTAGGGTATAGAGTGTAGAAAGTAGGGTATAGTGTGTAGGGTATAGAGTGTAGGGTATAGAGTGTATGGTATAGAGTGTAGAGTGTAGGGTATAGAGTGTAGAAAGTAGGGTATAGTGTGTAGGGTATAGAGTGTAGAGTGTAGGGTATAGAGTGTAGGGTATAGAGTGTAGATTGTATGGTATAGAGTGTAGGGTATAGAGTGTATAGTGTAGGGTATATAGTGTAGAGTGTAGGGTATAGAGTGTAGGGTATAGAGTGTTGGGATATAGAGTGTAGGGTATAGAGTGTAGGGTATAGAGTGTAGGGTATAGATTGTAGGGTATAGAGTGTAGGGTATAGAGTGTAGGGTATACAGTATATAGTGTAGGGTATAGAGTGTAGGTTATAGAGTGTAGAGTGTAGGGTATAGAGTGTAGGGTATAGAGTGTAGGGTATAGAGTGTAGGGTATAAAGTGTAGAGTGTAGGGTATAGAGTGTAGGGTATAGAGTGTAGAGTGTAGGGTGTAGAGTGGAGAGTGTAGGGTATAGAGTGTAAGGTATAGAGTGTAGGTATAGAGTGTATGTTATAGAGTCTAGGGTATAGAGTGTAGAGTGTAGGGTATAGAGTGTAGGGTATAGAGTGTAGGGTATAGAGTGTAGGGTATCAGGTGTAGAGTGTAGGGTATAGAGTGTAGGGTATCAGGTGTAGAGTGTAGGGTATATAGTGTAGGGTTTAGAGTGTAGAGTGTAGGATATAGAGTGTAGAGTGTAGGGTATAGAGTGTAGGGTATATAGTGTAGGGTATAGAGTGTAGGGTATAGAGTGTAGGGTATAGAGTGTAGAGTGTAGGGTATAGAGTGTAGGGTATAGAGTGTAGAGTGTAGGGTATAGAGTGTATGGTATAGAGTGTAGGGTGTAGAGTGTATGGTATAGAGTGTAGGGTATAGAGTGTAGAGTGTAGGGTATAAAGTGTAGGGTATAGAGTGTAGGGTGTAGGGTATAGAGTGTAGAGTGTAGGGTATAGAGTGTATGGTATAATGTGTAGGGTATAGAGTGTAGGGTGTAGAGTGTAGGGTATAGAGTGTAGGGTATAGAGTGTAGGGTATAGAGTGTAGGGTATACAGTGTAGGGTATAGTGTGTAGAGTGTAGGGTATAGAGTGTATGGTATAGAGTGTAGGGTGTAGAGTGTATAGTATAGAGTGTAGAGTGTAGGGTATAGAGTGTAGAGTGTGGGGTATAGAGTGTAGAGTGTAGGGTATAGAGTGTATGATATAGAGTGTAGGGTATAGAGTGTATGGTATAGATTGCAGGGTATAGAGTGTAGGGTATAGAGTGTAGGGTATAGAGTGTAGAGTGTAGGGTACAGAGTGTAGGGTATAAAGTGTATGGTATAGAGTGTATGGTATAGATTGTAGGGTATAGAGTGTAGGGTATAGAGTGTAGAATATAGGGTATAGAGTGTAGAAAGTAGGGTATAGTGTGTAGGGTATAGAGTGTAGAGTGTAGGGTATAGAGTGTAGGGTTTAGAGTGTAGGGTATAGAGTGTAGGGTATAGAGTGTAGAGTGTAGGGTATAGCGTGTATGGTATAGGGTGTAGGGTATAGAGTGTAGGGTATAGAGTGTAGGGTATAGAGTGTAGGGTATAGAGTGTAGAGTGTAGGGTATAGAGTTTAGGGTATAGAGTGTATGGTATAGAGTGTAGAGTGTAGGGTATAGAGTGTATAGTGTAGGGTATAGAGTGTAGGGTATAGAGTGTAGGGTATATAGCGTATGGTATAGAGTGTAGGGAATAGAGTGTAGATTGTATGGTGTAGAGTGTATGGTATAGAGTGTAGGGTATGGAGTGTAGAGTATAGAGTGTAGGGTATAGAGTGTAGGGTATAGAGTGTAGGGTATAGAATGTATGGTATAGAGTGTAGGGAATAGAGTGTAGAGTGTAGGGTATAGAGTGTATGGTGTAGAGTGTAGGGTATAGAGTGTATAGTGTAGGGTATAGAGTGCAGGGTATAGAGTGTATGGAATAGAGTGTATGGAATATAGTGTACGGTATAGAGTGTAGAGTGTAGGGTATAGAGTGTAGGGTATAGAGCGTATGGTGTAGGGTATAGATTGTAGGGTATAGAGTGTAGAGTGTAGGGTATAGAGTGCATGATATAGAGGGTAGGGTGTAGAGTGTATGGTATAGAGTGTACAGTATAGAGTGTATGGTATAGAGTGTAGAGTGTAGGATATAGAGTGTATGGTATAGAGTGTAGGGTGTAGAGTGTATAGTATAGAGTGTAGGGTACAGAGTGTAGAGTGTAGGGTATAGAGTGTAGGGTATAGTGTGTATGGTATAGAGTGTACGGTATAGAGTGTATGATATAGAGTGTATGGTATATAGTGTAGGGTATAGAGTGTTTGGTATAGAGTGTAAGGTATAGAGTGTAGAGAGTAGGGTATAGATTTTAGAGTGTAGAGTGTAGGGTATAGAGTGTAGGGTATAGAGTGTATGGAATAGAGTGTATGGTATAGAGTGTAGGGTGTAGAGTGTAGGGTATAGTGTGTAGAGTGTAGGGTATAGAGTGTAGGGTATAGAGTGTAGGGTATAGAGTGTATGGTATAGAGTGTAGGGTATAGAGTGTATGGTATAGATTGCAGGGTTTAGAGTGTAGGGTATAGAGTGTAGGGTATAGTGTGTAGAGTGTAGGGTATAGAGTGTAGGGTATAGAGTGTAGGGTATAGAGTGTATGGTATAGAGTGTATGGTATAGATTGTAGGGTATAGAGTGTAGGGTATAGAGTGTAGAGTGTAGGGTATAGAGTGTAGAAAGTAGGGTATAGTGTGTAGGGTATAGAGTGTAGAGTGTAGGGTATATAGTGTAGGGTATAGAGTGTAGATTGTATGGTATAGAGTGTAGGGTATAGAGTGTATAGTGTAGGGTATAGAGTGTAGAGTGTAGGGTATAGAGTGTAGGGTATAGAGTGTTGGGATATAGAGTGTAGGGTATAGAGTGTAGGGTATAGAGTGTAGGGTATAGATTGTAGGGTATAGAGTGTAGGGTATAGAGTGTAGGGTATAGAGTATATAGTGTAGGGTATAGAGTGTAGGGTATAGAGTGTAGAGTGTAGGGTATAGAGTGTAGGGTATAGAGTGTAGGGTATAGAGTGTAGGGTATAAAGTGTAGAGTGTAGGTTATAGAGTGTAGGGTATAGAGTGTAGGGTATAGAGTGTAGGGTATAGAGTGTAGAATGTAGGGTGTAGAGTGTAGAGTGTAGGGTATAGAGTGTAAGGTATAGAGTGTTGGGTATAGAGTGTATGTTATAGAGTGTAGGGTATAGAGTGTAGGGTATAGAGTGTAGGGTATAGAGTGTAGGGTATAAAGTGTAGAGTGTAGGGTATAGAGTGTAGGGTTTAGAGTGTATGTTATAGAGTGTAGGGTATAGAGTGTAGAGTGTAGGGTATAGAGTGTAGGGTATATAGTGTAGGGTATAGAGTGTAGGGTATAGAGTGTAGGGTATAGAGTGTAGAGTGTAGGGTATAGAGTGTAGAAAGTAGAATATGGTGTGTAGGGTATAGAGTGTAGAGTGTAGGGTATAGAGTGTAGGGTATAGAGTGTAGATTGTATGGTATAGAGTGTAGGGTATAGAGTGTATAGTGTAGGGTATAGAGTGTAGAGTGTAGGGTATAGAGTGTGGGGTATAGAGTGTTGGGATATAGAGTGTAGGGTATAGAGTGTCGGGTATAGAGTGTAGGGTATAGATTGTAGGGTAAAGAGTGTAGGGTATAGAGTGTAGGGTATAGAGTATATAGTGTAGGGTATAGAGTGTAGGGTATAGAGTGTAGAGTGTAGGGTATAGAGTGTAGGGTATAGAGTGTAGGGTATAGAGTGTAGGGTATAAAGTGTAGAGTGTAGGGTATAGAGTGTAGGGTATAGAGTGTAGAGTGTAGGGTGTAGAGTGGAGAGTGTAGGGTATAGAGTGTAAGGTATAGAGTGTAGGGTATAGAGTGTATGTTATAGAGTGTAGGTATAGAGTGTAGAGTGTAGGGTATAGAGTGTAGGGTATAGACTGTAGAAAGTAGGGTATAGTGTGTAGGGTATAGAGTGTAGGGTATAGAGTGTATGGTATAGAGTGTAGAGTGTAGGGTATAGAGTGTAGAAAGTAGGGTATAGTGTGTAGGGTATAGAGTGTAGAGTGTAGGGTATAGAGTGTAGGGTATAGAGTGTAGATTGTATGGTATAGAGTGTAGGGTATAGAGTGTATAGTGTAGGGTATATAGTGTAGAGTGTAGGGTATAGAGTGTAGGGTATAGAGTGTTGGGATATAGAGTGTAGGGTATAGAGTGTAGGGCATAGAGTGTAGGGTATAGATTGTAGGGTATAGAGTGTAGGCTATAGAGTGTAGGGTATAGAGTATATAGTGTAGGGTATAGAGTGTAGGTTATAGAGTGTAGAGTGTAGGGTATAGAGTGTAGGGTATAGAGTGTAGGGTATAGAGTGTAGGGTATAAAGTGTAGAGTGTAGGGTATAGAGTGTAGGGTATAGAGTGTAGAGTGTAGGGTGTAGAGTGGAGAGTGTAGGGTATAGAGTGTAAGGTATAGAGTGTAGGGTATAGAGTGTATGTTATAGAGTGTAGGGTATAGAGTGTAGAGTGTAGGGTATAGAGTGTAGGGTATAGAGTGTAGGGTATAGAGTGTAGTGTATAAAGTGTAGAGTGTAGGGTATAGAGTGTAGGGTTTAGAGTGTATGTTATAGAGTGTAGGGTATAGAGTGTAGAGTGTAGGATATAGAGTGTAGAGTGTAGGGTATAGAGTGTAGGGTATATAGTGTAGGGTATAGAGTGTAGGGTATAGAGTGTAAGGTATAGAGTGTAGAGTGTAGGGTATAGAGTGTAGGGTATAGAGTGTAGAGTGTAGGATATAGAGTGTATGGTATAGAGTGTAAGGTGTAGAGTGTATGGTATAGAGTGTAGGGTATAGAGTGTAGAGTGTAGGGTATAGAGTGTAGGGTGTAGAGTGTAGGGTATAGAGTGTAGGGTATAGAGTGTAGAGTGTAGGGTATAAAGTGTAGGGTATAGAGTGTAGGGTGTAGGGTATAGAGTGTAGAGTGTAGGGTATAGAGTGTATGGTATAATGTGTAGGGTATAGAGTGTGGGGTGTAGAGTGTAGGGTATAGAGTGTAGGGTATAGAGTGTAGGGTATAGAGTGTAGAGTGTAGGGTATATAGTGTAGGGTATAGAGTATAGAGTGTAGGGTATAGAGTGTAGGGTATAGAGTGTAGAGTGTAGAGTGTAAGGTATAGAGTGTAGAGTGTAGGGTATAGAGTGTAGGGTATAGAGTGTAGGGTATAGAGTGTAGGGTATAGAGTGTAGAGTGTAGGGATTAGAGTGTAGGGTATAGAGTGTAGGGTATAGAGTGTAGAGTGTAGGGTATAGAGTGTAGGGTATAGAGTGTACGGTATAGAGTGTTGGGCTATAGAGTGTAGGGTATAGAGTGTAGGGTATACAGTGTAGGGTATAAAGTGTAGAGTGTAGGGTATAGAGTGTAGGGTATAGAGTGTAGGGTATAGAGTGTAGGGTATAGAGTGTAGAGTGTAGAGTGTAGGGTATAGAGTGTAGAGTTTAGGTTATAGAGTGTAGGGTATAGAGTGTAGGGTTTAGAGTGTATGGTATAGAGTGTAGGGTATAGAGTGTAGAGTGTAGGGTATAGAGTGTAGGATATAGAGTGTAGGGTATAGAGTGTATGGTATAGAGTGTACGGTATAGAGTGTAGAGTGTAGGGTATAGAGTGTAGGGTATAGATTGTAGGGTATAGAGTGTATTGTATAGGGTATAGAGTGTATGGTGTAGAGTGTAGGGTATAGAGTGTATAGTGTAGGGTATAGAGTGTAGGGTATAGAGTGTAGAGTATAGAGTGTTTGGTATAGAGTGTAGAGTGTAGGGTATAGAGTGTAGGGTATATAGTGTAGGGTATAGAGTGTAGGGTATACAGTGTAGAGTGTAGGGATTAGAGTGTAGGGTATAGAGTGTAGGGTGTAGAGTGTAGGGTATAGAGTGTAGGGTATAGAGTGTATGGTATAGAGTGTAGGGTATAGAGTGTTGGGTATAGATTGTAGGGTATAGAATGTAGAGTGTAGTGTATAGAGTATAGGGTATAGAGTGTATGGTGTAGAGTGTAGGGTATAGAGTGTATAGTGTAGGGTATAGAGTGTATGCAATAGAGTGTATGGAATATAGTGTACGGTATAGAGTGTAGGGTATAGAGTGTAGGATATAGAGCGTAGGGTGTAGGGTATAGATTGTAGGGTATAGAGTGTAGGGTATAGAGTGTAGGGTGTAGAGTGTATGGTAAAGAGTGTACAGTATAGAGTGTATGGTATAGATTGTAGAGTGTAGGGTATAGAGTGTATGGTATAGAGTGTAGGGTGCAGAGTGTATAGTATAGAGTGTAGGGTACAGAGTGTAGAGTGTAGGGTATAGAGTGTAGGGTATAGAGTGTAGGGTATAGAGTGTAGGGTATAGAGTGTAGGGTATAAAGTGTAGAGTGTAGGGTATAGAGTGTAGGGTATAGAGTGTAGGGTATAGAGTGTAGAGTGTAGGGTGTAGAGTGTAGGGTGTAGAGTGTAAGGTATAGAGTGTAGGGTATAGAGTGTATGTTATAGAGTGTAGGGTGTAGAGTGTAGAGTGTAGGGTATAGAGTGTAGGGTATAGAGTGTAGGGTATAGAGTGTAGGGTATAGAGTGTAGAGTGTAGGATATAGAGTGTAGAGTGTAGGGTATAAAGTGTAGGGTATATAGTGTAGGGTATAGAGTGTAGGGTAAAGAGTGTAGGGTATAGAGTGTATGGTATAGAGTGTAGAGTGTAGGGTATAGAGTGTAGAAAGTAGGGTATAGTGTGTAGGGTATAGAGTGTAGAGTGTAGGGTATAGAGTGTAGGGTATAGAGTGTAGATTGTATGGTATAGAGTGTAGGGTATAGAGTGTATAGTGTAGGGTATAGAGTGTAGAGTGTAGGGTATAGAGTGTAGGGTATAGAGTGTTGGGATATAGAGTGTAGGGTATAGAGTGTCGGGTATAGAGTGTAGGGTATAGATTGTAGGGTATAGAGTGTAGGGTATAGAGTGTAGGGTATAGAGTATATAGTGTAGGGTATAGAGTGTAGGGTATAGAGTGTAGAGTGTAGGGTATAGAGTGTAGGGTATAGAGTGTAGGGTATAGAGTGTAGGGTATAAAGTGTAGAGTGTAGGGTATAGAGTGTAGGGTGTAGAGTGGAGAGTGTAGGGTATAGAGTGTAAGGTATAGAGTGTAGGGTATAGAGTGTATGTTATAGAGTGTAGGGTATAGAGTGTAGAGTGTAGGGTATAGAGTGTAGAAAGTAGGGTGTAGTGTGTAGGGTATAGAGTGTAGGGTATAGAGTGTATGGTATAGAGTGTAGGGTATAGAGTGTAGAAAGTAGGGTATAGTGTGTAGGGTATAGAGTGTAGGGTATAGAGTGTAGGGTATAGAGTGTAGGGTATGGAGTGTAGGGTATAGAGTGTAGGGTATAGAGTGTACGGTATAGAGTGTATGATATATTGTGTATGGTATATAGTGTTTGGTATAGAGTGTAAGGTATAGAGTGTAGAGAGTAGGATATAGATTGTAGAGTGTAGAGTGTAGGGTATAGAGTGTATGGTAAAGACTGTATGGAATAGAGAGTATGGTATAGAGTGTAGGGTGTAGAGTGTAGGGTATAGAGTGTAGAGTGTGGGGTATAGAGTGTAGAGTGTAGGGTATAGAGTGTAGGGTATAGAGTGTTGGGATGTAGAGTGTAGGGTATAGAGTGTCGGGTATAGAGTGTAGGGTATAGATTGTAGGGTATAGAGTGTAGGGTATAGAGTGTAGGGTATAGAGTATATAGTGTAGGGTATAGAGTGTAGGGTATAGAGTGTAGAGTGTAGGGTATAGAGTGTAGGTTATAGAGTGTGGGGTATAGAGTGTAGGGTATAAAGTGTAGAGTGTAGGGTATGGAGTGTAGAGTGTAGGGTGTAGAGTGGAGAGTGTAGGGTATAGAGTGTAAGGTATAGAGTGTAGGGTATAGAGTGTATGTTATAGAGTGTAGGGTATAGAGTGTAGAGTGTAGGGTATAGAGTGTAGAAAGTAGGGTGTAGTGTGTAGGGTATAGAGTGTAGGGTATAGAGTGTATGGTATAGAGTGTAGGGTATAGAGTGTAGAAAGTAGGGTATAGTGTGTAGGGTATAGAGTGTAGGGTATAGAGTGTAGGGTATAGAGTGTAGGGTATAGAGTGTACGGTATAGAGTGTATGATATATTGTGTATGGTATATAGTGTTTGGTATAGAGTGTAAGGTATAGAGTGTAGAGAGTAGGATATAGATTGTAGAGTGTAGAGTGTAGGGTATAGAGTGTATGGTAAAGAGTGTATGGAATAGAGAGTATGGTATAGAGTGTAGGGTGCAGAGTGTAGGGTATAGAGTGTAGAGTGTGGGGTATAGAGTGTAGAGTGTAGGGTATATAGTGTATGATATAGAGTGTAGGGTATAGAGTGTAGATTGTATGGTATAGAGTGTAGGGTATAGAGTGTATAGTGTAGGGTATAGAGTGTAGAGTGTAGGGTATAGAGTGTAGGGTATAGAGTGTTGGGATATAGAGTGTAGGGTATAGAGTGTAGGGTATAGAGTGTAGGGTATAGATTGTAGGGAATAGAGTGTAGGGTATAGAGTATATAGTGTAGGGTATAGAGTGTAGGGTATAGAGTGTAGAGTTTAGGGTATAGAGTGTAGGGTATAGAGTGTAGGGTATAGAGTGTAGGGTATAAAGTGTAGAGTGTAGGGTATAGAGTGTAGGGTATAGAGTGTAGAGTGTAGGGTGTAGAGTGGAGAGTGTAAGGTATAGAGTGTAGGGTATAGAGTGTATGTTATAGAGTGTAGGGTATAGAGTGTAGAGTGTAGGGTACAGAGTGTAGGGTATAGAGTGTAGGGTATAAAGTGTAGAGTGTAGGGTATAGAGTGTAGGGTTTAGAGTGTATGTTATAGAGTGTAGGGTATAGAGTGTAGAGTGTAGGATATAGAGTGTAGAGTGTAGGGTATAGAGTGTAGGGTATAGAGTGTAGGGTAAAGAGTGTATGGTATAGAGTGTACGGTATAGAGTGTAGAGTGTAGGGTATAGAGTGTAGGGTATAGATTGTAGGGTATAGAGTGTATTGTATAGGGTATAGAGTGTATGGTGTAGAGTGTAGGGTATAGAGTGTATAGTGTAGGGTATAGAGTGTAGGGTATAGAGTGTAGAGTATAGAGTGTTTGGTATAGAGTGTAGAGTGTAGGGTATAGAGTGTAGGGTATATGGTGTAGGGTATAGAGTGTAGGGTATACAGTGTAGAGTGTAGGGATTAGAGTGTAGGGTATAGAGTGTAGGGTGTAGAGTGTAGGGTATAGAGTGTAGGGTATAGAGTGTATGGTATAGAGTGTAGGGTATAGAGTGTTGGGTATAGATTGTAGGGTATAGAATGTAGAGTGTACTGTATAGAGTATAGGGTATAGAGTGTATGGTGTAGAGTGTAGGGTATAGAGTGTATAGTGTAGGGTATAGAGTGCAGGGTATAGAGTGTATGCAATAGAGTGTATGGAATATAGTGTACGGTATAGAGTGTAGGGTATAGAGTGTAGGATATAGAGCGTAGGGTGTAGGGTATAGATTGTAGGGTATAGAGTGTAGGGTATAGAGTGTAGGGTGTAGAGTGTATGGTAAAGAGTGTACAGTATAGAGTGTATGGTATAGATTGTAGAGTGTAGGGTATAGAGTGTATGGTATAGAGTGTAGGGTGTAGAGTGTATAGTATAGAGTGTAGGGTACAGAGTGTAGAGTGTAGGGTATAGAGTGTAGGGTATAGAGTGTAGGGTATAGAGTGTAGGGTATAGAGTGTAGGGTATAAAGTGTAGAGTGTAGGGTATAGAGTGTAGGGTATAGAGTGTAGGGTATAGAGTGTAGAGTGTAGGGTGTAGAGTGTAGGGTGTAGAGTGTAAGGTATAGAGTGTAGGGTATAGAGTGTATGTTATAGAGTGTAGGGTGTAGAGTGTAGAGTGTAGGGTATAGAGTGTAGGGTATAGAGTGTAGGGTATAGAGTGTAGGGTATAGAGTGTAGAGTGTAGGATATAGAGTGTAGAGTGTAGGGTATAAAGTGTAGGGTATATAGTGTAGGGTATAGAGTGTAGGGTAAAGAGTGTAGGGTATAGAGTGTATGGTATAGAGTGTAGAGTGTAGGGTATAGAGTGTAGAAAGTAGGGTATAGTGTGTAGGGTATAGAGTGTAGAGTGTAGGGTATAGAGTGTAGGGTATAGAGTGTAGATTGTATGGTATAGAGTGTAGGGTATAGAGTGTAAAGTGTAGGGTATAGAGTGTAGAGTGTAGGGTATAGAGTGTAGGGTATAGAGTGTTGGGATATAGAGTGTAGGGTATAGAGTGTCGGGTATAGAGTGTAGGGTATAGATTGTAGGGTATAGAGTGTAGGGTATAGAGTGTAGGGTATAGAGTATATAGTGTAGGGTATAGAGTGTAGGGTATAGAGTGTAGAGTGTAGGGTATAGAGTGTAGGGTATAGAGTGTAGGGTATAGAGTGTAGGGTATAAAGTGTAGAGTGTAGGGTATAGAGTGTAGGGTGTAGAGTGGAGAGTGTAGGGTATAGAGTGTAAGGTATAGAGTGTAGGGTATAGAGTGTATGTTATAGAGTGTAGGGTATAGAGTGTAGAGTGTAGGGTATAGAGTGTAGAAAGTAGGGTGTAGTGTGTAGGGTATAGAGTGTAGGGTATAGAGTGTATGGTATAGAGTGTAGGGTATAGAGTGTAGAAAGTAGGGTATAGTGTGTAGGGTATAGAGTGTAGGGTATGGAGTGTAGGGTATAGAGTGTAGGGTATAGAGTGTACGGTATAGAGTGTATGATATATTGTGTATGGTATATAGTGTTTGGTATAGAGTGTAAGGTATAGAGTGTAGAGAGTAGGATATAGATTGTAGAGTGTAGAGCGTAGGGTATAGAGTGTATGGTAAAGACTGTATGGAATAGAGAGTATGGTATAGAGTGTAGGGTGTAGAGTGTAGGGTATAGAGTGTAGAGTGTGGGGTATAGAGTGTAGAGTGCAGGGTATAGAGTGTAGGGTATAGAGTGTTGGGATGTAGAGTGTAGGGTATAGAGTGTCGGGTATAGAGTGTAGGGTATAGATTGTAGGGTATAGAGTGTAGGGTATAGAGTGTAGGGTATAGAGTATATAGTGTA
This sequence comes from Ranitomeya imitator, assembly GCF_032444005.1. Taxonomy (NCBI): domain Eukaryota; kingdom Metazoa; phylum Chordata; class Amphibia; order Anura; family Dendrobatidae; genus Ranitomeya; species Ranitomeya imitator. The sequence goes on from NW_027193591.1 coordinate 23,488, forward strand.
GGGTATAGAGTGTAGGGTATAGAGTGTAGAGTGTAGGGTATAGAGTGTAGGTTATAGAGTGTGGGGTATAGAGTGTAGGGTATAAAGTGTAGAGTGTAGGGTATAGAGTGTAGAGTGTAGGGTGTAGAGTGGAGAGTGTAGGGTATAGAGTGTAAGGTATAGAGTGTAGGGTATAGAGTGTATGTTATAGAGTGTAGGGTATAGAGTGTAGAGTGTAGGGTATAGAGTGTAGAAAGTAGGGTGTAGTGTGTAGGGTATAGAGTGTAGGGTATAGAGTGTATGGTATAGAGTGTAGGGTATAGAGTGTAGAAAGTAGGGTATAGTGTGTAGGGTATAGAGTGTAGGGTATAGAGTGTAGGGTATAGAGTGTAGGGTATAGAGTGTAGGGTATAGAGTGTACGGTATAGAGTGTATGATATATTGTGTATGGTATATAGTGTTTGGTATAGAGTGTAAGGTATAGAGTGTAGAGAGTAGGATATAGATTGTAGAGTGTAGAGTGTAGGGTATAGAGTGTATGGTAAAGAGTGTATGGAATAGAGAGTATGGTATAGAGTGTAGGGTGCAGAGTGTAGGGTATAGAGTGTAGAGTGTGGGGTATAGAGTGTAGAGTGTAGGGTATATAGTGTATGATATAGAGTGTAGGGTATAGAGTGTAGATTGTATGGTATAGAGTGTAGGGTATAGAGTGTATAGTGTAGGGTATAGAGTGTTGAGTGTAGGGTATAGAGTGTAGGGTATAGAGTGTTGGGATATAGAGTGTAGGGTATAGAGTGTAGGGTATAGAGTGTAGGGTATAGATTGTAGGGAATAGAGTGTAGGGTATAGAGTATATAGTGTAGGGTATAGAGTGTAGGGTATAGAGTGTAGAGTTTAGGGTATAGAGTGTAGGGTATAGAGTGTAGGGTATAGAGTGTAGGGTATAAAGTGTAGAGTGTAGGGTATAGAGTGTAGGGTATAGAGTGTAGAGTGTAGGGTGTAGAGTGGAGAGTGTAAGGTATAGAGTGTAGGGTATAGAGTGTATGTTATAGAGTGTAGGGTATAGAGTGTAGAGTGTAGGGTACAGAGTGTAGGGTATAGAGTGTAGGGTATAAAGTGTAGAGTGTAGGGTATAGAGTGTAGGGTTTAGAGTGTATGTTATAGAGTGTAGGGTATAGAGTGTAGAGTGTAGGATATAGAGTGTAGAGTGTAGGGTATAGAGTGTAGGGTATATAGTGTAGGGTATAGAGTGTAGGGTATAGAGTGTAGGGTATAGAGTGTAGAGTGTAGGGTATAGAGTGTAGGGTATAGAGTGTAGAGTGTAGGGTATAGAGTGTATGGTATAGAGTGTAGGGTGTAGAGTGTATGGTATAGAGTGTAGGGTATAGAGTGTAGAGTGTAGGGTATAGAGTGTAGGGTGTAGAGTGTAGGGTATAGAGTGTAGGGTATAGAGTGTAGAGTGTAGGGTATAAAGTGTAGGGTATAGAGTGTAGGGTGTAGAGTGTAGGGTATAGAGTGTAGAGTGTAGGGTATAGAGTGTATGGTATAATGTGTAGGGCATAGAGTGTAGGGTGTAGAGTGTAGGGTACAGAGTGTAGGGTATAGAGTGTAGGGTATAGAGTGTAGAGTGTAGGGTATATAGTGTAGGGTATAGAGTATAGAGTGTAGGGTATAGAGTGTAGGGTGTAGAGTGTAGAGTGTAGAGTGTAGGGTATAGAGTGTAGAGTGTAGGGTATAGAGTGTAGGGTATAGAGTTTATGGTATAGAGTAGGGTATAGAGTGTAGGGTATAGAGTGTAGAGTGTAGGGTATAGAGTGTAGAGTGTAGGGTATAGAGTGTAGGGTATAAAGAGTAGAGTGTAGGGTATAGAGTGTAGAGTGTAGGGTATGGAGTGTATGGTATAGAGTGTAGGGTATAGAGTGTAGAGTATAGAGTGTTGGGTATAGAGTGTAGAGTGTAGGGTATAGAGTGTAGGGTATATAGTGTAGGGTATAGAGTGTATGGTATACAGTGTAGAGTGTAGGGTATAGAGTGTATGGTATAATGTGTAGGGCATAGAGTGTAGGGTGTAGAGTGTAGGGTATAGAGTGTAGGGTGTAGAGTGTAGGGTATAGAGTGTAGGGTATAGAGTGTATGGTATAGAGTGTAGGGTATAGAGTGTTGGGTATAGATTGTAGGGTGTAGAATGTAGAGTGTAGTGTATAGAGTATAGGGTATAGAGTGTATGGTGTAGAGTGTAGGGTATAGAGTGTATAGTGTAGGGTATAGAGTGCAGGGTATAGAGTGTATGGAATAGAGTGTATGGAATATAGTGTACGGTATAGAGTGTAGAGAGTAGGGTATAGAGTGTAGGGTATAGAGCGTAGGGTGTAGGGTATAGATTGTAGGGTATAGAGTGTAGGGTATAGAGTGTAGAGTGTAGGGTATAGAGTGCATGGTATAGAGTGTAGGGTGTAGAGTGTATGGTATAGAGTGTACAGTATAGAGTGTATGGTATAGAGTGTAGAGTGTAGGGTATAGAGTGTATGGTATAGAGTGTAGAGTGTAGGGTATAGAGTGTAGGGTATAGAGTGTAGGGTATAGAGTGTATGGTATAGAGTGTAGGGTATAGAGTGTAGGGTATAGAGTGTAGAGTGTAGGGTATAGAGTGTAGGGTATAGAGTGTAGAGTGTAGGGTATAGAGTGTATGGTATAGATTGCAGGGTATAAAGTGTAGGGTGTAGAGTGTAGGGTATAGAGTGTAGGGTATAGAGTGTATGGTATAGATTGTAGGGTATAGAGTGTAGGGTATAGAGTGTAGAGTGTAGGGTATAGAGTGTAGAAAGTAGGGTATAGTGTGTAGGGTATAAAGTGTAGAGTGTAGGGTATAGAGTGTAGGGTATAGAGTGTAGATTGTATGGTATAGAGTGTAGGGTATAGAGTGTATAGTGTAGGGTGTAGAGTGTAGGGTATAGAGTGTAGGGTATAGAGTGTTGGGATATAGAGTGTAGGGTATAGAGTGTAGGGTATAGAGTGTAGGGTATAGATTGTAGGGTATAGAGTGTAGGGTATAGAGTGTAGGGTATAGAGTATATAGTGTAGGGTATAGAGTGTAGGGTATAGAGTGTAGAGTGTAGGGTATAGAGTGTAGGGTATAGAGTGTAGGGTATAAAGTGTAGAGTGTAGGGTATAGAGTGTAGGGTATAGAGTGTAGGGTATAGAGTGTAGGGTATAGAGTGTAGAGTGTAGGGTGTAGAGTGTAGGGTATAGCGTGTAAGATATAGAGTGTAGGGTATAGAGTGTATGTTATAGAGTGTAGGGTATAGAGTGTAGAGTGTAGGGTATAGAGTGTAGGGTATAGAGTGTAGGGTATAGAGTGTATGGTATAGAGTGTAGGGTATAAAGTGTAGAGTGTAGGGTATAGAGTGTAGGGTATAGAGTGTAGGGTTTAGAGTGTATGTTATAGAGTGTAGGGTATAGAGTGTAGAGTGTAGGATATAGAGTGTAGAGTGTAGGGTATAAAGTGTAGGGTATATAGTGTAGGGTATAGAGTGTAGGGTATAGAGTGTATGGTATAGAGTGTATGGTATAGAGTGTAGAGTGTAGGGTATAGAGTGTAGAAAGTAGGGTATAGTGTGTAGGGTATAGAGTGTAGAGTGTAGGGTATAGAGTGTAGGGTATAGAGTGTAGATTGTATGGTATAGAGTGTAGGGTATAGAGTGTATAGTGTAGGGTATAGAGTGTAGAGTGTAGGGTATAGAGTGTAGGGTATAGAGTGTTGGGATATAGAGTGTAGGGTATAGAGTGTCGGGTATAGAGTGTAGGGTATAGATTGTAGGGTATAGAGTGTAGGGTATAGAGTATATAGTATAGGGTATAGAGTGTAGGGTATAGAGTGGAGAGTGTAGGGTATAGAGTGTAGGGTATAGAGTGTAGGGTATAGAGTGTAGGGTATATAGTGTAGAGTGTAGGGTATAGAGTGTAGGGTATAGAGTGTAGAGTGTAGGGTGTAGAGTGGAGAGTGTAGGGTATAGAGTGTAAGGTATAGAGTGTAGGGTATAGAGTGTATGTTATAGAGTGTAGGGTGTAGAGTGTAGGGTATAGAGTGTAGAAAGTAGGGTATAGTGTGTAGGGTATAGAGTGTAGGGTATAGAGTGTAGGGTATAGAGTGTAGGGTATAGAGTATATAGTGTAGGGTATAGAGTGTAGGGTATAGAGTGTAGAGTTTAGGGTATAGAGTGTAGGGTATAGAGTGTAGGGTATAGAGTGTAGGGCATAAAGTGTAGAGTGTAGGGTATAGAGTGTGGGGTATAGAGTGTAGGGTGTAGAGTGGAGAGTGTAAGGTATAGAGTGTAAGGTATAGAGTGTAGGGTATAGAGTGTATGTTATAGAGTGTAGGGTATATAGTGTAGAGTGTAGGGTATAGAGTGTAGGGTATAGAGTGTAGGGTATAGAGTGTAGGGTATAGAGTGTAGGGTATAAAGTGTAGAGTGTAGGGTATAGAGTGTAGGGTATAGAGTGTAGGGTATAGAGTGTAGAGTGTAGGTTATATAGTGTAGGGTATAGAGTGTAGAGTGTAGGGTATAGAGTGTAGGGTATAGAGTGTATGGTATAGAGTGTAGGGTATAGAGTGTAGGGTATAGAGTGTAGAGTGTAGGGATTAGAGTGTAGGGTATAGAGTGTATTGTATAGAGTGTAGAGTGTAGGGTATAGAGTGTACGGTATAGAGTGTTGGGCTATAGAGTGTAGGGTATAGAGTATAGGGTATAGAGTGTAGGGTATAGAGTGTAGGGTATACAGTGTAGGGTATGAAGTGTAGAGTGTAGGGTATAGAGTGTAGGGTATAGAGTGTAGGGTATAGAGTGTAGGGTATAGAGTGTAGAGTGTAGGGTATAGAGTGTAGAGTTTAGGGTATAGAGTGTAGGGTATAGAGTGTAGGGTTTAGAGTGTATGGTATAGAGTGTAGGGTATAGAGTGTAGAGTGTACGGTATAGAGTGTAGGATATAGAGTGTAGGGTATAGAGTGTATGGTATAGAGTGTACGGTATAGAGTGTACAGTGTAGGGTATAGAGTGTAGGGTAAAGATTGTAGGGTATAGAGTGTATTGTATAGGGTATAGAGTGTATGGTGTAGAGTGTAGGGTATAGAGTGTATAGTGTAGGGTATAGAGTGTAGGGTATAGAGTGTATGGTATAGAGTGTAGGGTATAGAGTGTATGGTATAGAGTGTAGGGTATAGAGTGTAGAGTGTAGGGTATAGAGTGTAGGGTATAGAGTGTAGAGTGTAGGGTATAGAGTTTAGGGTATAGAGTGTATGGTGTAGAGTGTAGGGTATAGAGTGTAGGGAATAGAGTGTAGAGTGTAGGGTATAGAGTATATGGTATAGAGTGTAGGGTATAGAGTATAGAGTGTAGGGTATAGAGTGTAGGGTATAGAGTGTAGGGTATAGAGTGTATGGTATAGAGTGTAGGGAATAGAGTGTAGAGTGTAGGGTATAGAGTGTATGGTATAGAGTGTAGGGTATAGAGTGTAGAGGGTAGAGTGTAGGGTATAGAGTGTAGGGTATAGAGTGTAGGGTATAGAGTGTAGAGTGTAGGGTATAGAGTGTAGGGTATAGAGTGTAGGGTGTAGAGTGTAGGGTATAGAGTGTAGGGTATAGAGTGTAGAGTGTAGGGTATAAAGTGTAGGGTATAGAGTGTAGGGTGTAGAGTGTAGGGTATAGAGTGTAGAGTGTAGGATATAGAGTGTATGGTATAGAGTGTACGGTATAGAGTGTATAGTGTAGGGTATAGAGTGTAGGGTATAGATTGTAGGGTATAGAGTGTATTGTATAGGGTATAGAGTGTATGGTGTAGAGTGTAGGGTATAGAGTGTATAGTGTAGGGTATAGAGTGTAGGGTATAGAGTGTAGAGTATAGAGTGTTTGGTATAGAGTGTAGAGTGTAGGGTATAGAGTGTAGGGTATATAGTGTAGGGTATAGAGTGTAGGGTATACAGTGTAGAGTGTAGGGATTAGAGTGTAGGGTATAGAGTGTAGGGTGTAGAGTGTAGGGTATAGAGTGTAGGGTATAGAGTGTATGGTATAGAGTGTAGGGTATAGAGTGTTGGGTATAGATTGTAGGGTATAGAATGTAGAGTGTAGTGTATAGAGTATAGGGTATAGAGTGTATGGTGTAGAGTGTAGGGTATAGAGTGTATAGTGTAGGGTATAGAGTGCAGGGTATAGAGTGTATGGAATAGAGTGTATGGAATATAGTGTACGGTATAGAGTGTAGGGTATAGAGTGTAGGATATAGAGCGTAGGGTGTAGGGTATAGATTGTAGGGTATAGGGTGTAGGGTATAGAGTGTAGGGTGTAGAGTGTATGGTATAGAGTGTACAGTATAGAGTGTATGGTATAGAGTGTAGAGTGTAGGGTATAGAGTGTATGGTATAGAGTGTAGGGTGTAGAGTGTATAGTATAGAGTGTAGGGTACAGAGTGTAGAGTGTAGGGTATAGAGTGTAGGGTATAAAGTGTAGGGTATAGAGTGTAGGGTATAGAGTGTAGGGTACAAAGTGTAGAGTGTAGGGTATAGAGTGTAGGGTATAGAGTGTAGGGTATAGAGTGTAGAGTGTAGGGTGTAGAGTGTAGGGTGTAGAGTGTAAGGTATAGAGTGTAGGGTATAGAGTGTATGTTATAGAGTGTAGGGTGTAGAGTGTAGAGTGTAGGGTATAGAGTGTAGGGTATAGAGTGTAGGGTATAGAGTGTAGGGTATAGAGTGTATGGTATAGAGTGTAGGGTATAGAGTGTAGAGTGTAGGATATAGAGTGTAGAGTGTAGGGTATAAAGTGTAGGGTATATAGTGTTGGGTATAGAGTGTAGGGTATAGAGTGTAGGGTATATAGTGTATGGTATAGAGTGTAGAGTGTAGGGTATAGAGTGTAGAAAGTAGGGTATAGTGTATAGGGTATAGAGTGTAGAGTGTAGGGTATAGAGTGTAGGGTATAGAGTGTAGATTGTATGGTATAGAGTGTAGGGTATAGAGTGTATAGTGTAGGGTATAGAGTGTAGAGTGTAGGGTATAGAGTGTAGGGTATAGAGTGTTGGGATATAGAGTGTAGGGTATAGAGTGTCGGGTATAGAGTGTAGGGTATAGATTGTAGGGTATAGAGTGTAGGGTATAGAGTGTAGGGTATAAAGTATATAGTGTAGGGTATAGAGTGTAGGGTATAGAGTGTAGAGTGTAGGGTATAGAGTGTAGGGTATAGAGTGTAGGGTATAAAGTGTAGAGTGTAGGGTATAGAGTGTAGAGTGTAGGGTGTAGAGTGGAGAGTGTAGGGTATAGAGTGTAAGGTATAGAGTGTAGGGTATAGAGTGTATGTTATAGAGTGTAGGGTATAGAGTGTAGAGTGTAGGGTATAGAGTGTAGAAAGTAGGGTATAGTGTGTAGGGTATAGAGTGTAGGGTATAGAGTGTAGGGTATAGAGTGTAGGGTATAGAGTGTAGGGTATAGAGTGTACGGTATAGAGTGTATGATATATTGTGTATGGTATATAGTGTTTGGTATAGAGTGTAAGGTATAGAGTGTAGAGAGTAGGATATAGATTGTAGAGTGTAGAGTGTAGGGTATAGAGTGTATGGTAAAGAGTGTATGGAATAGAGAGTATGGTATAGAGTGTAGGGTGTAGAGTGTAGGGTATAGAGTGTAGAGTGTGGGGTATAGAGTGTAGAGTGTAGGGTATATAGTGTATGATATAGAGTGTAGGGTATAGAGTGTAGATTGTATGGTATAGAGTGTAGGGTATAGAGTGTATAGTGTAGGGTATAGAGTGTACAGTGTAGGGATACAAAACTATGTAAAGCAGTTAATACAAGAGAAGATAGTATTCTGCTACAGATGGATCTGGATAAGTTGGAAACTTGGGCTGAAAGGTGGCAGATGAGGTTTAACAATGATAAATGTAAGGTTATACACATGGGAAGAGGGAATCAATATCACCATTACACACTGAACGGGAAACCACTGGGTAAATCTGACAGGGAGAAGGACTTGGGGATCCTAGTTAATGATAAACTTACCTGGAGCAGCCAGTGCCAGGCAGCAGTTGCCAAGGCAAACAGGATCATGGGGTGCATTAAATAAGGTCTGGATACACATGATGAGAGCATTATACTGCCTCTGTACAAATCCCTAGTTAGACCGCACATGGAGTACTGTGTCCAGTTTTGGGCACCGGTGCTCAGGAAGGATATAATGGAACTAGAGAGAGTACAAAGGAGGGCAACAAAATTAATAAAGGGGATGGGAGAACTACAATACCCAGATAGATTAGCGAAATTAGGATTATTTAGTCTAGAAAAAAGACGACTGAGGGGCGATCTAATAACCATGTATAAGTATATAAGGGTGACAATACAAATATCTCGCTGAGGATCTGTTTATACCAAGGAAGGTGACGGGCACAAGGGGGCATTCTTTGCGTCTGGAGGAGAGAAGGTTTTTCCACCAACATAGAAGAGGATTCTTTACTGTTAGGGCAGTGAGAATCTGGAATTGCTTGCCTGAGGAGGTGGTGATGGCGAACTCAGTCGAGGGGTTCAAGAGAGGCCTGGATGTCTTCCTGGAGCAGAACAATATTGTATCATACAATTATTAGGTTCTGTAGAAGGACGTAGATCTGGGTATTTATTATGATGGAATATAGGCTGAACTGGATGGACAAATGTCTTTTTTCGGCCTTACTAACTATGTTACTATGTTACTATGTTAGGGTATAGAGTGTAGGGTATAGAGTGTTGGGATATAGAGTGTAGGGTATAGAGTGTAGGGTATAGAGTGTAGGGTATAGATTGTAGGGTATAGAGTGTAGGGTATAGAGTATATAGTGTAGGGTATAGAGTGTAGGGTATAGAGTGTAGAGTTTAGGGTATAGAGTGTAGGGTATAGAGTGTAGGGTATAAAGTGTAGAGTGTAGGGTATAGAGTGTAGGGTATAGAGTGTAGAGTGTAGGGTGTAGAGTGGAGAGTGTAAGGTATAGAGTGTAGGGTATAGAGTGTATGTTATAGAGTGTAGGGTATAGAGTGTAGAGTGTAGGGTATAGAGTGTAGAAAGTAGGGTATAGTGTGTAGGGTATAGAGTGTAGAGTGTAGGGTATAGAGTGTAGGGTATAGAGTGTAGATTGTATGGTATAGAGTGTAGGGTATAGAGTGTATAGTGTAGGGTATAGAGTGTAGAGTGTAGGGTATAGAGTGTAGGGTATAGAGTGTTGGGATATAGAGTGTAGGGTATAGAGTGTCGGGTATAGAGTGTAGGGTATAGATTGTAGGGTATAGAGTGTAGGGTATAGAGTGTAGGGTATAGAGTATATAGTGTAGGGTATAGAGTGTAGGGTATAGAGTGTAGAGTGTAGGGTATAGAGTGTAGGGTATAGAGTGTAGGGTATAGAGTGTAGGGTATAAAGTGTAGAGTGTAGGGTATAGAGTGTAGAGTGTAGGGTGTAGAGTGGAGAGTGTAGGGTATAGAGTGTAAGGTATAGAGTGTAGGGTATAGAGTGTATGTTATAGAGTGTAGGGTATAGAGTGTAGAGTGTAGGGTATAGAGTGTAGAAAGTAGGGTGTAGTGTGTAGGGTATAGAGTGTAGGGTATAGAGTGTATGGTATAGAGTGTAGGGTATAGAGTGTAGAAAGTAGGGTATAGTGTGTAGGGTATAGAGTGTAGGGTATAGAGTGTAGGGTATAGAGTGTAGGGTATAGAGTGTAGGGTATAGAGTGTACGGTATAGAGTGTATGATATATTGTGTATGGTATATAGTGTTTGGTATAGAGTGTAAGGTATAGAGTGTAGAGAGTAGGATATAGATTGTAGAGTGTAGAGTGTAGGGTATAGAGTGTATGGTAAAGAGTGTATGGAATAGAGAGTATGGTATAGAGTGTAGGGTGTAGAGTGTAGGGTATAGAGTGTAGAGTGTGGGGTATAGAATGTAGAGTGTAGGGTATATAGTGTATGATATAGAGTGTAGGGTATAGAGTGTAGATTGTATGGTATAGAGTGTAGGGTATAGAGTGTATAGTGTAGGGTATAGAGTGTAGAGTGTAGGGATACAAAACTATGTAAAGCAGTTAATACAAGAGAAGATAGTATTCTGCTACAGATGGATCTGGATAAGTTGGAAACTTGGGCTGAAAGGTGGCAGATGAGGTTTAACAATGATAAATGTAAGGTTATACACATGGGAAGAGGGAATCAATATCACCATTACACACTGAACGGGAAACCACTGGGTAAATCTGACAGGGAGAAGGACTTGGGGATCCTAGTTAATGATAAACTTACCAGGAGCAGCCAGTGCCAGGCAGCAGCTGCCAAGGCAAACAGGATCATGGGGTGCATTAAAAGAGGTCTGGATACACATGATGAGAGCATTATACTGCCTCTGTACAAATCCCTAGTTAGACCGCACATGGAGTACTGTGTCCAGTTTTGGGCACCGGTGCTCAGGAAGGATATAATGGAACTAGAGAGAGTACAAAGGAGGGCAACAAAATTAATAAAGGGGATGGGAGAACTACAATACCCAGATAGATTAGCGAAATTAGGATTATTTAGTCTAGAAAAAAGACGACTGAGGGGCGATCTAATAACCATGTATAAGCATATAAGGGTGAAAATACAAATATCTCGCTGAGGATCTGTTTATACCAAGGAAGGTGACGGGCACAAGGGGGCATTCTTTGCGTCTGGAGGAGAGAAGGTTTTTCCACCAACATAGAAGAGGATTCTTTACTGTTAGGGCAGTGAGAATCTGGAATTGCTTGCCTGAGGAGGTGGTGATGGCGAACTCAGTCGAGGGGTTCAAGAGAGGCCTGGATGTCTTCCTGGAGCAGAACAATATTGTATCATACAATTATTAGGTTCTGTAGAAGGACGTAGATCTGGGTATTTATTATGATGGAATATAGGCTGAACTGGATGGACAAATGTCTTTTTTCGGCCTTACTAACTATGTTACTATGTTACTATGTTAGGGTATAGAGTGTAGGGTATAGAGTGTTGGGATATAGAGTGTAGGGTATAGAGTGTAGGGTATAGAGTGTAGGGTATAGATTGTAGGGTATAGAGTGTAGGGTATAGAGTATATAGTGTAGGGTATAGAATGTAGGGTATAGAGTGTAGAGTTTAGGGTATAGAGTGTAGGGTATAGAGTGTAGGGTATAGAGTGTAGGGTATAAAGTGTAGAGTGTAGGGTATAGAGTGTAGGGTATAGAGTGTAGAGTGTAGGGTGTAGAGTGGAGAGTGTAAGGTATAGAGTGTAGGGTATAGAGTGTATGTTATAGAGTGTAGGGTATAGAGTGTAGAGTGTAGGGTATAGAGTGTAGGGTATAGAGTGTAGGGTATAAAGTGTAGAGTGTAGGGTATAGAGTGTAGGGTTTAGAGTGTATGTTATAGAGTGTAGGGTATAGAGTGTAGAGTGTAGGGTGTAGAGTGGAGAGTGTAGGGTATAGAGTGTAAGGTATAGAGTGTAGGGTATAGAGTGTATGTTATAGAGTGTAGGGTATAGAGTGTAGAGTGTAGGGTATAGAGTGTAGAAAGTAGGGTGTAGTGTGTAGGGTATAGAGTGTAGGGTATAGAGTGTATGGTATAGAGTGTAGGGTATAGAGTGTAGAAAGTAGGGTATAGTGTGTAGGGTATAGAGTGTAGGGTATAGAGTGTAGGGTATAGAGTGTAGGGTATAGAGTGTAGGGTATAGAGTGTACGGTATAGAGTGTATGATATATTGTGTATGGTATATAGTATTTGGTATAGAGTGTAAGGTATAGAGTGTAGAGAGTAGGATATAGATTGTAGAGTGTAGAGTGTAGGGTATAGAGTGTATGGTAAAGAGTGTATGGAATAGAGAGTATGGTATAGAGTGTAGGGTGTAGAGTGTAGGGTATAGAGTGTAGAGTGTGGGGTATAGAATGTAGAGTGTAGGGTATATAGTGTATGATATAGAGTGTAGGGTATAGAGTGTAGATTGTATGGTATAGAGTGTAGGGTATAGAGTGTATAGTGTAGGGTATAGAGTGTAGAGTGTAGGGATACAAAACTATGTAAAGCAGTTAATACAAGAGAAGATAGTATTCTGCTACAGATGGATCTGGATAAGTTGGAAACTTGGGCTGAAAGGTGGCAGATGAGGTTTAACAATGATAAATGTAAGGTTATACACATGGGAAGAGGGAATCAATATCACCATTACACACTGAACGGGAAACCACTGGGTAAATCTGACAGGGAGAAGGACTTGGGGATCCTAGTTAATGATAAACTTACCAGGAGCAGCCAGTGCCAGGCAGCAGCTGCCAAGGCAAACAGGATCATGGGGTGCATTAAAAGAGGTCTGGATACACATGATGAGAGCATTATACTGCCTCTGTACAAATCCCTAGTTAGACCGCACATGGAGTACTGTGTCCAGTTTTGGGCACCGGTGCTCAGGAAGGATATAATGGAACTAGAGAGAGTACAAAGGAGGGCAACAAAATTAATAAAGGGGATGGGAGAACTACAATACCCAGATAGATTAGCGAAATTAGGATTATTTAGTCTAGAAAAAAGACGACTGAGGGGCGATCTAATAACCATGTATAAGTATATAAGGGGACAATACAAATATCTCGCTGAGGATCTGTTTATACCAAGGAAGGTGACGGGCACAAGGGGGCATTCTTTGCGTCTGGAGGAGAGAAGGTTTTTCCACCAACATAGAAGAGGATTCTTTACTGTTAGGGCAGTGAGAATCTGGAATTGCTTGCCTGAGGAGGTGGTGATGGCGAACTCAGTCGAGGGGTTCAAGAGAGGCCTGGATGTCTTCCTGGAGCAGAACAATATTGTATCATACAATTATTAGGTTCTGTAGAAGGACGTAGATCTGGGTATTTATTATGATGGAATATAGGCTGAACTGGATGGACAAATGTCTTTTTTCGGCCTTACTAACTATGTTACTATGTTACTATGTTAGGGTATAGAGTGTAGGGTATAGAGTGTTGGGATATAGAGTGTAGGGTATAGAGTGTAGGGTATAGAGTGTAGGGTATAGATTGTAGGGTATAGAGTGTAGGGTATAGAGTATATAGTGTAGGGTATAGAATGTAGGGTATAGAGTGTAGAGTTTAGGGTATAGAGTGTAGGGTATAGAGTGTAGGGTATAGAGTGTAGGGTATAAAGTGTAGAGTGTAGGGTATAGAGTGTAGGGTATAGAGTGTAGAGTGTAGGGTGTAGAGTGGAGAGTGTAAGGTATAGAGTGTAGGGTATAGAGTGTATGTTATAGAGTGTAGGGTATAGAGTGTAGAGTGTAGGGTATAGAGTGTAGGGTATAGAGTGTAGGGTATAAAGTGTAGAGTGTAGGGTATAGAGTGTAGGGTTTAGAGTGTATGTTATAGAGTGTAGGGTATAGAGTGTAGAGTGTAGGATATAGAGTGTAGAGTGTAGGGTATAGAGTGTAGGGTATATAGTGTAGGGTATAGAGTGTAGGGTATAGAGTGTAGGGTATAGAGTGTAGAGTGTAGGGTATAGAGTGTAGGATATAGAGTGTAGAGTGTAGGGTATAGAGTGTATGGTATAGAGTGTAGGGTGTAGAGTGTATGGTATAGAGTGTAAGGTATAGAGTGTAGAGTGTAGGGTATAGAGTGTAGGGTGTAGAGTGTAGGGTATAGAGTGTAGGGTATAGAGTGTAGAGTGTAGGGTATAAAGTGTAGGGTATAGAGTGTAGGGTGTAGAGTGTAGGGTATAGAGTGTAGAGTGTAGGGTATAGAGTGTATGGTATAATGTGTAGGGCATAGAGTGTAGGGTGTAGAGTGTAGGGTACAGAGTGTAGGGTATAGAGTGTAGGGTATAGAGTGTAGAGTGTAGGGTATATAATGTAGGGTATAGAGTATAGAGTGTAGGGTATAGAGTGTAGGGTATAGAGTGTAGAGTGTAGAGTGTAGGGTATAGAGTGTAGAGTGTAGGGTATAGAGTGTAGGGTATAGAGTGTATGGTATAGAGTAGGGTATAGAGTGTAGGGTATAGAGTGTAGAGTGTAGGGTATAGAGTGTAGAGTGTAGGGTATAGAGTGTAGGGTATAAAAAATAGAGTGTAGGGTATAGAGTGTAGAGTGTAGGGTATGGAGTGTATGGTATAGAGTGTAGGGTATAGAGTGTAGAGTATAGAGTGTTGGGCATAGAGTGTAGAGTGTAGGGTATAGAGTGTAGGGTATATAGTGTAGGGTATAGAGTGTATGGTATACAGTGTAGAGTGTAGGGATTAGAGTGTAGGGTATAGAGTGTAGGGTGTAGAGTGTAGGGTATAGAGTGTAGGGTATAGAGTGTATGGTATAGAGTGTAGGGTATAGAGTGTTGGGTATAGATTGTAGGGTATAGAATGTAGAGTGTAGTGTATAGAGTATAGGGTGTAGAGTGTATGGTGTAGAGTGTAGGGTATAGAGTGTATAGTGTAGGCTATAGAGTGCAGGGTATAGAGTGTATGGAATAGAGTGTATGGAATATAGTGTACGGTATAGAGTGTAGAGAGTAGGGTATAGAGTGTAGGGTATAGAGCGTAGGGTGTAGGGTATAGATTGTAGGGTGTAGAGTGTAGGGTATAGAGTGTAGAGTGTAGGGTATAGAGTGCATGGTATAGAGTGTAGGGTGTAGAGTGTATGGTATAGAGTGTACAGTATAGAGTGTATGGTATAGAGTGTAGAGTGTAGGGTATAGAGTGTATGGTATAGAGTGTAGAGTGTAGAGTGTAGGGTATAGAGAGTAGAGTGTAGGGTATAGAGTGTAGGGTATAGAGTGTATGGTATAGAGTGTAGAGCGTAGAGTGTAGGGTATAGAGTGTAGAGTGTAGGGTATAGAGTGTAGGGTATAGAGTGTATGGTATAGAGTGTAGAGTGTAGGGTATAGAGTGTAGAGTGTAGGGTATAGAGTGTAGGGTATAGAGTGTATGGTATAGAGTGTAGAGGGTATAGAGTGTAGGGTATAGAGTGTAGAGTGTAGGGTATAGAGTGTAGGGTATAGAGTGTAGAGTGTAGGGTATAGAGTGTAGGGTATAGAGTGTACGGTATAGAGTGTTGGGCTATAGAGTGTAGGGTATAGAGTGTAGGGTATAGAGTGTATGGTATAGAGTGTACGGTATAGAGTGTATGATATAGAGCGTATGGTATATAGTGTAGGGTATAGAGTGTTTGGTATAGAGTGTAAGGTATAGAGTGTAGAGAGTAGGGTATAGATTTTAGAGTGTAGAGTGTAGGGTATAGAGTGTAGGGTATAGAGTGTATGGAATAGAGTGTATAATATAGAGTGTAGGGTGTAGAGTGTAGGGTATAGAGTGTAGAGTGTGGGGTATAGAGTGTAGAGTGTAGGGTATAGAGTGTATGATATAGAGTGTAGGGTATAGAGTGTATGGTATAGATTGCAGGGTATAGAGTGTAGGGTGTAGAGTGTAAGGTATAGAGTGTAGGGTATAGAGTGTATGGTATAGAGTGTATGGTATAGATTGTAGGGTATAGAGTGTAGGGTATAGAGTGTAGAGTGTAGGTTATAGAGTGTAGAAAGTAGGGTATAGTGTGTAGGGTATGAAGTGTAGAGTGTAGGGTATAGAGTGTAGGGTATAGAGTGTAGATTGTATGGTATAGAGTGTAGGGTATAGAGTGTATAGTGTAGGGTGTAGAGTGTAGGGTATAGAGTGTAGGGTATAGAGTGTTGGGATATAGAGTGTAGGGTATAGAGTGTAGGGTATAGAGTGTAGGGTATAGAGTATATAGTGTAGGGTATAGAGTGTAGGGTATAGAGTGTAGAGTGTAGGGTATAGAGTGTAGGGTATAGAGTGTAGGGTATAAAGTGTAGAGTGTAGGGTATAGAGTGTAGGGTATAGAATGTAGGGTATAGAGTGTAGGGTATAGAGTGTAGAGTGTAGGGTGTAGAGCGTAGGGTATAGAGTGTAAGATATAGAGTGTAGGGTATAGAGTGTATGTTATAGAGTGTAGGGTATAGAGTGTAGAGTGTAGGGTATAGAGTGTAGGGTATAGAGTGTAGGGTATAGAGTGTAGGGTATAGAGTGTAGGGTATAAAGTGTAGAGTGTAGGGTATAGAGTGTAGGGTTTAGAGTGTATGTTATAGAGTGTAGGGTATAGAGTGTAGAGTGTAGGATATAGAGTGTAGAGTGTAGAGTGTATGGTATAGAGTGTAGAGTGTAAGGTATAGAGTGTAGAAAGTAGGGTATAGTGTGTAGGGTATAGAGTTTAGAGTGTAGGGTATAGAGTGTAGGGTATAGAGTGTAGATTGTATGGTATAGAGTGTAGGGTATATAGTGTAGGGTATAGAGTGTAGGGTATAGAGTGTAGGGTATAGAGTGTATGGTATAGAGTGTAGAGTGTAGGGTATAGAGTGTAGAAAGTAGGGTATAGTGTGTAGGGTATAGAGTGTAGAGTGTAGGGTATAGAGTGTAGGGTATAGAGTGTAGATTGTATGGTATAGAGTGTAGGGTATAGAGTGTATAGTGTAGGGTATAGAATGTAGAGTGTAGGGTATAGAGTGTAGGGTATAGAGTGTTGGGATATAGAGTGTAGGGTATAGAGTGTCGGGTATAGAGTGTAGGGTAAAGATTGTAGGGTATAGAGTGTAGGGTATAGAGTATATAGTATAGGGTATAGAGTGTAGGGTATAGAGTGTAGAGTGTAGGGTATAGAGTGTAGGGTATAGAGTCTAGGGTATAGAGTGTAGGGTATATAGTGTAGAGTGTAGGGTATAGAGTGTAGGGTATAGAGTGTAGAGTGTAGGGTGTAGATTGGAGAGTGTAGGGTATAGAGTGTAAGGTATAGAGTGTAGGGTATAGAGTGTATGTTATAGAGTGTAGGGTGTAGAGTGTAGGGTATAGAGTGTAGAAAGTAGGGTATAGTGTGTAGGGTATAGAGTGTAGGGTATAGAGTGTATGGTATAGAGTGTAGAGTGTAGGGTATAGAGTGTAGAAAGTAGGGTATAGTGTGTAGGGTATAGAGTGTAGAGTGTAGGGTGTAGAGTGTAGGGTATAGAGTGTAGATTGTATGGTATAGAGTGTAGGGTATAGAGTGTATAGTGTAGGGTATAGAGTGTAGAGTGTAGGGTATAGAGTGTAGGGTATAGAGTGTTGGGATATAGAGTGTTGGGATATAGAGTGTAGGGTATAGAGTGTAGGGTATAGAGTGTAGTGTATAGATTTTAGGGTATAGAGTGTAGGGTATAGAGTGTAGTGTATAGAGTATATAGTGTAGGGTATAGAGTGTAGGGTATAGAGTGTAGAGTTTAGGGTATAGAGTGTAGGGTATAGAGTGTAGGGTATAGAGTGTAGGGTATAAAGTGTAGAGTGTAGGGTATAGAGTGTAGGGTATAGAGTGTAGGGTGTAGAGTGGAGAGTGTAAGGTATAGAGTGTAAGGTATAGAGTGTAGGGTATATAGTGTATGTTATAGAGTGTAGGGTATAGAGTGTAGAGTGTAGGGTATAGAGTGTAGGGTATAGAGTGTAGGGTATAGAGTGTAGGGTATAAAGTGTAGAGTGTAGGGTATAGAGTGTAGGGTGTAGAGTGTAGAGTGTAGGATATAGAGTGTAGAGTGTAGGGTATAGAGTGTAGGGTATATAGTGTAGGGTATAGATTGTAGGGTATAGAGTGTAGGGTATAGAGTGTAGAGTGTAGGGTATAGAGTGTAGGGTATAGAGTGTAGAGTGTAGGGTATAGAGTGTATGGTATAGAGTGTAGGGTGTGTAGGGTATAGAGTGTAGAGTGTAGGGTATAGAGTGTATGGTATAGAGTGTAGGGTGTAGAGTGCATGGTATAGAGTGTAGGGTATAGAGTGTAGAGTGTAGGGTATAGAGTGTAGGGTGTAGAGTGTAGGGTATAGAGTGTAGGGTGTAGAGTGTAGGGTATAAAGTGTAGGGTATAGAGTGTAGGGTGTAGAGTGTAGGGTATAGAGTGTAGAGTGTAGGGTATAGAGTGTATGGTATAATGTGTAGGGTATAGAGTGTAGGGTGTAGAGTGTAGGGTATAGAGTGTAGGGTATAGAGTGTAGGGTATAGAGTGTAGGGTATAGAGTGTAGGGTATAGAGTGTAGGGTATAGAGTGTAGGGTATAGAGTGTACGGTATAGAGTGTATGATATATTGTGTATGGTATATAGTGTTTGGTATAGAGTGTAAGGTATAGAGTGTAGAGAGTAGGATATAGATTGTAGAGTGTAGAGTGTAGGGTATAGAGTGTATGGTAAAGAGTGTATGGAATAGAGAGTATGGTATAGAGTGTAGGGTGTAGAGTGTAGGGTATAGAGTGTAGAGTGTGGGGTATAGAGTGTAGAGTGTAGGGTATATAGTGTATGATATAGAGTGTAGGGTATAGAGTGTAGATTGTATGGTATAGAGTGTAGGGTATAGAGTGTATAGTGTAGGGTATAGAGTGTAGAGTGTAGGGATACAAAACTATGTAAAGCAGTTAATACAAGAGAAGATAGTATTCTGCTACAGATGGATCTGGATAAGTTGGAAACTTGGGCTGAAAGGTGGCAGATGAGGTTTAACAATGATAAATGTAAGGTTATACACATGGGAAGAGGGAATCAATATCACCATTACACACTGAACGGGAAACCACTGGGTAAATCTGACAGGGAGAAGGACTTGGGGATCCTAGTTAATGATAAACTTACCTGGAGCAGCCAGTGCCAGGCAGCAGTTGCCAAGGCAAACAGGATCATGGGGTGCATTAAAAGAGGTCTGGATACACATGATGAGAGCATTATACTGCCTCTGTACAAATCCCTAGTTAGACCGCACATGGAGTACTGTGTCCAGTTTTGGGCACCGGTGCTCAGGAAGGATATAATGGAACTAGAGAGAGTACAAAGGAGGGCAACAAAATTAATAAAGGGGATGGGAGAACTACAATACCCAGATAGATTAGCGAAATTAGGATTATTTAGTCTAGAAAAAAGACGACTGAGGGGCGATCTAATAACCATGTATAAGTATATAAGGGGACAATACAAATATCTCGCTGAGGATCTGTTTATACCAAGGAAGGTGACGGGCACAAGGGGGCATTCTTTGCGTCTGGAGGAGAGAAGGTTTTTCCACCAACATAGAAGAGGATTCTTTACTGTTAGGGCAGTGAGAATCTGGAATTGCTTGCCTGAGGAGGTGGTGATGGCGAACTCAGTCGAGGGGATCAAGAGAGGCCTGGATGTCTTCCTGGAGCAGAACAATATTGTATCATACAATTATTAGGTTCTGTAGAAGGACGTAGATCTGGGTATTTATTATGATGGAATATAGGCTGAACTGGATGGACAAATGTCTTTTTTCGGCCTTACTAACTATGTTACTATGTTACTATGTTAGGGTATAGAGTGTAGGGTATAGAGTGTTGGGATATAGAGTGTAGGGTATAGAGTGTAGGGTATAGAGTGTAGGGTATAGATTGTAGGGTATAGAGTGTAGGGTATAGAGTATATAGCGTAGGGTATAGAGTGTAGGGTATAGAGTGTAGAGTTTAGGGTATATAGTGTAGGGTATAGAGTGTAGGGTATAGAGTGTAGGGTATAAAGTGTAGAGTGTAGGGTATAGAGTGTAGGGTATAGAGTGTAGAGTGTAGGGTGTAGAGTGGAGAGTGTAAGGTATAGAGTGTAGGGTATAGAGTGTATGTTATAGAGTGTAGGGTATAGAGTGTAGAGTGTAGGGTATAGAGTGTAGGGTATAGAGTGTAGGGTATAAAGTGTAGAGTGTAGGGTATAGAGTGTAGGGTTTAGAGTGTATGTTATAGAGTGTAGGGTATAGAGTGTAGAGTGTAGGATATAGAGTGTAGAGTGTAGGGTATAGAGTGTAGGGTATATAGTGTAGGGTATAGAGTGTAGGGTATAGAGTGTAGGGTATAGAGTGTAGAGTGTAGGGTATAGAGTGTAGGGTATAGAGTGTAGAGTTTAGGGTATAGAGTGTAGGGTATAGAGTGTAGGGTATAAAGTGTAGAGTGTAGGGTATAGAGTGTAGGGTATAGAGTGTAGAGTGTAGGGTGTAGAGTGGAGAGTGTAAGGTATAGAGTGTAGGGTATAGAGTGTATGTTATAGAGTGTAGGGTATAGAGTGTAGAGTGTAGGGTATAGAGTGTAGAAAGTAGGGTATAGTGTGTAGGGTATAGAGTGTAGAGTGTAGGGTATAGAGTGTAGGGTATAGAGTGTAGATTGTATGGTATAGAGTGTAGGGTATAGAGTGTATAGTGTAGGGTATAGAGTGTAGAGTGTAGGGTATAGAGTGTAGGGTATAGAGTGTTGGGATATAGAGTGTAGGGTATAGAGTGTCGGGTATAGAGTGTAGGGTATAGATTGTAGGGTATAGAGTGTAGGGTATAGAGTGTAGGGTATAGAGTATATAGTGTAGGGTATAGAGTGTAGGGTATAGAGTGTAGAGTGTAGGGTATAGAGTGTAGGGTATAGAGTGTAGGGTATAGAGTGTAGGGTATAAAGTGTAGAGTGTAGGGTATAGAGTGTAGAGTGTAGGGTGTAGAGTGGAGAGTGTAGGGTATAGAGTGTAAGGTATAGAGTGTAGGGTATAGAGTGTATGTTATAGAGTGTAGGGTATAGAGTGTAGAGTGTAGGGTATAGAGTGTAGAAAGTAGGGTGTAGTGTGTAGGGTATAGAGTGTAGGGTATAGAGTGTATGGTATAGAGTGTAGGGTATAGAGTGTAGAAAGTAGGGTATAGTGTGTAGGGTATAGAGTGTAGGGTATAGAGTGTAGGGTATAGAGTGTAGGGTATAGAGTGTAGGGTATAGAGTGTACGGTATAGAGTGTATGATATATTGTGTATGGTATATAGTGTTTGGTATAGAGTGTAAGGTATAGAGTGTAGAGAGTAGGATATAGATTGTAGAGTGTAGAGTGTAGGGTATAGAGTGTATGGTAAAGAGTGTATGGAATAGAGAGTATGGTATAGAGTGTAGGGTGTAGAGTGTAGGGTATAGAGTGTAGAGTGTGGGGTATAGAATGTAGAGTGTAGGGTATATAGTGTATGATATAGAGTGTAGGGTATAGAGTGTAGATTGTATGGTATAGAGTGTAGGGTATAGAGTGTATAGTGTAGGGTATAGAGTGTAGAGTGTAGGGATACAAAACTATGTAAAGCAGTTAATACAAGAGAAGATAGTATTCTGCTACAGATGGATCTGGATAAGTTGGAAACTTGGGCTGAAAGGTGGCAGATGAGGTTTAACAATGATAAATGTAAGGTTATACACATGGGAAGAGGGAATCAATATCACCATTACACACTGAACGGGAAACCACTGGGTAAATCTGACAGGGAGAAGGACTTGGGGATCCTAGTTAATGATAAACTTACCAGGAGCAGCCAGTGCCAGGCAGCAGCTGCCAAGGCAAACAGGATCATGGGGTGCATTAAAAGAGGTCTGGATACACATGATGAGAGCATTATACTGCCTCTGTACAAATCCCTAGTTAGACCGCACATGGAGTACTGTGTCCAGTTTTGGGCACCGGTGCTCAGGAAGGATATAATGGAACTAGAGAGAGTACAAAGGAGGGCAACAAAATTAATAAAGGGGATGGGAGAACTACAATACCCAGATAGATTAGCGAAATTAGGATTATTTAGTCTAGAAAAAAGACGACTGAGGGGCGATCTAATAACCATGTATAAGTATATAAGGGGACAATACAAATATCTCGCTGAGGATCTGTTTATACCAAGGAAGGTGACGGGCACAAGGGGGCATTCTTTGCGTCTGGAGGAGAGAAGGTTTTTCCACCAACATAGAAGAGGATTCTTTACTGTTAGGGCAGTGAGAATCTGGAATTGCTTGCCTGAGGAGGTGGTGATGGCGAACTCAGTCGAGGGGTTCAAGAGAGGCCTGGATGTCTTCCTGGAGCAGAACAATATTGTATCATACAATTATTAGGTTCTGTAGAAGGACGTAGATCTGGGTATTTATTATGATGGAATATAGGCTGAACTGGATGGACAAATGTCTTTTTTCGGCCTTACTAACTATGTTACTATGTTACTATGTTAGGGTATAGAGTGTAGGGTATAGAGTGTTGGGATATAGAGTGTAGGGTATAGAGTGTAGGGTATAGAGTGTAGGGTATAGATTGTAGGGTATAGAGTGTAGGGTATAGAGTATATAGTGTAGGGTATAGAGTGTAGGGTATAGAGTGTAGAGTTTAGGGTATAGAGTGTAGGGTATAGAGTGTAGGGTATAGAGTGTAGGGTATAAAGTGTAGAGTGTAGGGTATAGAGTGTAGGGCATAGAGTGTAGAGTGTAGGGTGTAGAGTGGAGAGTGTAAGGTATAGAGTGTAGGGTATAGAGTGTATGTTATAGAGTGTAGGGTATAGAGTGTAGAGTGTAGGGTATAGAGTGTAGGGTATAGAGTGTAGGGTATAGAGTGTAGAGTGTAGGGTATAGAGTGTAGGGTATAGAGTGTAGAGTGTAGGGTGTAGAGTGGAGAGTGTAAGGTATAGAGTGTAGGGTATAGAGTGTATGTTATAGAGTGTAGGGTATAGAGTGTAGAGTGTAGGGTATAGAGTGTAGGGTATAGAGTGTAGGGTATAAAGTGTAGAGTGTAGGGTATAGAGTGTAGGGTTTAGAGTGTATGTTATAGAGTGTAGGGTATAGAGTGTAGAGTGTAGGATATAGAGTGTAGAGTGTAGGGTATAGAGTGTAGGGTATATAGTGTAGGGTATAGAGTGTAGGGTATAGAGTGTAGGGTATAGAGTGTAGAGTGTAGGGTTTAGAGTGTAGGGTATAGAGTGTAGAGTGTAGGGTATAGAGTGTATGGTATAGAGTGTAGGGTGTAGAGTGTATGGTATAGAGTGTAGGGTATAGAGTGTAGAGTGTAGGGTATAGAGTGTAGGGTGTAGAGTGTAGGGTATAGAGTGTAGGGTATAGAGTGTAGAGTGTAGGGTATAAAGTGTAGGGTATAGAGTGTAGGGTGTAGAGTGTAGGGTATAGAGTGTAGAGTGTAGGGTATAGAGTGTATGGTATAATGTGTAGGGCATAGAGTGTAGGGTGTAGAGTGTAGGGTACAGAGTGTAGGGTATAGAGTGTAGGGTATAGAGTGTAGAGTGTAGGGTATATAGTGTAGGGTATAGAGTATAGAGTGTAGGGTATAGAGTGTAGGGTATAGAGTGTAGAGTGTAGAGTGTAGGGTATAGAGTGTAGAGTGTAGGGTATAGAGTGTAGGGTATAGAGTGTATGGTATAGAGTAGGGTATAGAGTGTAGGGTATAGAGTGTAGAGTGTAGGGTATAGAGTGTAGAGTGTAGGGTATAGAGTGTAGGGTATAAAGAGTAGAGTGTAGGGTATAGAGTGTAGAGTGTAGGGTATGGAGTGTATGGTATAGAGTGTAGGGTATAGAGTGTAGAGTATAGAGTGTTGGGTATAGAGTGTAGAGTGTAGGGTATAGAGTGTAGGGTATATAGTGTAGGGTATAGAGTGTATGGTATACAGTGTAGAGTGTAGGGATTAGAGTGTAGGGTGTAGAGTGTAGGGTATAGAGTGTAGGGTATAGAGTGTATGGTATAGAGTGTAGGGTATAGAGTGTTGGGTATAGATTGTAGGGTATAGAATGTAGAGTGTAGTGTATAGAGTATAGGGTGTAGAGTGTATGGTGTAGAGTGTAGGGTATAGAGTGTATAGTGTAGGGTATAGAGTGCAGGGTATAGAGTGTATGGAATAGAGTGTATGGAATATAGTGTACGGTATACAGTGTAGAGAGTAGGGTATAGAGTGTAGGGTATAGAGCGTAGGGTGTAGGGTATAGATTGTAGGGTATAGAGTGTAGGGTATAGAGTGTAGAGTGTAGTGTATAGAGTGCATGGTATAGAGTGTAGGGTGTAGAGTGTATGGTATAGAGTGTACAGTATAGAGTGTATGGTATAGAGTGTAGAGTGTAGGGTATAGAGTGTATGGTATAGAGTGTAGAGTGTAGAGTGTAGGGTATAGAGAGTAGAGTGTAGGGTATAGAGTGTAGGGTATAGAGTGTATGGTATAGAGTGTAGAGTGTAGAGTGTAGGGTATAGAGTGTAGAGTGTAGGGTATAGAGTGTAGGGTATAGAGTGTATGGTATAGAGTGTAGAGTGTAGAGTGTAGGGTATAGAGTGTAGAGTGTAGGGTATAGAGTGTAGGGTATAGAGTGTATGGTATAGAGTGTAGAGGGTATAGAGTGTAGGGTATAGAGTGTAGAGTGTAGGGTATAGAGTGTAGGGTATAGAGTGTAGAGTGTAGGGTATAGAGTGAAGGGTATAGAGTGTACGGTATAGAGTGTTGGGCTATAGAGTGTAGGGTATAGAGTGTAGGGTATAGAGTGTATGGTATAGAGTGTACGGTATAGAGTGTATGATATAGAGTGTATGGTATATAGTGTAGGGTATAGAGTGTTTGGTATAGAGTGTAAGGTATAGAGTGTAGAGAGTAGGGTATAGATTTTAGAGTGTAGAGTGTAGGGTATAGAGTGTAGGGTATAGAGTGTATGGAATAGAGTGTATAATATAGAGTGTAGGGTGTAGAGTGTAGGGTATAGAGTGTAGAGTGTGGGGTATAGAGTGTAGAGTGTAGGGTATAGAGTGTATGATATAGAGTGTAGGGTATAGAGTGTATGGTATAGATTGCAGGGTATAGAGTGTAGGGTGTAGAGTGTAGGGTATAGAGTGTAGGGTATAGAGTGTATGGTATAGAGTGTATGGTATAGATTGTAGGGTATAGAGTGTGGGGTATAGAGTGTAGAGTGTAGGGTATAGAGTGTAGAAAGTAGGGTATAGTGTGTAGGGTATGAAGTGTAGAGTGTAGGGTATAGAGTGTAGGGTATAGAGTGTAGATTGTATGGTATAGAGTGTAGGGTATAGAGTGTATAGTGTAGGGTGTAGAGTGTAGGGTATAGAGTGTAGGGTATAGAGTGTTAGGATATAGAGTGTAGGGTATAGAGTGTAGGGTATAGAGTGTAGGGTATAGAGTATATAGTGTAGGGTATAGAGTGTAGGGTATAGAGTGTAGGGTATAGAGTGTAGGGTATAGAGTGTAGGGTATAAAGTGTAGAGTGTAGGGTATAGAGTGTAGGGTATAGAGTGTAGTGTATAGAGTGTAGGGTATAGAGTGTAGAGTGTAGGGTGTAGAGCGTAGGGTATAGAGTGTAAGATATAGAGTGTAGGGTATAGAGTGTATGTTATAGAGTGTAGGGTATAGAGTGTAGAGTGTAGGGTATAAGAGTGTAGGGTATAGAGTGTAGGGTATAGAGTGTAGGGTATAAAGTGTAGAGTGTAGGGTATAGAGTGTAGGGTTTAGAGTGTATGTTATAGAGTGTAGGGTATAGAGTGTAGAGTGTAGGATATAGAGTGTAGAGTGTAGGGTATAAAGTGTAGGGTATATAGTGTAGGGTATAGAGTGTAGGGTATAGAGTGTAGGGTATAGAGTGTATGGTATAGAGTGTAGAGTGTAGGGTATAGAGTGTAGAAAGTAGGGTATAGTGTGTAGGGTATAGAGTGTATAGTGTAGGGTATAGAATGTAGAGTGTAGGGTATAGAGTGTAGGGTATAGAGTGTTGGGATATAGAGTGTAGGGTATAGAGTGTCGGGTATAGAGTGTAGGGTATAGATTGTAGGGTATAGAGTGTAGGGTATAGAGTATATAGTATAGGGTATAGAGTGTAGGGTATAGAGTGTAGAGTGTAGGGTATAGAGTGTAGGGTATAGAGTGTAGGGTATAGAGTGTAGGGTATATAGTGTAGAGTGTAGGGTATAGAGTGTAGGGTATAGAGTGTAGAGTGTAGGGTGTAGAGTGGAGAGTGTAGGGTATAGAGTGTAAGGTATAGAGTGTAGGGTATAGAGTGTATGTTATAGAGTGTAGGGTGTAGAGTGTAGGGTATAGAGTGTAAAAAGTAGGGTATAGTGTGTAGGGTATAGAGTGTAGGGTATAGAGTGTATGGTATAGAGTGTAGAGTGTAGGGTATAGAGTGTAGAAAGTAGGGTATAGTGTGTAGGGTATAGAGTGTAGAGTGTAGGGTGTAGAGTGTAGGGTATAGAGTGTAGATTGTATGGTATAGAGTGTAGGGTATAGAGTGTATAGTGTAGGGTATAGAGTGTAGAGTGTAGGGTATAGAGTGTAGGGTATAGAGTGTTGGGATATAGAGTGTAGGGTATAGAGTGTAGGGTATAGAGTGTAGTGTATAGATTTTAGGGTATAGAGTGTAGGGTATAGAGTGTAGTGTATAGAGTATATAGTGTAGGGTATAGAGTGTAGGGTATAGAGTGTAGAGTTTAGGGTATAGAGTGTAGGGTATAGAGTGTAGGGTATAGAGTGTAGGGTATAAAGTGTAGAGTGTAGGGTATAGAGTGTAGGGTATAGAGTGTAGGGTGTAGAGTGGAGAGTGTAAGGTATAGAGTGTAAGGTATAGAGTGTAGGGTATAGAGTGTATGTTATAGAGTGTAGGGTATAGAGTGTAGAGTGTAGGGTATAGAGTGTAGGGTATAGAGTGTAGGGTATAGAGTGTAGGGTATAAAGTGTAGAGTGTAGGGTATAGAGTGTAGGGTATAGAGTGTAGAGTGTAGGATATAGAGTGTAGAGTGTAGGGTATAGAGTGTAGGGTATATAGTGTAGGGTATAGATTGTAGGGTATAGAGTGTAGGGTATAGAGTGTAGAGTGTAGGGTATAGAGTGTAGGGTATAGAGTGTAGAGTGTAGGGTATAGAGTGTATGGTATAGAGTGTAGGGTGTGTAGGGTATAGAGTGTAGAGTGTAGGGTATAGAGTGTATGGTATAGAGTGTAGGGTGTAGAGTGCATGGTATAGAGTGTAGGGTATAGAGTGTAGAGTGTAGGGTATAGAGTGTAGGGTGTAGAGTGTAGGGTATAGAGTGTAGGGTGTAGAGTGTAGGGTATAAAGTGTAGGGTATAGAGTGTAGGGTGTAGAGTGTAGGGTATAGAGTGTAGAGTGTAGGGTATAGAGTGTATAGTGTAGGGTATAGAGTGCAGGGTATAGAGTGTATGCAATAGAGTGTATGGAATATAGTGTACGGTATAGAGTGTAGGGTATAGAGTGTAGGATATAGAGCGTAGGGTGTAGGGTATAGATTGTAGGGTATAGAGTGTAGGGTATAGAGTGTAGGGTGTAGAGTGTATGGTAAAGAGTGTACAGTATAGAGTGTATGGTATAGATTGTAGAGTGTAGGGTATAGAGTGTATGGTATAGAGTGTAGGGTGTAGAGTGTATAGTATAGAGTGTAGGGTACAGAGTGTAGAGTGTAGGGTATAGAGTGTAGGGTATAGAGTGTAGGGTATAGAGTGTAGGGTATAGAGTGTAGGGTATAAAGTGTAGAGTGTAGGGTATAGAGTGTAGGGTATAGAGTGTAGGGTATAGAGTGTAGAGTGTAGGGTGTAGAGTGTAGGGTGTAGAGTGTAAGGTATAGAGTGTAGGGTATAGAGTGTATGTTATAGAGTGTAGGGTGTAGAGTGTAGAGTGTAGGGTATAGAGTGTAGGGTATAGAGTGTAGGGTATAGAGTGTAGGGTATAGAGTGTAGAGTGTAGGATATAGAGTGTAGAGTGTAGGGTATAAAGTGTAGGGTATATAGTGTAGGGTATAGAGTGTAGGGTAAAGAGTGTAGGGTATAGAGTGTATGGTATAGAGTGTAGAGTGTAGGGTATAGAGTGTAGAAAGTAGGGTATAGTGTGTAGGGTATAGAGTGTAGAGTGTAGGGTATAGAGTGTAGGGTATAGAGTGTAGATTGTATGGTATAGAGTGTAGGGTATAGAGTGTATAGTGTAGGGTATAGAGTGTAGAGTGTAGGGTATAGAGTGTAGGGTATAGAGTGTTGGGATATAGATTGTAGGGTATAGAGTGTCGGGTATAGAGTGTAGGGTATAGATTGTAGGGTATAGAGTGTAGGGTATAGAGTGTAGGGTATAGAGTATATAGTGTAGGGTATAGAGTGTAGGGTATAGAGTGTAGAGTGTAGGGTATAGAGTGTAGGGTATAGAGTGTAGGGTATAGAGTGTAGGGAATAAAGTGTAGAGTGTAGGGTATAGAGTGTAGGGTGTAGAGTGGAGAGTGAAGGGTATAGAGTGTAAGGTATAGAGTGTAGGGTATAGAGTGTATGTTATAGAGTGTAGGGTATAGAGTGTAGAGTGTAGGGTATAGAGTGTAGAAAGTAGGGTGTAGTGTGTAGGGTATAGAGTGTAGGGTATAGAGTGTATGGTATAGAGTGTAGGGTATAGAGTGTAGAAAGTAGGGTATAGTGTGTAGGGTATAGAGTGTAGGGTATAGAGTGTAGGGTATAGAGTGTAGGGTATGGAGTGTAGGGTATAGAGTGTAGGGTATAGAGTGTACGGTATAGAGTGTATGATATATTGTGTATGGTATATAGTGTTTGGTATAGAGTGTAAGGTATAGAGTGTAGAGCGTAGGATATAGATTGTAGAGTGTAGAGTGTAGGGTATAGAGTGTATGGTAAAGACTGTATGGAATAGAGAGTATGGTATAGAGTGTAGGGTGTAGAGTGTAGGGTATAGAGTGTAGAGTGTGGGGTATAGAGTGTAGAGTGTAGGGTATAGAGTGTAGGGTATAGAGTGTTGGGATGTAGAGTGTAGGGTATAGAGTGTCGGGTATAGAGTGTAGGGTATAGATTGTAGGGTATAGAGTGTAGGGTATAGAGTGTAGGGTATAGAGTATATAGTGTAGGGTATAGAGTGTAGGGTATAGAGTGTAGAGTGTAGGGTATAGAGTGTAGGTTATAGAGTGTGGGGTATAGAGTGTAGGGTATAAAGTGTAGAGTGTAGGGTATAGAGTGTAGAGTGTAGGGTGTAGAGTGGAGAGTGTAGGGTATAGAGTGTAAGGTATAGAGTGTAGGGTATAGAGTGTATGTTATAGAGTGTAGGGTATAGAGTGTAGAGTGTAGGGTATAGAGTGTAGAAAGTAGGGTGTAGTGTGTAGGGTATAGAGTGTAGGGTATAGAGTGTATGGTATAGAGTGTAGGGTATAGAGTGTAGAAAGTAGGGTATAGTGTGTAGGGTATAGAGTGTAGGGTATAGAGTGTAGGGTATAGAGTGTAGGGTATAGAGTGTAGGGTATAGAGTGTACGGTATAGAGTGTATGATATATTGTGTATGGTATATAGTGTTTGGTATAGAGTGTAAGGTATAGAGTGTAGAGAGTAGGATATAGATTGTAGAGTGTAGAGTGTAGGGTATAGAGTGTATGGTAAAGAGTGTATGGAATAGAGAGTATGGTATAGAGTGTAGGGTGCAGAGTGTAGGGTATAGAGTGTAGAGTGTGGGGTATAGAGTGTAGAGTGTAGGGTATATAGTGTATGATATAGAGTGTAGGGTATAGAGTGTAGATTGTATGGTATAGAGTGTAGGGTATAGAGTGTATAGTGTAGGGTATAGAGTGTAGAGTGTAGGGTATAGAGTGTAGGGTATAGAGTGTTGGGATATAGAGTGTAGGGTATAGAGTGTAGGGTATAGAGTGTAGGGTATAGATTGTAGGGAATAGAGTGTAGGGTATAGAGTATATAGTGTAGGGTATAGAGTGTAGGGTATAGAGTGTAGAGTTTAGGGTATAGAGTGTAGGGTATAGAGTGTAGGGTATAGAGTGTAGGGTATAAAGTGTAGAGTGTAGGGTATAGAGTGTAGGGTATAGAGTGTAGAGTGTAGGGTGTAGAGTGGAGAGTGTAAGGTATAGAGTGTAGGGTATAGAGTGTATGTTATAGAGTGTAGGGTATAGAGTGTAGAGTGTAGGGTACAGAGTGTAGGGTATAGAGTGTAGGGTATAAAGTGTAGAGTGTAGGGTATAGAGTGTAGGGTTTAGAGTGTATGTTATAGAGTGTAGGGTATAGAGTGTAGAGTGTAGGATATAGAGTGTAGAGTGTAGGGTATAGAGTGTAGGGTATATAGTGTAGGGTATATTGTGTAGGGTATAGAGTGTAGGGTATAGAGTGTAGAGTGTAGGGTATAGAGTGTAGGGTATAGAGTGTAGAGTGTAGGGTATAGAGTGTATGGTATAGAGTGTAGGGTGTAGAGTGTATGGTATAGAGTGTAGGGTATAGAGTGTAGAGTGTAGGGTATAGAGTGTAGGGTGTAGAGTGTAGGGTATAGAGTGTAGGGTATAGAGTGTAGAGTGTAGGGTATAAAGTGTAGGGTATAGAGTGTAGGGTGTAGAGTGTAGGGTATAGAGTGTAGAGTGTAGGGTATAGAGTGTATGGTATAATGTGTAGGGCATAGAGTGTAGGGTGTAGAGTGTAGGGTACAGAGTGTAGGGTATAGAGTGTAGGGTATAGAGTGTAGAGTGTAGGGTATATAGTGTAGGGTATAGAGTATAGAGTGTAGGGTATAGAGTGTAGGGTGTAGAGTGTAGAGTGTAGAGTGTAGGGTATAGAGTGTAGAGTGTAGGGTATAGAGTGTAGGGTATAGAGTTTATGGTATAGAGTAGGGTATAGAGTGTAGGGTATAGAGTGTAGAGTGTAGGGTATAGAGTGTAGAGTGTAGGGTATAGAGTGTAGGGTATAAAGAGTAGAGTGTAGGGTATAGAGTGTAGAGTGTAGGGTATGGAGTGTATGGTATAGAGTGTAGGGTATAGAGTGTAGAGTATAGAGTGTTGGGTATAGAGTGTAGAGTGTAGGGTATAGAGTGTAGGGTATATAGTGTAGGGTATAGAGTGTATGGTATACAGTGTAGAGTGTAGGGTATAGAGTGTATGGTATAATGTGTAGGGCATAGAGTGTAGGGTGTAGAGTGTAGGGTATAGAGTGTAGGGTGTAGAGTGTAGGGTATAGAGTGTAGGGTATAGAGTGTATGGTATAGAGTGTAGGGTATAGAGTGTTGGGTATAGATTGTAGGGTGTAGAATATAGAGTGTAGTGTATAGAGTATAGGGTATAGAGTGTATGGTGTAGAGTGTAGGGTATAGAGTGTATAGTGTAGGGTATAGAGTGCAGGGTATAGAGTGTATGGAATAGAGTGTATGGAATATAGTGTACGGTATAGAGTGTAGAGAGTAGGGTATAGAGTGTAGGGTATAGAGCGTAGGGTGTAGGGTATAGATTGTAGGGTATAGAGTGTAGGGTATAGAGTGTAGAGTGTAGGGTATAGAGTGCATGGTATAGAGTGTAGGGTGTAGAGTGTATGGTATAGAGTGTACAGTATAGAGTGCATGGTATAGAGTGTAGAGTGTAGGGTATAGAGTGTATGGTATAGAGTGTAGAGTGTAGAGTGTAGGGTATAGAGTGTAGGGTATAGAGTGTAGGGTATAGAGTGTATGGTATAGAGTGTAGGGTATAGAGTGTAGGGTATAGAGTGTAGAGTGTAGGGTATAGAGTGTAGGGTATAGAGTGTAGAGTGTAGGGTATAGAGTGTATGGTATAGATTGCAGGGTATAAAGTGTAGGGTGTAGAGTGTAGGGTATAGAGTGTAGGGTATAGAGTGTATGGTATAGATTGTAGGGTATAGAGTGTAGGGTATAGAGTGTAGAGTGTAGGGTATAGAGTGTAGAAAGTAGGGTATAGTGTGTAGGGTATGAAGTGTAGAGTGTAGGGTATAGAGTGTAGGGTATAGAGTGTAGATTGTATGGTATAGAGTGTAGGGTATAGAGTGTATAGTGTAGGGTGTAGAGTGTAGGGTATAGAGTGTAGGGTATAGAGTGTTGGGATACAGAGTGTAGGGTATAGAGTGTAGGGTATAGAGTGTAGGGTATAGATTGTAGGGTATAGAGTGTAGGGTATAGAGTGTAGGGTATAGAGTATATAGTGTAGGGTATAGAGTGTAGGGTATAGAGTGTAGAGTGTAGGGTATAGAGTGTAGGGTATAGAGTGTAGGGTATAAAGTGTAGAGTGTAGGGTATAGAGTGTAGGGTATAGAGTGTAGGGTATAGAGTGTAGGGTATAGAGTGTAGAGTGTAGGGTGTAGAGTGTAGAGTGTAGGGTATAAAGTGTAGGGTATATAGTGTAGGGTATAGAGTGTAGGGTATAGAGTGTATGTTATAGAGTGTAGGGTATAGAGTGTAGAGTGTAGGGTATAGAGTGTAGGGTATAGAGTGTAGGGTATAGAGTGTATGGTATAGAGTGTAGGGTATAAAGTGTAGAGTGTAGGGTATAGAGTGTAGGGTTTAGAGTGTATGTTATAGAGTGTAGGGTATAGAGTGTAGAGTGTAGGATGTAGAGTGTAGAGTGTAGGGTATAAAGTGTAGGGTATATAGTGTAGGGTATAGAGTGTAGGGTATAGAGTGTATGGTATAGAGTGTATGGTATAGAGTGTAGAGTGTAGGGTATAGAGTGTAGAAAGTAGGGTATAGTGTGTAGGGTATAGAGTGTAGAGTGTAGGGTATAGAGTGTAGGGTATAGAGTGTAGATTGTATGGTATAGAGTGTAGGGTATAGAGTGTATAGTGTAGGGTATAGAGTGTAGAGTGTAGGGTATAGAGTGTAGGGTATAGAGTGTTGGGATATATAGTGTAGGGTATAGAGTGTCGGGTATAGAGTGTAGGGTATAGATTGTAGGGTATAGAGTGTAGGGTATAGAGTATATAGTATAGGGTATAGAGTGTAGGGTATAGAGTGTAGAGTGTAGGGTATAGAGTGTAGGGTATAGAGTGTAGGGTATAGAGTGTAGGGTATATAGTGTAGAGTGTAGGGTATAGAGTGTAGGGTATAGATTGTAGAGTGTAGGGTGTAGAGTGGAGAGTGTAGGGTATAGAGTGTAAGGTATAGAGTGTAGGGTATAGAGTGTATGTTATAGAGTGTAGGGTGTAGAGTGTAGGGTATAGAGTGTAGAAAGTAGGGTATAGTGTGTAGGGTATAGAGTGTAGGGTATAGAGTGTAGGGTATAGAGTGTAGGGTATAGAGTATATAGTGTAGGGTATAGAGTTTAGGGTATAGAGTGTAGAGTTTAGGGTATAGAGTGTAGGGTATAGAGTGTAGGGTATAGAGTGTAGGGTATAAAGTGTAGAGTGTAGGGTATAGAGTGTGGGGTATAGAGTGTAGGGTGTAGAGTGGAGAGTGTAAGGTATAGAGTGTAAGGTATAGAGTGTAGGGTATAGAGTGTATGTTATAGAGTGTAGGGTATATAGTGTAGAGTGTAGGGTATAGAGTGTAGGGTATAGAGTGTAGGGTATAGAGTGTAGGGTATAAAGTGTAGAGTGTAGGGTATAGAGTGTAGGGTATAGAGTGTAGAGTGTAGGATATAGAGTGTAGAGTGTAGGGTATAGAGTGTAGGGTATATAGTGTAGGGTATAAATTGTAGGGTATAGAGTGTAGGGTATAGAGTGTAGGGTATAGAGTGTAGGGTATAGAGTGTAGAGTGTAGGGTATAGAGTGTATGGTATAGAGTGTAGGGTGTAGAGTGCATGGTATAGAGTGTAGGGTATAGAGTGTAGAGTGTAGGGTATAGAGTGTAGGGTGTAGAGTGTAGGGTATAGAGTGTAGGGTGTAGAGTGTAGGGTATAAAGTGTAGGGTATAGAGTGTAGGGTGTAGAGTGTAGGGTATAGAGTGTAGAGTGTAGGGTATAGAGTGTATGGTATAATGTGTAGGGTATAGAGTGTACGGTGTAGAGTGTAGGGTATAGAGTGTAGGGTATAGAGTGTAGGGTATAGAGTGTAGGGTATAGAGTGTAGAGTGTAGGTTATATAGTGTAGGGTATAGAGTATAGAGTGTAGGGTATAGAGTGTAGGGTATAGAGTGTAGAGTGTAGAGTGTAGGGAATAGAGTGTAGAGTGTAGGGTATAGAGTGTAGGGTATAGAGTGTAGGGTATAGAGTGTAGAGTTTAGGGTATAGAGTGTAGGGTATAGAGTGTAGGGTTTAGAGTGTATGGTATAGAGTGTAGGGTATAGAGTGTAGAGTGTAGGGATTAGAGTGTAGGGTATAGAGTGTATTGTATAGAGTGTAGAGTGTAGGGAATAGAGTGTAGGGTATAGAGTGTACGGTATAGAGTGTTGGGCTATAGAGTGTAGGGTATAGAGTATAGGGTATAGAGTGTAGGGTATAGAGTGTAGGGTATACAGTGTAGGGTATAAAGTGTAGAGTGTAGGGTATAGAGTGTAGGGTATAGAGTGTAGGGTATAGAGTGTAGAGTGTAGGGTATAGAGTGTAGAGTTTAGGGTATAGAGTGTAGGGTATAGAGTGTAGGGTATAGAGTGTATGGTGTAGAGTGTAGGGTATAGAGTGTAGAGTGCAGGGTATAGAGTGTATGGTATAATGTGTAGGGTATAGAGTGTAGGGTGTAGAGTGTAGGGTATAGAGTGTAGGGTATAGAGTGTAGGGTATAGAGTGTAGAGTGTAGGCTATAGAGTGTAGAGTGTAGGGTATAGAGTGTAGGGTATAGAGTGTAGGGTATAAAGCGTAGAGTGTAGGGTATAGAGTGCAGGGTATAGAGTGTAGAGTGTAGGGTGTAGAGTGTAGAGTGTAGGGTATAGAGTTTAAGGTATAGAGTGTAGGGTAGAGAGTGTAGGGTATAAAGTGTAGAGTGTAGGGTATAGGGTATAGAGTGTAGAGTTTAGGGTATAGAGTGTAGGGTATAGAGTGTAGGGTTTAGAGTGTATGGTATAGAGTGTAGGGTATAGAGTGTAGAGTGTAGGGATTAGAGTGTAGGGTATAGAGTGTATTGTATAGAGTGTAAAGTGTAGGGAATAGAGTGTAGGGTATAGAGTGTACGGTATAGAGTGTTGGGCTATAGAGTGTAGGGTATAGAGTATAGGGTATAGAGTGTAGGGTATAGAGTGTAGGGTATACAGTGTAGGGTATAAAGTGTAGAGTGTAGGGTATAGAGTGTAGGGTGTAGAGTGTATGGTATAGAGTGTAGGGTATAGAGTGTAGAGTGTAGGGTATAGAGTGTAGGGTGTAGAGTGTAGGGTATAGAGTGTAGGGTATAGAGTGTAGAGTGTAGGGTATAAAGTGTAGGGTATAGAGTGTAGGGTGTAGGGTATAGAGTGTAGAGTGTAGGGTATAGAGTGTATGGTACAGTGGGGCAAAAAAGTATTTAGTCAGTCAGCAATAGTGCAAGTTCCACCACTTAAAAAGATGAGAGGCGTCTGTAATTTACATCATAGGTAGACCTCAACTATGGTAGACAAACTGAGAAAAAAAAATCCAGAAAATCACATTGTCTGTTTTTTTAACATTTTATTTACATAGTAACATAGTAACATAGTTAGTAAGGCCGAAAAAAGACATTTGTCCATCCAGTTCAGCCTATATTCCATCATAATAAATACCCAGATCTTCGTCCTTCTACAGAACCTAATAATTGTATGATACAATATTGTTCTGCTCCAGGAAGACATCCAGGCCTCTCTTGAACCCCTCGACTGAGTTCGCCATCACCACCTCCTCAGGCAAGCAATTCCAGATTCTCACTGCCCTAACAGTAAAGAATCCTCTTCTATGTTGGTGGAAAAACCTTCTCTCCTCCAGACGCAAAGAATGCCCCCTTGTGCCCGTCACCTTCCTTGGTATAAACAGATCCTCAGCGAGATATTTGTATTGTCCCCTTATATACTTATACATGGTTATTAGATCGCCCCTCAGTCGTCTTTTTTCTAGACTAAATAATCCTAATTTCGCTAATCTATCTGGGTATTGTAGTTCTCCCATCCCCTTTATTAATTTTGTTGCCCTCCTTTGTACTCTCTCTAGTTCTATTATATCCTTCCTGAGCACCGGTGCCCAAAACTGGACACAGTACTCCATGTGCGGTCTAACTAGGGATTTGTACAGAGGCAGTATAATGCTCTCATCATGTGTATCCAGACCTCTTTTAATGCACCCCATGATCCTGTTTGCCTTGGCAGCTGCTGCCTGGCACTGGCTGCTCCAGGTAAGTTTATCATTAACTAGGATCCCCAAGTCCTTCTCCCTGTCAGATTTACCCAGTGGTTTCCCGTTCAGTGTGTAATGGTGATATTGATTCCCTCTTCCCATGTGTATAACCTTACATTTATCATTGTTAAACCTCATCTGCCACCTTTCAGCCCACGTTTCCAACTTATCCAGATCCATCTGTAGCAGAATACTATCTTCTCTTGTATTAACTGCTTTACATAGTTTTGTATCATCTGCAAATATCGATATTTTACTGTGTAAACCTTCTACCAGATCATTAATGAATATGTTGAAGAGAACAGGTCCCAATACTGACCCCTGCGGTACCCCACTGGTCACAGCGACCCAGTTAGAGACTATACCATTTATAACCACCCTCTGCTTTCTATCACTAAGCCAGTTACTAACCCATTTACACACATTTTCCCCCAGACCAAGCATTCTCATTTTGTGTACCAACCTCTTGTGCGGCACGGTATCAAACGCTTTGGAAAAATCGAGATATACCACGTCCAATGACTCACCGTGGTCCAGTCTATAGCTTACCTCTTCATAAAAACTGATTAGATTGGTTTGACAGGAGCGATTTCTCATAAACCCATGCTGATATGGAGTTAAACAGTTATTCTCATTGAGATAATCCAGAATAACATCCCTCAGAAACCCTTCGAATATTTTACCAACAATAGAGGTTAGACTTACTGGCCTATAATTTCCAGGTTCACTTTTAGAGCCCTTTTTGAATATTGGCACCACATTTGCTATGCGCCAGTCCTGCGGAACAGACCCTGTCGCTATAGAGTCACTAAAAATAAGAAATAATGGTTTATCTATTACATTACTTAGTTCTCTTAGTACTCGTGGGTGTATGCCATCCGGACCCGGAGATTTATCTATTTTAATCTTATTTAGCCGGTTTCGCACCTCTTCTTGGGTTAGATTGGTGACCCTTAATATAGGGTTTTCATTGTTTCTTGGGATTTCACCTAGCATTTCATTTTCCACCGTGAATACCGTGGAGAAGAAGGTGTTTAATATGTTAACTTTTTCCTCGTCATCTACAACCATTCTTTCCTCACTATTTTTTAAGGGGCCTACATTTTCAGTTTTTATTCTTTTACTATTGATATAGTTGAAGAACAGTTTGGGATTAGTTTTACTCTCCTTAGCAATGTGCTTCTCTGTTTCCTTTTTGGCAGCTTTAATTAGTTTTTTAGATAAAGTATTTTTCTCCCTATAGTTTTTTAGAGCTTCAATGGTGCCATCCTGCTTTAGTAGTGCAAATGCTTTCTTTTTACTGTTAATTGCCTGTCTTACTTCTTTGTTTAGCCACATTGGGTTTTTCCTATTTCTAGTCCTTTTATTCCCACAAGGTATAAACCGCTTACACTGCCTATTTAGGATGTTCTTAAACATTTCCCATTTATTATCTGTATTCTCATTTCTGAGGATATTGTCCCAGTCTACCAGATTAAGGGCATCTCTAAGCTGGTCAAACTTTGCCTTCCTAAAGTTCAATGTTTTTGTGACTCCCTGACAAGTCCCCCTAGTGAAAGACAGGTGAAACTGCACAATATTGTGGTCGCTATTTCCTAAATGCCCAACCACCTGCAGATTTGTTATTCTGTCAGGTCTATTAGATAGTATTATGTCTAAAAGTGCTGCTCCTCTGGTTGGATTCTGCACCAATTGTGAAAGATAATTTTTCTTGGTTATTAGCAGAAACCTGTTGCCTTTATGGGTTTCACAGGTTTCTGTTTCCCAGTTAATATCCGGGTAGTTAAAGTCCCCCATAACCAGGACCTCATTATGGGTTGCAGCTTCATCTATCTGCTTTAGAAGTAGACTTTCAATGCTTTCTGTTATTACATATTCTGTTACATATTATGGTGGAAAATAAGTATTTGGTCAGAAACAAAATTTCATCTCAATACTTTGTAATATATCCTTTGTTGTCAATGACAGAGGTCAAACGTTTTCTGTAAGTCTTCACAAGGTTGCCACACACTGTTGTTGGTATGTTGGCCCATTCCTCCATGCAGATCTCCTCTAGAGCAGTGATGTTTTTGGCTTTTCGCTTGGCAACACGGACTTTCAACTCCCTCCAAAGGTTTTCTATAGGGTTGAGATCTGGAGACTGGCTAGGCCACTCCAGGACCTTGAAATGCTTCTTACGAAGCCACTCCTTCGTTGCCCTGGCGGTGTGCTTTGGATCATTGTCATGTTGAAAGACCCAGCCATGTTTCATCTTCAATGCCCTTGCTGATGGAAGGAGGTTTGCACTCAAAATCTCACGATACATGGCCCCATTCATTCTTTCATGTACCCGGATCAGTCGTCCTGGCCCCTTTGCAGAGAAACAGCCCCAAAGCATGATGTTTCCACCACCATGCTTTACAGTAGGTATGGTGTTTGATGGATGCAACTCAGTATTCTTTTTCCTCCAAACACGACAAGTTGTGTTTCTACCAAACAGTTCCAGTTTGGTTTCATCAGACCATAGGACATTCTCCCAAAACTCCCCTGGATCATCCAAATGCTCTCTAGCAAACTTCAGACGGGCCCGGACATGTACTGGCTTAAGCAGTGGGACACGGCTGGCACTGCAGGATCTGAGTCCATGGTGGCGTAGTGTGTTACTTATGGTAGGCCTTGTTACATTGGTCCCAGCTCTCTGCAGTTCATTCACTAGGTCCCCCCGCGTGGTTCTGGGATTTTTGCTCACCGTTCTTGTGATCATTCTGACCCCACGGGGTGGGATTTTGCGTGGAGCCCCAGATCGAGGGAGATTATCAGTGGTCTTGTATGTCTTCCATTTTCTAATTATTGCTCCCACTGTTGATTTTTTCACTCCAAGCTGGTTGGCTATTGCAGATTCAGTCTTCCCAGCCTGGTGCAGGGCTACAATTTTGTTTCTGGTGTCCTTTGACAGCTCTTTGGTCTTCACCATAGTGGAGTTTGGAGTCAGACTGTTTGAGGGTGTGCACAGGTGTCTTTTTATACTGATAACAAGTTTTAACAGGTGCCATTACTACAGGTAATGAGTGGAAGACAGATGAGCTTCTTAAAGAAGAAGTTACAGGTCTGTGAGAGCCTGAAATCTTGATTGTTTGTTTCTGACCAAATACTTATTTTCCACCATAATATGCAAATAAAATGTTAAAAAAACAGACAATGTGATTTTCTGGATTTTTTTTCTCAGTTTGTCTCCCATAGTTGAGGTCTACCTATGATGTAAATTACAGACGCCTCTCATCTTTTTAAGTGGTGGAACTTGCACTATTGCTGACTGACTAAATACTTTTTTGCCCCACTGTATAATGTGTAGGGTATAGAGTGTAGGGTGTAGAGTGTAGGGTATAGAGTGTAGGGTATAGAGTGTAGGGTATAGAGTGTAGAGTGTGGGGTATATAGTGTAGGGTATAGAGTATAGAGTGTAGGGTATAGAGTGTAGGGTTTAGAGTGTAGAGTGTAGAGTGTAAGGTATAGAGTGTAGAGTGTAGGGTATAGAGTGTAGGGTATAGAGTGTATGGTATAGAGTGTAGGGTATAGAGTGTAGGGTATAGAGTGTAGAGTGTAGGGATTAGAGTGTAGGGTATAGAGTGTAGGGTATAGAGTGTAGAGTGTAGGGTATAGAGTGTAGGGTATAGAGTGTACGGTATAGAGTGTTGGGCTTATAGAGTGTAGGGTATAGAGTGTAGGGTATACAGTGTAGGGTATAAAGTGTAGAGTGTAGGGTATAGAGTGTAGGGTATAGAGTGTAGGGTATAGAGTGTAGGGTATAGAGTGTAGAGTGTAGAGTGTAGGGTATAGAGTGTAGAGTTTAGGTTATAGAGTGTAGGGTATAGAGTGTAGGGTTTAGAGTGTATGGTATAGAGTGTAGGGTATAGAGTGTAGAGTGTAGGGTATAGAGTGTAGGATATAGAGTGTAGGGTATAGAGTGTATGGTATAGAGTGTACGGTATAGAGTGTAGAGTGTAGGGTATAGAGTGTAGGGTATAGATTGTAGGGTATAGAGTGTATTGTATAGGGTATAGAGTGTATGGTGTAGAGTGTAGGGTATAGAGTGTATAGTGTAGGGTATAGAGTGTAGAGTATAGAGTGTTTGGTATAGAGTGTAGAGTGTAGGGTATAGAGTGTAGGGTATATAGTGTAGGGTATAGAGTGTAGGGTATACAGTGTAGAGTGTAGGGATTAGAGTTTAGGGTATAGAGTGTAGGGTGTAGAGTGTAGGGTATAGAGTGTAGGGTATAGAGTGTATGGTATAGAGTGTAGGGTATAGAGTGTTGGGTATAGATTGTAGGGTATAGAATGTAGAGTGTAGTGTATAGAGTATAGGATATAGAGTGTATGGTGTAGAGTGTAGGGTATAGAGTGTATAGTGTAGGGTATAGAGTGCAGGGTATAGAGTGTATGGAATAGAGTGTATGGAATATAGTGTACGGTATAGAGTGTACGGTATAGAGTGTAGGATATAGAGCGTAGGGTGTAGGGTATAGATTGTAGGGTATAGAGTGTAGGGTATAGAGTGTAGGGTGTAGAGTGTATGGTATAGAGTGTACAGTATAGAGTGTATGGTATAGAGTGTAGAGTGTAGGGTATAGAGTGTATGGTATAGAGTGTAGGATGTAGAGTGTATAGTATAGAGTGTAGGGTACAGAGTGTAGAGTGTAGGGTGTAGGGTATAGAGTGTAGGGTATAGAGTGTAGGGTATAAAGTGTAGAGTGTAGGGTATAGAGTGTAGGGTATAGAGTGTAGGGTATAGAGTGTAGGGTATAGAGTGTAGAGTGTAGGGTGTAGAGTGTAGGGTGTAGAGTGTAAGGTATAGAGTGTAGGGTATAGAGTGTATGTTATAGAGTGTAGGGTGTAGAGTGTAGAGTGTAGGGTATAGAGTGTAGGGTATAGAGTGTAGGGTATAGAGTGTATGGTATAGAGTGTAGGGTATAGAGTGTAGAATGTAGGATATAGAGTGTAGAGTGTAGGGTATAAAGTGTAGGGTATATAGTGTAGGGTATAGAGTGTAGGGTATAGAGTGTAGGGTATAGAGTGTATGGTAGAGAGTGTAGAGTGTAGGGTATAGAGTGTAGAAAGTAGGGTATAGTGTGTAGGGTATAGAGTGTAGAGTGTAGGGTATAGAGTGTAGGGTATAGAGTGTAGATTGTATGGTATAGAGTGTAGGGTATAGAGTGTATAGTGTAGGGTATAGAGTGTAGAGTGTAGGGTATAGAGTGTAGGGTATAGAGTGTTGGGATATAGAGTGTAGGGTATAGAGTGTC
Source organism: Ranitomeya imitator (assembly GCF_032444005.1). Classification (NCBI taxonomy): domain Eukaryota; kingdom Metazoa; phylum Chordata; class Amphibia; order Anura; family Dendrobatidae; genus Ranitomeya; species Ranitomeya imitator. Next base: position 64,548 of record NW_027193591.1, read on the forward strand.
GGGTATAGAGTGTAGGGTATAGATTGTAGGGTATAGAGTGTAGGGTATAGAGTGTAGGGTATAGAGTATATAGTGTAGGGTATAGAGTGTAGGGTATAGAGTGTAGAGTGTAGGGTATAGAGTGTAGGGTATAGAGTGTAGGGTATAGAGTGTAGGGTATAAAGTGTAGAGTGTAGGGTATAGAGTGTAGAGTGTAGGGTGTAGAGTGGAGAGTGTAGGGTATAGAGTGTAAGGTATAGAGTGTAGGGTATAGAGTGTATGTTATAGAGTGTAGGGTATAGAGTGTAGAGTGTAGGGTATAGAGTGTAGAAAGTAGGGTGTAGTGTGTAGGGTATAGAGTGTAGGGTATAGAGTGTATGGTATAGAGTGTAGGGTATAGAGTGTAGAAAGTAGGGTATAGTGTGTAGGGTATAGAGTGTAGGGTATAGAGTGTAGGGTATAGAGTGTAGGGTATAGAGTGTACGGTATAGAGTGTATGATATATTGTGTATGGTATATAGTGTTTGGTATAGAGTGTAAGGTATAGAGTGTAGAGAGTAGGATATAGATTGTAGAGTGTAGAGTGTAGGGTATAGAGTGTATGGTAAAGAGTGTATGGAATAGAGAGTATGGTATAGAGTGTAGGGTGTAGAGTGTAGGGTATAGAGTGTAGAGTGTGGGGTATAGAGTGTAGAGTGTAGGGTATATAGTGTATGATATAGAGTGTAGGGTATAGAGTGTAGATTGTATGGTATAGAGTGTAGGGTATAGAGTGTATAGTGTAGGGTATAGAGTGTAGAGTGCAAAACTATGTAAAGCAGTTAATACAAGAGAAGATAGTATTCTGCTACAGATGGATCTGGATAAGTTGGAAACGTGGGCTGAAAGGTGGCAGATGAGGTTTAACAATGATAAATGTAAGGTTATACACATGGGAAGAGGGAATCAATATCACCATTACACACTGAACGGGAAACCACTGGGTAAATCTGACAGGGAGAAGGACTTGGGGATCCTAGTTAATGATAAACTTACCTGGAGCAGCCAGTGCCAGGCAGCAGCTGCCAAGGCAAACAGGATCATGGGGTGCATTAAAAGAGGTCTGGATACACATGATGAGAGCATTATACTGCCTCTGTACAAATCCCTAGTTAGACCGCACATGGAGTACTGTGTCCAGTTTTGGGCACCGGTGCTCAGGAAGGATATAATGGAACTAGAGAGAGTACAAAGGAGGGCAACAAAATTAATAAAGGGGATGGGAGAACTACAATACCCAGATAGATTAGCGAAATTAGGATTATTTAGTCTAGAAAAAAGACGACTGAGGGGCGATCTAATAACCATGTATAAGTATATAAGGGTGACAATACAAATATCTCGCTGAGGATCTTTTTATACCAAGGAAGGTGACGGGCACAAGGGGGCATTCTTTGCGTCTGGAGGAGAGAAGGTTTTTCCACCAACATAGAAGAGGATTCTTTACTGTTAGGGCAGTGAGAATCTGGAATTGCTTGCCTGAGGAGGTGGTGATGGCGAACTCAGTCGAGGGGTTCAAGAGAGGCCTGGATGTCTTCCTGGAGCAGAACAATATTGTATCATACAATTATTAGGTTCTGTAGAAGGACGTAGATCTGGGTATTTATTATGATGGAATATAGGCTGAACTGGATGGACAAATGTCTTTTTTCGGCCTTACTAACTATGTTACTATGTTACTATGTTAGGGTATAGAGTGTAGGGTATAGAGTGTTGGGATATAGAGTGTAGGGTATAGAGTGTAGGGTATAGAGTGTAGGGTATAGATTGTAGGGTATAGAGTGTAGGGTATAGAGTATATAGTGTAGGGTATAGAATGTAGGGTATAGAGTGTAGAGTTTAGGGTATAGAGTGTAGGGTATAGAGTGTAGGGTATAGAGTGTAGGGTATAAAGTGTAGAGTGTAGGGTATAGAGTGTAGGGTATAGAGTGTAGAGTGTAGGGTGTAGAGTGGAGAGTGTAAGGTATAGAGTGTAGGGTATAGAGTGTATGTTATAGAGTGTAGGGTATAGAGTGTAGAGTGTAGGGTATAGAGTGTAGGGTATAGAGTGTAGGGTATAAAGTGTAGAGTGTAGGGTATAGAGTGTAGGGTTTAGAGTGTATGTTATAGAGTGTAGGGTATAGAGTGTAGAGTGTAGGATATAGAGTGTAGAGTGTAGGGTATAGAGTGTAGGGTATATAGTGTAGGGTATAGAGTGTAGGGTATAGAGTGTAGGGTATAGAGTGTAGAGTGTAGGGTATAGAGTGTAGGGTATAGAGTGTAGAGTGTAGGGTATAGAGTGTATGGTATAGAGTGTAGGGTGTAGAGTGTATGGTATAGAGTGTAGGGTATAGAGTGTAGAGTGTAGGGTATAGAGTGTAGGGTGTAGAGTGTAGGGTATAGAGTGTAGGGTATAGAGTGTAGAGTGTAGGGTATAAAGTGTAGGGTATAGAGTGTAGGGTGTAGAGTGTAGGGTATAGAGTGTAGAGTGTAGGGTATAGAGTGTATGGTATAATGTGTAGGGCATAGAGTGTAGGGTGTAGAGTGTAGGGTACAGAGTGTAGGGTATAGAGTGTAGGGTATAGAGTGTAGAGTGTAGGGTATATAGTGTAGGGTATAGAGTATAGAGTGTAGGGTATAGAGTGTAGGGTATAGAGTGTAGAGTGTAGAGTGTAGGGTATAGAGTGTAGAGTGTAGGGTATAGAGTGTAGGGTATAGAGTAGGGTATAGAGTGTAGGGTATAGAGTGTAGAGTGTAGGGTATAGAGTGTAGAGTGTAGGGCATAGAGTGTAGGGTATAAAGAGTAGAGTGTAGGGTATAGAGTGTAGAGTGTAGGGTATGGAGTGTATGGTATAGAGTGTAGGGTATAGAGTGTAGAGTATAGAGTGTTGGGTATAGAGTGTAGAGTGTAGGGTATAGAGTGTAGGGTATATAGTGTAGGGTATAGAGTGTATGGTATACAGTGTAGAGTGTAGGGATTAGAGTGTAGGGTATAGAGTGTAGGGTGTAGAGTGTAGGGTATAGAGTGTAGGGTATAGAGTGTATGGTATAGAGTGTAGGGTATAGAGTGTTGGGTATAGATTGTAGGGTATAGAATGTAGAGTGTAGTGTATAGAGTATAGGGTGTAGAGTGTATGGTGTAGAGTGTAGGGTATAGAGTGTATAGTGTAGGGTATAGAGTGCAGGGTATAGAGTGTATGGAATAGAGTGTATGGAATATAGTGTACGGTATAGAGTGTAGAGAGTAGGGTATAGAGTGTAGGGTATAGAGCGTAGGGTGTAGGGTATAGATTGTAGGGTATAGAGTGTAGGGTATAGAGTGTAGAGTGTAGGGTATAGAGTGCATGGAATAGAGTGTAGGGTGTAGAGTGTATGGTATAGAGTGTACAGTATAGAGTGTATGGTATAGAGTGTAGAGTGTAGGGTATAGAGTGTATGGTATAGAGTGTAGAGTGTAGAGTGTAGGGTATAGAGAGTAGAGTGTAGGGTATAGAGTGTAGGGTATAGAGTGTATGGTATAGAGTGTAGAGTGTAGAGTGTAGGGTATAGAGTGTATAGTGTAGGGTATAGAGTGTAGGGTATAGAGTGTATGGTATAGAGTGTAGAGTGTAGAGTGTAGGGTATAGAGTGTAGAGTGTAGGGTATAGAGTGTAGGGTATAGAGTGTATGGTATAGAGTGTAGAGGGTATAGAGTGTAGGGTATAGAGTGTAGAGTGTAGGGTATAGAGTGTAGGGTATAGAGTGTAGAGTGTAGGGTATAGAGTGTAGGGTATAGAGTGTACGGTATAGAGTGTTGGGCTATAGAGTGTAGGGTATAGAGTGTAGGGTATAGAGTGTATGGTATAGAGTGTACGGTATAGAGTGTATGATATAGAGTGTATGGTATATAGTGTAGGGTATAGAGTGTTTGGTATAGAGTGTAAGGTATAGAGTGTAGAGAGTAGGGTATAGATTTTAGAGTGTAGAGTGTAGGGTATAGAGTGTAGGGTATAGAGTGTATGGAATAGAGTGTATAATATAGAGTGTAGGGTGTAGAGTGTAGGGTATAGAGTGTAGAGTGTGGGGTATAGAGTGTAGAGTGTAGGGTATAGAGTGTATGATATAGAGTGTAGGGTATAGAGTGTATGGTATAGATTGCAGGGTATAGAGTGTAGGGTGTAGAGTGTAGGGTATAGAGTGTAGGGTATAGAGTGTATGGTATAGAGTGTATGGTATAGATTGTAGGGTATAGAGTGTAGGGTATAGAGTGTAGAGTGTAGGGTATAGAGTGTAGAAAGTAGGGTATAGTGTGTAGGGTATGAAGTGTAGAGTGTAGGTTATAGAGTGTAGGGTATAGAGTGTAGATTGTATGGTATAGAGTGTAGGGTATAGAGTGTATAGTGTAGGGTGTAGAGTGTAGTGTATAGAGTGTAGGGTATAGAGTGTTGGGATATAGAGTGTAGGGTATAGAGTGTAGGGTATAGAGTGTAGGGTATAGAGTATATAGTGTAGGGTATAGAGTGTAGGGTATAGAGTGTAGAGTGTAGGGTATAGAGTGTAGGGTATAGAGTGTAGGGTATAAAGTGTAGAGTGTAGGGTATAGAGTGTAGGGTATAGAGTGTAGGGTATAGAGTGTAGGGTATAGAGTGTAGAGTGTAGGGTGTAGAGCGTAGGGTATAGAGTGTAAGATAAAGAGTATAGGGTATAGAGTGTATGTTATAGAGTGTAGGGTATAGAGTGTAGAGTGTAGGGTATAGAGTGTAGGGTATAGAGTGTAGGGTATAGAGTGTAGGGTATAGAGTGTAGGGTATAAAGTGTAGAGTGTAGGGTATAGAGTGTAGGGTTTAGAGTGTATGTTATAGAGTGTAGGGTATAGAGTGTAGAGTGTAGGATATAGAGTGTAGAGTGTAGGGTATAAAGTGTAGGGTATATAGTGTAGGGTATAGAGTGTAGGGTATAGAGTGTAGGGTATAGAGTGTATGTTATAGAGTGTAGAGTGTAGGGTATAGAGTGTAGAAAGTAGGGTATAGTGTGTAGGGTATAGAGTGTAGAGTGTAGGGTATAGAGTGTAGGGTATAGAGTGTAGATTGTATGGTATAGAGTGTAGGGTATAGAGTGTATAGTGTAGGGTATAGAATGTAGAGTGTAGGGTATAGAGTGTAGGGTATAGAGTGTTGGGATATAGAGTGTAGGGTATAGAGTGTCGGGTATAGAGTGTAGGGTATAGATTGTAGGGTATAGAGTGTAGGGTATAGAGTATATAGTATAGGGTATAGAGTGTAGGGTATAGAGTGTAGAGTATAGAGTGTAGGGTATAGAGTGTAGGGTATAGAGTGTAGGGTATATAGTGTAGAGTGTAGGGTATAGAGTGTAGGGTATAGAGTGTAGAGTGTAGGGTGTAGAGTGGAGAGTGTAGGGTATAGAGTGTAAGGTATAGAGTGTAGGGTATAGAGTGTATGTTATAGAGTGTAGGGTGTAGAGTGTAGGGTATAGAGTGTAGAAAGTAGGGTATAGTGTGTAGGGTATAGAGTGTAGGGTATAGAGTGTATGGTATAGAGTGTAGAGTGTAGGGTATAGAGTGTAGAAAGTAGGGTATAGTGTGTAGGGTATAGAGTGTAGAGTGTAGGGTATAGAGTGTAGGGTATAGAGTGTAGATTGTATGGTATAGAGTGTAGGGTATAGAGTGTATAGTGTAGGGTATAGAGTGTAGAGTGTAGGGTATAGAGTGTAGGGTATAGAGTGTTGGGATATAGAGTGTAGGGTATAGAGTGTCGGGTATAGAGTGTAGGGTATAGATTGTAGGGTATAGAGTGTAGGGTATAGAGTGTAGGGTATAGAGTATATAGTGTAGGGTATAGAGTGTAGGGTATAGAGTGTAGGGTGTAGGGTATAGAGTGTAGGGTATAGAGTGTAGGGTATAGAGTGTAGGGTATAAAGTGTAGAGTGTAGGGTATAGAGTGTAGAGTGTAGGGTGTAGAGTGGAGAGTGTAGGGTATAGAGTGTAAGGTATAGAGTGTAGGGTATAGAGTGTATGTTATAGAGTGTAGGGTATAGAGTGTAGAGTGTAGGGTATAGAGTGTAGAAAGTAGGGTGTAGTGTGTAGGGTATAGAGTGTAGGGTATAGAGTGTATGGTATAGAGTGTAGGGTATAGAGTGTAGAAAGTAGGGTATAGTGTGTAGGGTATAGAGTGTAGGGTATAGAGTGTAGGGTATAGAGTGTAGGGTATAGAGTGTAGGGTATAGAGTGTACGGTATAGAGTGTATGATATATTGTGTATGGTATATAGTGTTTGGTATAGAGTGTAAGGTATAGAGTGTAGAGAGTAGGATATAGATTGTAGAGTGTAGAGTGTAGGGTATAGAGTGTATGGTAAAGAGTGTATGGAATAGAGAGTATGGTATAGAGTGTAGGGTGTAGAGTGTAGGGTATAGAGTGTAGAGTGTGGGGTATAGAGTGTAGAGTGTAGGGTATATAGTGTATGATATAGAGTGTAGGGTATAGAGTGTAGATTGTATGGTATAGAGTGTAGGGTATAGAGTGTATAGTGTAGGGTATAGAGTGTAGAGTGTAGGGATACAAAACTATGTAAAGCAGTTAATACAAGAGAAGATAGTATTCTGCTACAGATGGATCTGGATAAGTTGGAAACTTGGGCTGAAAGGTGGCAGATGAGGTTTAACAATGATAAATGTAAGGTTATACACATGGGAAGAGGGAATCAATATCACCATTACACACTGAACGGGAAACCACTGGGTAAATCTGACAGGGAGAAGGACTTGGGGATCCTAGTTAATGATAAACTTACCTGGAGCAGCCAGTGCCAGGCAGCAGCTGCCAAGGCAAACAGGATCATGGGGTGCATTAAAAGAGGTCTGGATACACATGATGAGAGCATTGTACTGCCTCTGTACAAATCCCTAGTTAGACCGCACATGGAGTACTGTGTCCAGTTTTGGGCACCGGTGCTCAGGAAGGATATAATGGAACTAGAGAGAGTACAAAGGAGGGCAACAAAATTAATAAAGGGGATGGGAGAACTACAATACCCAGATAAATTAGCGAAATTAGGATTATTTAGTCTAGAAAAAAGACGACTGAGGGGCGATCTAATAACCATGTATAAGTATATAAGGGTGACAATACAAATATCTCGCTGAGGATCTGTTTAAACCAAGGAAGGTGACGGGCACAAGGGGGCATTCTTTGCATCTGGAGGAGAGAAGGTTTTTCCACCAACATAGAAGAGGATTCTTTACTGTTAGGGCAGTGAGAATCTGGAATTGCTTGCCTGAGGAGGTGGTGATGGCGAACTCAGTCGAGGGGTTCAAGAGAGGCCTGGATGTCTTCCTGGAGCAGAACAATATTGTATCATACAATTATTAGGTTCTGTAGAAGGACGTAGATCTGGGTATTTATTATGATGGAATATAGGCTGAACTGGATGGACAAATGTCTTTTTTCGGCCTTACTAACTATGTTACTATGTTACTATGTTAGGGTATAGAGTGTAGGGTATAGAGTGTTGGGATATAGAGTGTAGGGTATAGAGTGTAGGGTATAGAGTGTAGGGTATAGATTGTAGGGTATAGAGTGTAGGGTATAGAGTATATAGTGTAGGGTATAGAATGTAGGGTATAGAGTGTAGAGTTTAGGGTATAGAGTGTAGGGTATAGAGTGTAGGGTATAGAGTGTAGGGTATAAAGTGTAGAGTGTAGGGTATAGAGTGTAGGGTATAGAGTGTAGAGTGTAGGGTGTAGAGTGGAGAGTGTAAGGTATAGAGTGTAGGGTATAGAGTATATAGTGTAGGGTATAGAATGTAGGGTATAGAGTGTAGAGTTTAGGGTATAGAGTGTAGGGTATAGAGTGTAGGGTATAGAGTGTAGGGTATAAAGTGTAGAGTGTAGGGTATAGAGTGTAGGGTATAGAGTGTAGAGTGTAGGATATAGAGTGTAGAGTGTAGGGTATAGAGTGTAGGGTATATAGTGTAGGGTATAGAGTGTAGGGTATAGAGTGTAGGGTATAGAGTGTAGAGTGTAGGGTATAGAGTGTAGGGTATAGAGTGTAGAGTGTAGGGTATAGAGTGTATGGTATAGAGTGTAGGGTGTAGAGTGTATGGTATAGAGTGTAGGGTATAGAGTGTAGAGTGTAGGGTATAGAGTGTAGGGTGTAGAGTGTAGGGTATGGAGTGTAGGGTATAGAGTGTAGGGTATAAAGTGTAGGGTATAGAGTGTAGGGTGTAGAGTGTAGGGTATAGAGTGTAGAGTGTAGGGTATAGAGTGTATGGTATAATGTGTAGGGCATAGAGTGTAGGGTGTAGAGTGTAGGGTACAGAGTGTAGGGTATAGAGTGTAGGGTATAGAGTGTAGAGTGTAGGGTATATAGTGTAGGGTATAGAGTATAGAGTGTAGGGTATAGAGTGTAGGGTATAGAGTGTAGAGTGTAGAGTGTAGGGTATAGAGTGTAGAGTGTAGGTTATAGAGTGTAGGGTATAGAGTAGGGTATAGAGTGTAGGGTATAGAGTGTAGAGTGTAGGGTATAGAGTGTAGAGTGTAGGGTATAGAGTGTAGGGTATAAAGAGTAGAGTGTAGGGTATAGAGTGTAAAGTGTAGGGTATGGAGTGTATGGTATAGAGTGTAGGGTATAGAGTGTAGAGTATAGAGTGTTGGGTATAGAGTGTAGAGTGTAGGGTATAGAGTGTAGGGTATATAGTGTAGGGTATAGAGTGTATGGTATACAGTGTAGAGTGTAGGGATTAGAGTGTAGGGTATAGAGTGTAGGGTGTAGAGTGTAGGGTATAGAGTGTAGGGTATAGAGAGTATGGTATAGAGTGTAGGGTATAGAGTGTTGGGTATAGATTGTAGGGTATAGAATGTAGAGTGTAGTGTATAGAGTATAGGGTGTAGAGTGTATGGTGTAGAGTGTAGGGTATAGAGTGTATAGTGTAGGGTATAGAGTGCAGGGTATAGAGTGTATGGAATAGAGTGTATGGAATATAGTGTACGGTATAGAGTGTAGAGAGTAGGGTATAGAGTGTAGGGTATAGAGCGTAGGGTGTAGGGTATAGATTGTAGGGTATAGAGTGTAGGGTATAGAGTGTAGAGTGTAGGGTATAGAGTGCATGGTATAGAGTGTAGGGTGTAGAGTGTATGGTATAGAGTGTACAGTATAGAGTGTATGGTATAGAGTGTAGAGTGTAGGGTATAGAGTGTATGGTATAGAGTGTAGAGTGTAGAGTGTAGGGTATAGAGAGTAGAGTGTAGGGTATAGAGTGTAGGGTATAGAGTGTATGGTATAGAGTGTAGAGTGTAGAGTGTAGGGTATAGAGTGTAGAGTGTAGGGTATAGAGTGTAGGGTATAGAGTGTATGGTATAGAGTGTAGAGTGTAGGGTATAGAGTGTAGAGTGTAGGGTATAGAGTGTAGGGTATAGAGTGTATGGTATAGAGTGTAGAGGGTATAGAGTGTAGGGTATAGAGTGTAGAGTGTAGGGTATAGAGTGTAGGGTATAGAGTGTAGAGTGTAGGGTATAGAGTGTAGGGTATAGAGTGTACGGTATAGAGTGTTGGGCTATAGAGTGTAGGGTATAGAGTGTAGGGTATAGAGTGTATGGTATAGAGTGTACGGTATAGAGTGTATGATATAGAGTGTATGGTATATAGTGTAGGGTATAGAGTGTTTGGTATAGAGTGTAAGGTATAGAGTGTAGAGAGTAGGGTATAGATGTTAGAGTGTAGAGTGTAGGGTATAGAGTGTAGGGTATAGAGTGTATGGAATAGAGTGTATAATATAGAGTGTAGGGTGTAGAGTGTAGGGTATAGAGTGTAGAGTGTGGGGTATAGAGTGTAGAGTGTAGGGTATAGAGTGTATGATATAGAGTGTAGGGTATAGAGTGTATGGTATAGATTGCAGGGTATAGAGTGTAGGGTGTAGAGTGTAGGGTATAGAGTGTAGGGTATAGAGTGTATGGTATAGAGTGTATGGTATAGATTGTAGGGTATAGAGTGTAGGGTATAGAGTGTAGAGTGTAGGGTATAGAGTGTAGAAAGTAGGGTATAGTGTGTAGGGTATGAAGTGTAGAGTGTAGGGTATAGAGTGTAGGGTATAGAGTGTAGATTGTATGGTATAGAGTGTAGGGTATAGAGTGTATAGTGTAGGGTGTAGAGTGTAGGGTATAGAGTGTAGGGTATAGAGTGTTGGGATATAGAGTGTAGGGTATAGAGTGTAGGGTATAGAGTGTAGGGTATAGAGTATATAGTGTAGGGTATAGAGTGTAGGGTATAGAGTGTAGAGTGTAGGGTATAGAGTGTAGGGTATAGAGTGTAGGGTATAAAGTGTAGAGTGTAGGGTATAGAGTGTAGGGTATAGAGTGTAGGGTATAGAGTGTAGGGTATAGAGTGTAGAGTGTAGGGTGTAGAGCGTAGGGTATAGAGTGTAAGATATAGAGTGTAGGGTATAGAGTGTATGTTATAGAGTGTAGGGTATAGAGTGTAGAGTGTAGGGTATAGAGTGTAGGGTATAGAGTGTAGGGTATAGAGTGTAGGGTATAGAGTGTAGGGTATAAAGTGTAGAGTGTAGGGTATAGAGTGTAGGGTTTAGAGTGTATGTTATAGAGTGTAGGGTATAGAGTGTAGAGTGTAGGATATAGAGTGTAGAGTGTAGGGTATAAAGTGTAGGGTATATAGTGTAGGGTATAGAGTGTAGGGTATAGAGTGTAGGGTATAGAGTGTATGTTATAGAGTGTAGAGTGTAGGGTATAGAGTGTAGAAAGTAGGGTATAGTGTGTAGGGTATAGAGTGTAGAGTGTAGGGTATAGAGTGTAGGGTATAGAGTGTAGATTGTATGGTATAGAGTGTAGGGTATAGAGTGTATAGTGTAGGGTATAGAATGTGGAGTGTAGGGTATAGAATGTAGGGTATAGAGTGTTGGGATATAGAGTGTAGGGTATAGAGTGTCGGGTATAGAGTGTAGGGTATAGATTGTAGGGTATATAGTGTAGGGTATAGAGTATATAGTATAGGGTATAGAGTGTAGGGTATAGAGTGTAGAGTGTAGGGTATAGAGTGTAGGGTATAGAGTGTAGGGTATAGAGTGTAGGGTATATAGTGTAGAGTGTAGGGTATAGAGTGTAGGGTATAGAGTGTAGAGTGTAGGGTGTAGAGTGGAGAGTGTAGGGTATAGAGTGTAAGGTATAGAGTGTAGGGTATAGAGTGTATGTTATAGAGTGTAGGGTGTAGAGTGTAGGGTATAGAGTGTAGAAAGTAGGGTATAGTGTGTAGGGTATAGAGTGTAGGGTATAGAGTGTATGGTATAGAGTGTAGAGTGTAGGGTATAGAGTGTAGAAAGTAGGGTATAGTGTGTAGGGTATAGAGTGTAGGGTGTAGAGTGTAGGGTATAGAGTGTAGATTGTATGGTATACAGTGTAGGGTATAGAGTGTATAGTGTAGGGTATAGAGTGTAGAGTGTAGGGTATAGAGTGTAGGGTATAGAGTGTTGGGATATAGAGTGTAGGGTATAGAGTGTAGGGTATAGAGTGTAGTGTATAGATTTTAGGGTATAGAGTGTAGGGTATAGAGTGTAGTGTATAGAGTATATAGTGTAGGGTATAGAGTGTAGGGTATAGAGTGTAGAGTTTAGGGTATAGAGTGTAGGGTATAGAGTGTAGGGTATAGAGTGTAGAGTGTAGGGTATAGAGTGTAGGGTATAGAGTGTAGGGTGTAGAGTGGAGAGTGTAAGGTATAGAGTGTAAGGTATAGAGTGTAGGGTATAGAGTGTAGGGTATAGAGTGTAGGGTATAAAGTGTAGAGTGTAGGGTATAGAGTGTAGGGTATAGAGTGTAGAGTGTAGGATATAGAGTGTAGAGTGTAGGGTATAGAGTGTAGGGTATATAGTGTAGGGTATAGATTGTAGGGTATAGAGTGTAGGGTATAGAGTGTAGAGTGTAGGGTATAGAGTGTAGGGTATAGAGTGTAGGGTATAGAGTGTAGGGTATAAAGTGTAGAGTGTAGGGTATAGAGTGTAGGGTATAGAGTGTAGAGTGTAGGATATAGAGTGTAGAGTGTAGGGTATAGAGTGTAGGGTATATAGTGTAGGGTATAGATTGTAGGGTATAGAGTGTAGGGTATAGAGTGTAGAGTGTAGGGTATAGAGTGTAGGGTATAGAGTGTAGAGTGTAGGGTATAGAGTGTATGGTATAGAGTGTAGGGTGTGTAGGGTATAGAGTGTAGAGTGTAGGGTATAGAGTGTATGGTATAGAGTGTAGGGTGTAGAGTGCATGGTATAGAGTGTAGGGTATAGAGTGTAGAGTGTAGGGTATAGAGTGTAGGGTGTAGAGTGTAGGGTATAGAGTGTAGGGTATAAAGTGTAGAGTGTAGGGTATAGAGTGTAGAGTGTAGGGTGTAGAGTGGAGAGTGTAGGGTATAGAGTGTAAGGTATAGAGTGTAGGGTATAGAGTGTATGTTATAGAGTGTAGGGTATAGAGTGTAGAGTGTAGGGTATAGAGTGTAGAAAGTAGGGTATAGTGTGTAGGGTATAGAGTGTAGGGTATAGAGTGTAGGGTATAGAGTGTAGGGTATAGAGTGTAGGGTATAGAGTGTACGGTATAGAGTGTATGATATATTGTGTATGGTATATAGTGTTTGGTATAGAGTGTAAGGTATAGAGTGTAGAGAGTAGGATATAGATTGTAGAGTGTAGAGTGTAGGGTATAGAGTGTATGGTAAAGAGTGTATGGAATAGAGAGTATGGTATAGAGTGTAGGGTATAGAGTGTAGAAAGTAGGGTATAGTGTGTAGGGTATGAAGTGTAGAGTGTAGGGTATAGAGTGTAGGGTATAGAGTGTAGATTGTATGGTATAGAGTGTAGGGTATAGAGTGTATAGTGTAGGGTGTAGAGTGTAGGGTATAGAGTGTAGGGTATAGAGTGTTGGGATATAGAGTGTAGGGTATAGAGTGTAGGGTATAGAGTGTAGGGTATAGAGTATATAGTGTAGGGTATAGAGTGTAGGGTATAGAGTGTAGAGTGTAGGGTATAGAGTGTAGGGTATAGAGTGTAGGGTATAAAGTGTAGAGTGTAGGGTATAGAGTGTAGGGTATAGAGTGTAGGGTATAGAGTGTAGGGTATAGAGTGTAGAGTGTAGGGTGTAGAGCGTAGGGTATAGAGTGTAAGGTATAGAGTGTAGGGTATAGAGTGTATGTTATAGAGTGTAGGGTATAGAGTGTAGAGTGTAGGGTATAGAGTGTAGGGTATAGAGTGTAGGGTATAGAGTGTAGGGTATAGAGTGTAGGGTATAAAGTGTAGAGTGTAGGGTATAGAGTGTAGGGTTTAGAGTGTATGTTATAGAGTGTAGGGTATAGAGTGTAGAGTGTAGGATATAGAGTGTAGAGTGTAGGGTATAAAGTGTAGGGTATATAGTGTAGGGTATAGAGTGTAGGGTATAGAGTGTAGGGTATAGAGTGTATGTTATAGAGTGTAGAGTGTAGGGTATAGAGTGTAGAAAGTAGGGTATAGTGTGTAGGGTATAGAGTGTAGAGTGTAGGGTATAGAGTGTAGGGTATAGAGTGTAGATTGTATGGTATAGAGTGTAGGGTATAGAGTGTATAGTGTAGGGTATAGAATGTAGAGTGTAGGGTATAGAATGTAGGGTATAGAGTGTTGGGATATAGAGTGTAGGGTATAGAGTGTCGGGTATAGAGTGTAGGGTATAGATTGTAGGGTATAGAGTGTAGGGTATAGAGTATATAGTATAGGGTATAGAGTGTAGGGTATAGAGTGTAGAGTGTAGGGTATAGAGTGTAGGGTATAGAGTGTAGGGTATAGAGTGTAGGGTATATAGTGTAGAGTGTAGGGTATAGAGTGTAGGGTATAGAGTGTAGAGTGTAGGGTGTAGAGTGGAGAGTGTAGGGTATAGAGTGTAAGGTATAGAGTGTAGGGTATAGAGTGTATGTTATAGAGTGTAGGGTGTAGAGTGTAGGGTATAGAGTGTAGAAAGTAGGGTATAGTGTGTAGGGTATAGAGTGTAGGGTATAGAGTGTATGGTATAGAGTGTAGAGTGTAGGGTATAGAGTGTAGAAAGTAGGGTATAGTGTGTAGGGTATAGAGTGTAGGGTGTAGAGTGTAGGGTATAGAGTGTAGATTGTATGGTATACAGTGTAGGGTATAGAGTGTATAGTGTAGGGTATAGAGTGTAGAGTGTAGGGTATAGAGTGTAGGGTATAGAGTGTTGGGATATAGAGTGTAGGGTATAGAGTGTAGGGTATAGAGTGTAGTGTATAGATTTTAGGGTATAGAGTGTAGGGTATAGAGTGTAGTGTATAGAGTATATAGTGTAGGGTATAGAGTGTAGGGTATAGAGTGTAGAGTTTAGGGTATAGAGTGTAGGGTATAGAGTGTAGGGTATAGAGTGTAGGGTATAAAGTGTAGAGTGTAGGGTATAGAGTGTAGGGTATAGAGTGTAGGGTGTAGAGTGGAGAGTGTAAGGTATAGAGTGTAAGGTATAGAGTGTAGGGTATAGAGTGTATGTTATAGAGTGTAGGGTATAGAGTGTAGAGTGTAGGGTATAGAGTGTAGGGTATAGAGTGTAGGGTATAGAGTGTAGGGTATAAAGTGTAGAGTGTAGGGTATAGAGTGTAGGGTATAGAGTGTAGAGTGTAGGATATAGAGTGTAGAGTGTAGGGTATAGAGTGTAGGGTATATAGTGTAGGGTATAGATTGTAGGGTATAGAGTGTAGGGTATAGAGTGTAGAGTGTAGGGTATAGAGTGTAGGGTATAGAGTGTAGAGTGTAGGGTATAGAGTGTATGGTATAGAGTGTAGGGTGTGTAGGGTATAGAGTGTAGAGTGTAGGGTATAGAGTGTATGGTATAGAGTGTAGGGTGTAGAGTGCATGGTATAGAGTGTAGGGTATAGAGTGTAGAGTGTAGGGTATAGAGTGTAGGGTGTAGAGTGTAGGGTATAGAGTGTAGGGTATAAAGTGTAGAGTGTAGGGTATAGAGTGTAGAGTGTAGGGTGTAGAGTGGAGAGTGTAGGGTATAGAGTGTAAGGTATAGAGTGTAGGGTATAGAGTGTATGTTATAGAGTGTAGGGTATAGAGTGTAGAGTGTAGGGTATAGTGTGTAGGGTATAGAGTGTAGAGTGTAGGGTGTAGAGTGTAGGGTATAGAGTGTAGATTGTATGGTATAGAGTGTAGGGTATAGAGTGTATAGTGTAGGGTATAGAGTGTAGAGTGTAGGGTATAGAGTGTAGGGTATAGAGTGTAGAGTGTAGGGTATAGAGTGTAGGGTATAGAGTGTAGAGTGTAGGATATAGAGTGTAGAGTGTAGGGTATAGAGTGTAGGGTATATAGTGTAGGGTATAGATTGTAGGGTATAGAGTGTAGGGTATAGAGTGTAGAGTGTAGGGTATAGAGTGTAGGGTATAGAGTGTAGAGTGTAGGGTATAGAGTGTATGGTATAGAGTGTAGGGTGTGTAGGGTATAGAGTGTAGAGTGTAGGGTATAGAGTGTATGGTATAGAGTGTAGGGTATAGAGTGTAGAGTGTAGGGTATAGAGTGTAGGGTGTAGAGTGTAGGGTATAGAGTGTAGGGTATAAAGTGTAGAGTGTAGGGTATAGAGTGTAGAGTGTAGGGTGTAGAGTGGAGAGTGTAGGGTATAGAGTGTAAGGTATAGAGTGTAGGGTATAGAGTGTATGTTATAGAGTGTAGGGTATAGAGTGTAGAGTGTAGGGTATAGAGTGTAGAAAGTAGGGTATAGTGTGTAGGGTATAGAGTGTAGGGTATAGAGTGTAGGGTATAGAGTGTAGGGTATAGAGTGTAGGGTATAGAGTGTACGGTATAGAGTGTATGATATATTGTGTATGGTATATAGTGTTTGGTATAGAGTGTAAGGTATAGAGTGTAGAGAGTAGGATATAGATTGTAGAGTGTAGAGTGTAGGGTATAGAGTGTATGGTAAAGAGTGTATGGAATAGAGAGTATGGTATAGAGTGTAGGGTATAGAGTGTAGAAAGTAGGGTATAGTGTGTAGGGTATAGAGTGTAGAGTGTAGGGTGTAGAGTGTAGGGTATAGAGTGTAGATTGTATTGTATAGAGTGTAGGGTATAGAGTGTATAGTGTAGGGTATAGAGTGTAGAGTGTAGGGTATAGAGTGTAGGGTATAGAGTGTTGGGATATAGAGTGTAGGGTATAGAGTGTAGGGTATAGAGTGTAGTGTATAGATTTTAGGGTATAGAGTGTAGGGTATAGAGTGTAGTGTATAGAGTATATAGTGTAGGGTATAGAGTGTAGGGTATAGAGTGTAGAGTTTAGGGTATAGAGTGTAGGGTATAGAGTGTAGATTGTATATTATAGAGTGTAGGGTATAGAGTGTATAGTGTAGGGTGTAGAGTGTAGGGTATAGAGTGTAGGGTATAGAGTGTAGAAAGTAGGGTATAGTGTGTAGGGTATGAAGTGTAGAGTGTAGGGTATAGAGTGTATGTTATAGAGTGTAGGGTATAGAGTGTAGAGTGTAGGGTATAGAGTGAAGGGTATAGAGTGTAGGGTATAGAGTGTAGGGTATAAAGTGTAGAGTGTAGGGTATAGAGTGTAGGGTATAGAGTGTAGAGTGTAGGATATAGAGTGTAGAGTGTAGGGTATAGAGTGTAGGGTATATAGTGTAGGGTATAGATTGTAGGGTATAGAGTGTAGGGTATAGAGTGTAGAGTGTAGGGTATAGAGTGTAGGGTATAGAGTGTAGAGTGTAGGGTATAGAGTGTATGGTATAGAGTGTAGGGTGTGTAGGGTATAGAGTGTAGAGTGTACGGTATAGAGTGTATGGTATAGAGTGTAGGGTGTAGAGTGCATGGTATAGAGTGTAGGGTATAGAGTGTAGAGTGTAGGGTATAGAGTGTAGGGTGTAGAGTGTAGGGTATAGAGTGTAGGGTATAAAGTGTAGAGTGTAGGGTATAGAGTGTAGAGTGTAGGGTGTAGAGTGGAGAGTGTAGGGTATAGAGTGTAAGGTATAGAGTGTAGGGTATAGAGTGTATGTTATAGAGTGTAGGGTATAGAGTGTAGAGTGTAGGGTATAGAGTGTAGAAAGTAGGGTATAGTGTGTAGGGTATAGAGTGTAGGGTATAGAGTGTAGGGTATAGAGTGTAGGGTATAGAGTGTAGGGTATAGAGTGTACGGTATAGAGTGTATGATATATTGTGTATGGTATATAGTGTTTGGTATAGAGTGTAAGGTATAGAGTGTAGAGAGTAGGATATAGATTGTAGAGTGTAGAGTGTAGGGTATAGAGTGTATGGTAAAGAGTGTATGGAATAGAGAGTATGGTATAGAGTGTAGGGTATAGAGTGTAGAAAGTAGGGTATAGTGTGTAGGGTATGAAGTGTAGAGTGTAGGGTATAGAGTGTAGGGTATAGAGTGTAGATTGTATGGTATAGAGTGTAGGGTATAGAGTGTATAGTGTAGGGTGTAGAGTGTAGGGTATAGAGTGTAGGGTATAGAGTGTTGGGATATAGAGTGTAGGGTATAGAGTGTAGGGTATAGAGTGTAGGGTATAGAGTATATAGTGTAGGGTATAGAGTGTAGGGTATAGAGTGTAGAGTGTAGGGTATAGAGTGTAGGGTATAGAGTGTAGGGTATAAAGTGTAGAGTGTAGGGTATAGAGTGTAGGGTATAGAGTGTAGGGTATAGAGTGTAGGGTATAGAGTGTAGAGTGTAGGGTGTAGAGCGTAGGGTATAGAGTGTAAGATATAGAGTGTAGGGTATAGAGTGTATGTTATAGAGTGTAGGGTATAGAGTGTAGAGTGTAGGGTATAGAGTGTAGGGTATAGAGTGTAGGGTATAGAGTGTAGGGTATAGAGTGTAGGGTATAAAGTGTAGAGTGTAGGGTATAGAGTGTAGGGTTTAGAGTGTATGTTATAGAGTGTAGGGTATAGAGTGTAGAGTGTAGGATATAGAGTGTAGAGTGTAGGGTATAAAGTGTAGGGTATATAGTGTAGGGTATAGAGTGTAGGGTATAGAGTGTAGGGTATAGAGTGTATGTTATAGAGTGTAGAGTGTAGGGTATAGAGTGTAGAAAGTAGGGTATAGTGTGTAGGGTATAGAGTGTAGAGTGTAGGGTATAGAGTGTAGGGTATAGAGTGTAGATTGTATGGTATAGAGTGTAGGGTATAGAGTGTATAGTGTAGGGTATAGAATGTAGAGTGTAGGGTATAGAATGTAGGGTATAGAGTGTTGGGATATAGAGTGTAGGGTATAGAGTGTCGGGTATAGAGTGTAGGGTATAGATTGTAGGGTATAGAGTGTAGGGTATAGAGTGTAGGGTATAGAGTGTAGATTGTATGGTATAGAGTGTAGGGTATAGAGTGTATAGTGTAGGGTGTAGAGTGTAGGGTATAGAGTGTAGGGTATAGAGTGTTGGGATATAGAGTGTAGGGTATAGAGTGTAGGGTATAGAGTGTAGGGTATAGAGTATATAGTGTAGGGTATAGAGTGTAGGGTATAGAGTGTAGAGTGTAGGGTATAGAGTGTAGGGTATAGAGTGTAGGGTATAAAGTGTAGAGTGTAGGGTATAGAGTGTAGGGTATAGAGTGTAGGGTATAGAGTGTAGGGTATAGAGTGTAGAGTGTAGGGTGTAGAGCGTAGGGTATAGAGTGTAAGATATAGAGTGTAGGGTATAGAGTGTATGTTATAGAGTGTAGGGTATAGAGTGTAGAGTGTAGGGTATAGAGTGTAGGGTATAGAGTGTAGGGTATAGAGTGTAGGGTATAGAGTGTAGGGTATAAAGTGTAGAGTGTAGGGTATAGAGTGTAGGGTTTAGAGTGTATGTTATAGAGTGTAGGGTATAGAGTGTAGAGTGTAGGATATAGAGTGTAGAGTGTAGGGTATAAAGTGTAGGGTATATAGTGTAGGGTATAGAGTGTAGGGTATAGAGTGTAGGGTATAGAGTGTATGTTATAGAGTGTAGAGTGTAGGGTATAGAGTGTAGAAAGTAGGGTATAGTGTGTAGGGTATAGAGTGTAGAGTGTAGGGTATAGAGTGTAGGGTATAGAGTGTAGATTGTATGGTATAGAGTGTAGGGTATAGAGTGTATAGTGTAGGGTATAGAATGTAGAGTGTAGGGTATAGAATGTAGGGTATAGAGTGTTGGGATATAGAGTGTAGGGTATAGAGTGTCGGGTATAGAGTGTAGGGTATAGATTGTAGGGTATAGAGTGTAGGGTATAGAGTATATAGTATAGGGTATAGAGTGTAGGGTATAGAGTGTAGAGTGTAGGGTATAGAGTGTAGGGTATAGAGTGTAGGGTATAGAGTGTAGGGTATATAGTGTAGAGTGTAGGGTATAGAGTGTAGGGTATAGAGTGTAGAGTGTAGGGTGTAGAGTGGAGAGTGTAGGGTATAGAGTGTAAGGTATAGAGTGTAGGGTATAGAGTGTATGTTATAGAGTGTAGGGTGTAGAGTGTAGGGTATAGAGTGTAGAAAGTAGGGTATAGTGTGTAGGGTATAGAGTGTAGGGTATAGAGTGTATGGTATAGAGTGTAGAGTGTAGGGTATAGAGTGTAGAAAGTAGGGTATAGTGTGTAGGGTATAGAGTGTAGGGTGTAGAGTGTAGGGTATAGAGTGTAGATTGTATGGTATACAGTGTAGGGTATAGAGTGTATAGTGTAGGGTATAGAGTGTAGAGTGTAGGGTATAGAGTGTAGGGTATAGAGTGTTGGGATATAGAGTGTAGGGTATAGAGTGTAGGGTATAGAGTGTAGTGTATAGATTTTAGGGTATAGAGTGTAGGGTATAGAGTGTAGTGTATAGAGTATATAGTGTAGGGTATAGAGTGTAGGGTATAGAGTGTAGAGTTTAGGGTATAGAGTGTAGGGTATAGAGTGTAGGGTATAGAGTGTAGGGTATAAAGTGTAGAGTGTAGGGTATAGAGTGTAGGGTATAGAGTGTAGGGTGTAGAGTGGAGAGTGTAAGGTATAGAGTGTAAGGTATAGAGTGTAGGGTATAGAGTGTATGTTATAGAGTGTAGGGTATAGAGTGTAGAGTGTAGGGTATAGAGTGTAGGGTATAGAGTGTAGGGTATAGAGTGTAGGGTATAAAGTGTAGAGTGTAGGGTATAGAGTGTAGGGTATAGAGTGTAGAGTGTAGGATATAGAGTGTAGAGTGTAGGGTATAGAGTGTAGGGTATATAGTGTAGGGTATAGATTGTAGGGTATAGAGTGTAGGGTATAGAGTGTAGAGTGTAGGGTATAGAGTGTAGGGTATAGAGTGTAGAGTGTAGGGTATAGAGTGTATGGTATAGAGTGTAGGGTGTGTAGGGTATAGAGTGTAGAGTGTAGGGTATAGAGTGTATGGTATAGAGTGTAGGGTGTAGAGTGCATGGTATAGAGTGTAGGGTATAGAGTGTAGAGTGTAGGGTATAGAGTGTAGGGTGTAGAGTGTAGGGTATAGAGTGTAGGGTATAAAGTGTAGAGTGTAGGGTATAGAGTGTAGAGTGTAGGGTGTAGAGTGGAGAGTGTAGGGTATAGAGTGTAAGGTATAGAGTGTAGGGTATAGAGTGTATGTTATAGAGTGTAGGGTATAGAGTGTAGAGTGTAGGGTATAGTGTGTAGGGTATAGAGTGTAGAGTGTAGGGTGTAGAGTGTAGGGTATAGAGTGTAGATTGTATGGTATAGAGTGTAGGGTATAGAGTGTATAGTGTAGGGTATAGAGTGTAGAGTGTAGGGTATAGAGTGTAGGGTATAGAGTGTAGAGTGTAGGGTATAGAGTGTAGGGTATAGAGTGTAGAGTGTAGGATATAGAGTGTAGAGTGTAGGGTATAGAGTGTAGGGTATATAGTGTAGGGTATAGATTGTAGGGTATAGAGTGTAGGGTATAGAGTGTAGAGTGTAGGGTATAGAGTGTAGGGTATAGAGTGTAGAGTGTAGGGTATAGAGTGTATGGTATAGAGTGTAGGGTGTGTAGGGTATAGAGTGTAGAGTGTAGGGTATAGAGTGTATGGTATAGAGTGTAGGGTGTAGAGTGCATGGTATAGAGTGTAGGGTATAGAGTGTAGAGTGTAGGGTATAGAGTGTAGGGTGTAGAGTGTAGGGTATAGAGTGTAGGGTATAAAGTGTAGAGTGTAGGGTATAGAGTGTAGAGTGTAGGGTGTAGAGTGGAGAGTGTAGGGTATAGAGTGTAAGGTATAGAGTGTAGGGTATAGAGTGTATGTTATAGAGTGTAGGGTATAGAGTGTAGAGTGTAGGGTATAGAGTGTAGAAAGTAGGGTATAGTGTGTAGGGTATAGAGTGTAGGGTATAGAGTGTAGGGTATAGAGTGTAGGGTATAGAGTGTAGGGTATAGAGTGTACGGTATAGAGTGTATGATATATTGTGTATGGTATATAGTGTTTGGTATAGAGTGTAAGGTATAGAGTGTAGAGAGTAGGATATAGATTGTAGAGTGTAGAGTGTAGGGTATAGAGTGTATGGTAAAGAGTGTATGGAATAGAGAGTATGGTATAGAGTGTAGGGTATAGAGTGTAGAAAGTAGGGTATAGTGTGTAGGGTATAGAGTGTAGAGTGTAGGGTGTAGAGTGTAGGGTATAGAGTGTAGATTGTATGGTATAGAGTGTAGGGTATAGAGTGTATAGTGTAGGGTATAGAGTGTAGAGTGTAGGGTATAGAGTGTAGGGTATAGAGTGTTGGGATATAGAGTGTAGGGTATAGAGTGTAGGGTATAGAGTGTAGTGTATAGATTTTAGGGTATAGAGTGTAGGGTATAGAGTGTAGTGTATAGAGTATATAGTGTAGGGTATAGAGTGTAGGGTATAGAGTGTAGAGTTTAGGGTATAGAGTGTAGGGTATAGAGTGTAGATTGTATATTATAGAGTGTAGGGTATAGAGTGTATAGTGTAGGGTGTAGAGTGTAGGGTATAGAGTGTAGGGTATAGAGTGTAGAAAGTAGGGTATAGTGTGTAGGGTATGAAGTGTAGAGTGTAGGGTATAGAGTGTATGTTATAGAGTGTAGGGTATAGAGTGTAGAGTGTAGGGTATAGAGTGAAGGGTATAGAGTGTAGGGTATAGAGTGTAGGGTATAAAGTGTAGAGTGTAGGGTATAGAGTGTAGGGTATAGAGTGTAGAGTGTAGGATATAGAGTGTAGAGTGTAGGGTATAGAGTGTAGGGTATATAGTGTAGGGTATAGATTGTAGGGTATAGAGTGTAGGGTATAGAGTGTAGAGTGTAGGGTATAGAGTGTAGGGTATAGAGTGTAGAGTGTAGGGTATAGAGTGTATGGTATAGAGTGTAGGGTGTGTAGGGTATAGAGTGTAGAGTGTACGGTATAGAGTGTATGGTATAGAGTGTAGGGTGTAGAGTGCATGGTATAGAGTGTAGGGTATAGAGTGTAGAGTGTAGGGTATAGAGTGTAGGGTGTAGAGTGTAGGGTATAGAGTGTAGGGTATAAAGTGTAGAGTGTAGGGTATAGAGTGTAGAGTGTAGGGTGTAGAGTGGAGAGTGTAGGGTATAGAGTGTAAGGTATAGAGTGTAGGGTATAGAGTGTATGTTATAGAGTGTAGGGTATAGAGTGTAGAGTGTAGGGTATAGAGTGTAGAAAGTAGGGTATAGTGTGTAGGGTATAGAGTGTAGGGTATAGAGTGTAGGGTATAGAGTGTAGGGTATAGAGTGTAGGGTATAGAGTGTACGGTATAGAGTGTATGATATATTGTGTATGGTATATAGTGTTTGGTATAGAGTGTAAGGTATAGAGTGTAGAGAGTAGGATATAGATTGTAGAGTGTAGAGTGTAGGGTATAGAGTGTATGGTAAAGAGTGTATGGAATAGAGAGTATGGTATAGAGTGTAGGGTATAGAGTGTAGAAAGTAGGGTATAGTGTGTAGGGTATGAAGTGTAGAGTGTAGGGTATAGAGTGTAGGGTATAGAGTGTAGATTGTATGGTATAGAGTGTAGGGTATAGAGTGTATAGTGTAGGGTGTAGAGTGTAGGGTATAGAGTGTAGGGTATAGAGTGTTGGGATATAGAGTGTAGGGTATAGAGTGTAGGGTATAGAGTGTAGGGTATAGAGTATATAGTGTAGGGTATAGAGTGTAGGGTATAGAGTGTAGAGTGTAGGGTATAGAGTGTAGGGTATAGAGTGTAGGGTATAAAGTGTAGAGTGTAGGGTATAGAGTGTAGGGTATAGAGTGTAGGGTATAGAGTGTAGGGTATAGAGTGTAGAGTGTAGGGTGTAGAGCGTAGGGTATAGAGTGTAAGATATAGAGTGTAGGGTATAGAGTGTATGTTATAGAGTGTAGGGTATAGAGTGTAGAGTGTAGGGTATAGAGTGTAGGGTATAGAGTGTAGGGTATAGAGTGTAGGGTATAGAGTGTAGGGTATAAAGTGTAGAGTGTAGGGTATAGAGTGTAGGGTTTAGAGTGTATGTTATAGAGTGTAGGGTATAGAGTGTAGAGTGTAGGATATAGAGTGTAGAGTGTAGGGTATAAAGTGTAGGGTATATAGTGTAGGGTATAGAGTGTAGGGTATAGAGTGTAGGGTATAGAGTGTATGTTATAGAGTGTAGAGTGTAGGGTATAGAGTGTAGAAAGTAGGGTATAGTGTGTAGGGTATAGAGTGTAGAGTGTAGGGTATAGAGTGTAGGGTATAGAGTGTAGATTGTATGGTATAGAGTGTAGGGTATAGAGTGTATAGTGTAGGGTATAGAATGTAGAGTGTAGGGTATAGAATGTAGGGTATAGAGTGTTGGGATATAGAGTGTAGGGTATAGAGTGTCGGGTATAGAGTGTAGGGTATAGATTGTAGGGTATAGAGTGTAGGGTATAGAGTATATAGTATAGGGTATAGAGTGTAGGGTATAGAGTGTAGAGTGTAGGGTATAGAGTGTAGGGTATAGAGTGTAGGGTATAGAGTGTAGGGTATATAGTGTAGAGTGTAGGGTATAGAGTGTAGGGTATAGAGTGTAGAGTGTAGGGTGTAGAGTGGAGAGTGTAGGGTATAGAGTGTAAGGTATAGAGTGTAGGGTATAGAGTGTATGTTATAGAGTGTAGGGTGTAGAGTGTAGGGTATAGAGTGTAGAAAGTAGGGTATAGTGTGTAGGGTATAGAGTGTAGGGTATAGAGTGTATGGTATAGAGTGTAGAGTGTAGGGTATAGAGTGTAGAAAGTAGGGTATAGTGTGTAGGGTATAGAGTGTAGGGTGTAGAGTGTAGGGTATAGAGTGTAGATTGTATGGTATACAGTGTAGGGTATAGAGTGTATAGTGTAGGGTATAGAGTGTAGAGTGTAGGGTATAGAGTGTAGGGTATAGAGTGTTGGGATATAGAGTGTAGGGTATAGAGTGTAGGGTATAGAGTGTAGTGTATAGATTTTAGGGTATAGAGTGTAGGGTATAGAGTGTAGTGTATAGAGTATATAGTGTAGGGTATAGAGTGTAGTGTATAGAGTGTAGAGTTTAGGGTATAGAGTGTAGGGTATAGAGTGTAGGGTATAGAGTGTAGGGTATAAAGTGTAGAGTGTAGGGTATAGAGTGTAGGGTATAGAGTGTAGGGTGTAGAGTGGAGAGTGTAAGGTATAGAGTGTAAGGTATAGAGTGTAGGGTATAGAGTGTATGTTATAGAGTGTAGGGTATAGAGTGTAGAGTGTAGGGTATAGAGTGTAGGGTATAGAGTGTAGGGTATAGAGTGTAGGGTATAAAGTGTAGAGTGTAGGGTATAGAGTGTAGGGTATAGAGTGTAGAGTGTAGGATATAGAGTGTAGAGTGTAGGGTATAGAGTGTAGGGTATATAGTGTAGGGTATAGATTGTAGGGTATAGAGTGTAGGGTATAGAGTGTAGAGTGTAGGGTATAGAGTGTAGGGTATAGAGTGTAGAGTGTAGGGTATAGAGTGTATGGTATAGAGTGTAGGGTGTGTAGGGTATAGAGTGTAGAGTGTAGGGTATAGAGTGTATGGTATAGAGTGTAGGGTGTAGAGTGCATGGTATAGAGTGTAGGGTATAGAGTGTAGAGTGTAGGGTATAGAGTGTAGGGTGTAGAGTGTAGGGTATAGAGTGTAGGGTATAAAGTGTAGAGTGTAGGGTATAGAGTGTAGAGTGTAGGGTGTAGAGTGGAGAGTGTAGGGTATAGAGTGTAAGGTATAGAGTGTAGGGTATAGAGTGTATGTTATAGAGTGTAGGGTATAGAGTGTAGAGTGTAGGGTATAGAGTGTAGAAAGTAGGGTATAGTGTGTAGGGTATAGAGTGTAGGGTATAGAGTGTAGGGTATAGAGTGTAGGGTATAGAGTGTAGGGTATAGAGTGTACGGTATAGAGTGTATGATATATTGTGTATGGTATATAGTGTTTGGTATAGAGTGTAAGGTATAGAGTGTAGAGAGTAGGATATAGATTGTAGAGTGTAGAGTGTAGGGTATAGAGTGTATGGTAAAGAGTGTATGGAATAGAGAGTATGGTATAGAGTGTAGGGTATAGAGTGTAGAAAGTAGGGTATAGTGTGTAGGGTATAGAGTGTAGAGTGTAGGGTGTAGAGTGTAGGGTATAGAGTGTAGATTGTATGGTATAGAGTGTAGGGTATAGAGTGTATAGTGTAGGGTATAGAGTGTAGAGTGTAGGGTATAGAGTGTAGGGTATAGAGTGTAGAGTGTAGGGTATAGAGTGTAGGGTATAGAGTGTAGAGTGTAGGATATAGAGTGTAGAGTGTAGGGTATAGAGTGTAGGGTATATAGTGTAGGGTATAGATTGTAGGGTATAGAGTGTAGGGTATAGAGTGTAGAGTGTAGGGTATAGAGTGTAGGGTATAGAGTGTAGAGTGTAGGGTATAGAGTGTATGGTATAGAGTGTAGGGTGTGTAGGGTATAGAGTGTAGAGTGTAGGGTATAGAGTGTATGGTATAGAGTGTAGGGTGTAGAGTGCATGGTATAGAGTGTAGGGTATAGAGTGTAGAGTGTAGGGTATAGAGTGTAGGGTGTAGAGTGTAGGGTATAGAGTGTAGGGTATAAAGTGTAGAGTGTAGGGTATAGAGTGTAGAGTGTAGGGTGTAGAGTGGAGAGTGTAGGGTATAGAGTGTAAGGTATAGAGTGTAGGGTATAGAGTGTATGTTATAGAGTGTAGGGTATAGAGTGTAGAGTGTAGGGTATAGAGTGTAGAAAGTAGGGTATAGTGTGTAGGGTATAGAGTGTAGGGTATAGAGTGTAGGGTATAGAGTGTAGGGTATAGAGTGTAGGGTATAGAGTGTACGGTATAGAGTGTATGATATATTGTGTATGGTATATAGTGTTTGGTATAGAGTGTAAGGTATAGAGTGTAGAGAGTAGGATATAGATTGTAGAGTGTAGAGTGTAGGGTATAGAGTGTATGGTAAAGAGTGTATGGAATAGAGAGTATGGTATAGAGTGTAGGGTATAGAGTGTAGAAAGTAGGGTATAGTGTGTAGGGTATAGAGTGTAGAGTGTAGGGTGTAGAGTGTAGGGTATATAGTGTAGAGTGTAGGGTATAGAGTGTAGGGTATAGAGTGTAGAGTGTAGGGTGTAGAGTGGAGAGTGTAGGGTATAGAGTGTAAGGTATAGAGTGTAGGGTATAGAGTGTATGTTATAGAGTGTAGGGTGTAGAGTGTAGGGTATAGAGTGTAGAAAGTAGGGTATAGTGTGTAGGGTATAGAGTGTAGGGTATAGAGTGTATGGTATAGAGTGTAGAGTGTAGGGTATAGAGTGTAGAAAGTAGGGTATAGTGTGTAGGGTATAGAGTGTAGGGTGTAGAGTGTAGGGTATAGAGTGTAGATTGTATGGTATACAGTGTAGGGTATAGAGTGTATAGTGTAGGGTATAGAGTGTAGAGTGTAGGGTATAGAGTGTAGGGTATAGAGTGTTGGGATATAGAGTGTAGGGTATAGAGTGTAGGGTATAGAGTGTAGTGTATAGATTTTAGGGTATAGAGTGTAGGGTATAGAGTGTAGTGTATAGAGTATATAGTGTAGGGTATAGAGTGTAGGGTATAGAGTGTAGAGTTTAGGGTATAGAGTGTAGGGTATAGAGTGTAGGGTATAGAGTGTAGGGTATAAAGTGTAGAGTGTAGGGTATAGAGTGTAGGGTATAGAGTGTAGGGTGTAGAGTGGAGAGTGTAAGGTATAGAGTGTAAGGTATAGAGTGTAGGGTATAGAGTGTATGTTATAGAGTGTAGGGTATAGAGTGTAGAGTGTAGGGTATAGAGTGTAGGGTATAGAGTGTAGGGTATAGAGTGTAGGGTATAAAGTGTAGAGTGTAGGGTATAGAGTGTAGGGTATAGAGTGTAGAGTGTAGGATATAGAGTGTAGAGTGTAGGGTATAGAGTGTAGGGTATATAGTGTAGGGTATAGATTGTAGGGTATAGAGTGTAGGGTATAGAGTGTAGAGTGTAGGGTATAGAGTGTAGGGTATAGAGTGTAGAGTGTAGGGTATAGAGTGTATGGTATAGAGTGTAGGGTGTGTAGGGTATAGAGTGTAGAGTGTAGGGTATAGAGTGTATGGTATAGAGTGTAGGGTGTAGAGTGCATGGTATAGAGTGTAGGGTATAGAGTGTAGAGTGTAGGGTATAGAGTGTAGGGTGTAGAGTGTAGGGTATAGAGTGTAGGGTATAAAGTGTAGAGTGTAGGGTATAGAGTGTAGAGTGTAGGGTGTAGAGTGGAGAGTGTAGGGTATAGAGTGTAAGGTATAGAGTGTAGGGTATAGAGTGTATGTTATAGAGTGTAGGGTATAGAGTGTAGAGTGTAGGGTATAGAGTGTAGAAAGTAGGGTATAGTGTGTAGGGTATAGAGTGTAGGGTATAGAGTGTAGGGTATAGAGTGTAGGGTATAGAGTGTAGGGTATAGAGTGTACGGTATAGAGTGTATGATATATTGTGTATGGTATATAGTGTTTGGTATAGAGTGTAAGGTATAGAGTGTAGAGAGTAGGATATAGATTGTAGAGTGTAGAGTGTAGGGTATAGAGTGTATGGTAAAGAGTGTATGGAATAGAGAGTATGGTATAGAGTGTAGGGTATAGAGTGTAGAAAGTAGGGTATAGTGTGTAGGGTATAGAGTGTAGAGTGTAGGGTGTAGAGTGTAGGGTATAGAGTGTAGATTGTATGGTATAGAGTGTAGGGTATAGAGTGTATAGTGTAGGGTATAGAGTGTAGAGTGTAGGGTATAGAGTGTAGGGTATAGAGTGTAGAGTGTAGGGTATAGAGTGTAGGGTATAGAGTGTAGAGTGTAGGATATAGAGTGTAGAGTGTAGGGTATAGAGTGTAGGGTATATAGTGTAGGGTATAGATTGTAGGGTATAGAGTGTAGGGTATAGAGTGTAGAGTGTAGGGTATAGAGTGTAGGGTATAGAGTGTAGAGTGTAGGGTATAGAGTGTATGGTATAGAGTGTAGGGTGTGTAGGGTATAGAGTGTAGAGTGTAGGGTATAGAGTGTATGGTATAGAGTGTAGGGTGTAGAGTGCATGGTATAGAGTGTAGGGTATAGAGTGTAGAGTGTAGGGTATAGAGTGTAGGGTGTAGAGTGTAGGGTATAGAGTGTAGGGTATAAAGTGTAGAGTGTAGGGTATAGAGTGTAGAGTGTAGGGTGTAGAGTGGAGAGTGTAGGGTATAGAGTGTAAGGTATAGAGTGTAGGGTATAGAGTGTATGTTATAGAGTGTAGGGTATAGAGTGTAGAGTGTAGGGTATAGAGTGTAGAAAGTAGGGTATAGTGTGTAGGGTATAGAGTGTAGGGTATAGAGTGTAGGGTATAGAGTGTAGGGTATAGAGTGTAGGGTATAGAGTGTAGGGTATAGAGTGTATGATATATTGTGTATGGTATATAGTGTTTGGTATAGAGTGTAAGGTATAGAGTGTAGAGAGTAGGATATAGATTGTAGAGTGTAGAGTGTAGGGTATAGAGTGTATGGTAAAGAGTGTATGGAATAGAGAGTATGGTATAGAGTGTAGGGTATAGAGTGTAGAAAGTAGGGTATAGTGTGTAGGGTATAGAGTGTAGAGTGTAGGGTGTAGAGTGTAGGGTATAGAGTGTAGATTGTATGGTATAGAGTGTAGGGTATAGAGTGTATAGTGTAGGGTATAGAGTGTAGAGTGTAGGGTATAGAGTGTAGGGTATAGAGTGTTGGGATATAGAGTGTAGGGTATAGAGTGTAGGGTATAGAGTGTAGTGTATAGATTTTAGGGTATAGAGTGTAGGGTATAGAGTGTAGTGTATAGAGTATATAGTGTAGGGTATAGAGTGTAGGGTATAGAGTGTAGAGTTTAGGGTATAGAGTGTAGGGTATAGAGTGTAGGGTATAGAGTGTAGGGTATAAAGTGTAGAGTGTAGGGTATAGAGTGTAGGGTATAGAGTGTAGGGTGTAGAGTGGAGAGTGTAAGGTATAGAGTGTAAGGTATAGAGTGTAGGGTATAGAGTGTATGTTATAGAGTGTAGGGTATAGAGTGTAGAGTGTAGGGTATAGAGTGTAGGGTATAGAGTGTAGGGTATAGAGTGTATGGTATAGAGTGTAGGGAATAGAGTGTAGAGTGTAGGGTATAGAGTATATGGTATAGAGTGTAGGGTATAGAGTATAGAGTGTAGGGTATAGAGTGTAGGGTATAGAGTGTAGGGTATAGAGTGTATGGTATAGAGTGTAGGGAATAGAGTGTAGAGTGTAGGGTATAGAGTGTATGGTATAGAGTGTAGGGTATAGAGTGTAGAGGGTAGAGTGTAGGGTATAGAGTGTAGGGTATAGAGTGTAGGGTATAGAGTGTAGAGTGTAGGGTATAGAGTGTAGGGTATAGAGTGTAGGGTGTAGAGTGTAGGGTATAGAGTGTAGAGTGTAGGGTATAAAGTGTAGGGTATAGAGTGTAGGGTGTAGAGTGTAGGGTATAGAGTGTAGAGTGTAGGGTATAGAGTGTATGGTATAGAGTGTAGAGTGTAGGGTATAGAGTGTAGGGTATAGATTGTAGGGTATAGAGTGTATTGTATAGGGTATAGAGTGTATGGTGTAGAGTGTAGGGTATAGAGTGTATAGTGTAGGTATAGAGTGTAGGGTATAGAGTGTAGAGTATAGAGTGTTTGGTATAGAGTGTAGAGTGTAGGGTATAGAGTGTAGGGTATATAGTGTAGGGTATAGAGTGTAGGGTATACAGTGTAGAGTGTAGGGATTAGAGTGTAGGGTATAGAGTGTAGGGTGTAGAGTGTAGGGTATAAAGTGTAGGGTATAGAGTGTATGGTATAGAGTGTAGGGTATAGAGTGTTGGGTATAGATTGTAGGGTATAGAATGTAGAGTGTAGTGTATAGAGTATAGGGTATAGAGTGTATGGTGTAGAGTGTAGGGTATAGAGTGTATAGTGTAGGGTATAGAGTGCAGGGTATAGAGTGTATGGAATAGAGTGTATGGAATATAGTGTACGGTAGAGTGTAGGGTGTAGAGTGTAGGGTATAAAGTGTAGGGTATAGAGTGTATGGTATAGAGTGTAGGGTATAGAGTGTTGGGTATAGAGTGTAGGATATAGAGCGTAGGGTGTAGGGTATAGATTGTAGGGTATAGAGTGTAGGGTATAGAGTGTAGGGTGTAGAGTGTATGGTATAGAGTGTACAGTATAGAGTGTATGGTATAGAGTGTAGAGTGTAGGGTGTAGAGTGTATAGTATAGAGTGTAGGGTACAGAGTGTAGAGTGTAGGGTATAGAGTGTAGGGTATAGAGTGTAGGGTATAAAGTGTAGAGTGTAGGGTATAGAGTGTAGGGTATAGAGTGTAGGGTATAGAGTGTAGGGTATAGAGTGTAGAGTGTAGGGTGTAGAGTGTAGGGTGTAGAGTGTAAGGTATAGAGTGTAGGGTATAGAGTGTATGTTATAGAGTGTAGGGTGTAGAGTGTAGAGTGTAGGGTATAGAGTGTAGGGTATAGAGTGTAGGGTATAGAGTGTATGGTATAGAGTGTAGGGTATAGAGTGTAGAGTGTAGGATATAGAGTGTAGAGTGTAGGGTATAAAGTGTAGGGTATATAGTGTAGGGTATAGAGTGTAGGGTATAGAGTGTAGGGTATAGAGTGTAGGGTATAGAGTGTATGGTATAGAGTGTAGAGTGTAGGGTATAGAGTGTAGAAAGTAGGGTATAGTGTGTAGGGTATAGAGTGTAGAGTGTAGGGTATAGAGTGTAGGGTATAGAGTGTAGATTATATGGTATAGAGTGTAGGGTATAGAGTGTATAGTGTAGGGTATAGAGTGTAGAGTGTAGGGTATAGAGTGTAGGGTATAGAGTGTTGGGATATAGAGTGTAGGGTATAGAGTGTCGGGTATAGAGTGTAGGGTATGGATTGTAGGGTATAGAGTGTAGGGTATAGAGTGTAGGGTATAGAGTGTATGGTATAGATTGTAGGGTATAGAGTGTAGGGTATAGAGTGTAGAGTGTAGGGTATAGAGTGTAGAAAGTAGGGTATAGTGTGTAGGGTATGAAGTGTAGAGTGTAGGGTATAGAGTGTAGGGTATAGAGTGTAGATTGTATGGTATAGAGTGTAGGGTATAGAGTGTATAGTGTAGGGTGTAGAGTGTAGGGTATAGAGTGTTGGGATATAGAGTGTAGGGTATAAAGTGTAGAGTGTAGGGTATAGAGTGTAGGGTATAGAGTGTAGGGTATAGAGTGTAGGGTATAGAGTGTAGAGTGTAGGGTATAGAGTGTAGAGTTTAGGGTATAGAGTGTAGGGTATAGAGTGTAGGGTTTAGAGTGTATGGTATAGAGTGTAGGGTATAGAGTGTAGAGTGTACGGTATAGAGTGTAGGATATAGAGTGTAGGGTATAGAGTGTATGGTATAGAGTGTACGGTATAGAGTGTACAGTGTAGGGTATAGAGTGTAGGGTAAAGATTGTAGGGTATAGAGTGTATTGTATAGGGTATAGAGTGTATGGTGTAGAGTGTAGGGTATAGAGTGTATAGTGTAGGGTATAGAGTGTAGGGTATAGAGTGTATGGTATAGAGTGTAGGGTATAGAGTGTATGGTATAGAGTGTAGGGTATAGAGTGTAGAGTGTAGGGTATAGAGTGTAGGGTATAGAGTGTAGAGTGTAGGGTATAGAGTTTAGGGTATAGAGTGTATGGTGTAGAGTGTAGGGTATAGAGTGTAGGGAATAGAGTGTAGAGTGTAGGGTATAGAGTATATGGTATAGAGTGTAGGGTATAGAGTATAGAGTGTAGGGTATAGAGTGTAGGGTATAGAGTGTAGGGTATAGAGTGTATGGTATAGAGTGTAGGGAATAGAGTGTAGAGTGTAGGGTATAGAGTGTATGGTATAGAGTGTAGGGTATAGAGTGTAGAGGGTAGAGTGTAGGGTATAGAGTGTAGGGTATAGAGTGTAGGGTATAGAGTGTAGAGTGTAGGGTATAGAGTGTAGGGTATAGAGTGTAGGGTGTAGAGTGTAGGGTATAGAGTGTAGGGTATAGAGTGTAGAGTGTAGGGTATAAAGTGTAGGGTATAGAGTGTAGGGTGTAGAGTGTAGGGTATAGAGTGTAGAGTGTAGGATATAGAGTGTATGGTATAGAGTGTACGGTATAGAGTGTAGAGTGTAGGGTATAGAGTGTATTGTATAGGGTATAGAGTGTATGGTGTAGAGTGTAGGGTATAGAGTGTATAGTGTAGGGTATAGAGTGTAGGGTGTAGAGTGTAGAGTATAGAGTGTTTGGTATAGAGTGTAGAGTGTAGGGTATAGAGTGTAGGGTATATAGTGTAGGATATAGAGTGTAGGGTATACAGTGTAGAGTGTAGGGATTAGAGTGTAGGGTATAGAGTGTAGGGTGTAGAGTGTAGGGTATAGAGTGTAGGGTATAGAGTGTATGGTATAGAGTGTAGGGTATAGAGTGTTGGGTATAGATTGTAGGGTATAGAATGTAGAGTGTAGTGTATAGAGTATAGGGTATAGAGTGTATGGTGTAGAGTGTAGGGTATAAAGTGTATAGTGTAGGGTATAGAGTGCAGGGTATAGAGTGTATGGAATAGAGTGTATGGAATATAGTGTACGGTATAGAGTGTAGGGTATAGAGTGTAGGATATAGAGCGTAGGGTGTAGGGTATAGATTGTAGGGTATAGAGTGTAGGGTATAGAGTGTAGGGTGTAGAGTGTATGGTATAGAGTGTACAGTATAGAGTGTATGGTATAGAGTGTAGAGTGTAGGGTATAGAGTGTATGGTATAGAGTGTAGGGTGTAGAGTGTATAGTATAGAGTGTAGGGTACAGAGTGTAGAGTGTAGGGTATAGAGTGTAGGGTATAAAGTGTAGGGTATAGAGTGTAGGGTATAGAGTGTAGGGTACAAAGTGTAGAGTGTAGGGTATAGAGTGTAGGGTATAGAGTGTAGGGTATAGAGTGTAGAGTGTAGGGTGTAGAGTGTAGGGTGTAGAGTGTAAGGTATAGAGTGTAGGGTATAGAGTGTATGTTATAGAGTGTAGGGTGTAGAGTGTAGAGTGTAGAGTATAGAGTGTAGGGTATAGAGTGTAGGGTATAGAGTGTAGGGTATAGAGTGTATGGTATAGAGTGTAGGGTATAGAGTGTAGAGTGTAGGATATAGAGTGTAGAGTGTAGGGTATAAAGTGTAGGGTATATAGTGTTGGGTATAGAGTGTAGGGTATAGAGTGTAGGGTATATAGTGTATGGTATAGAGTGTAGAGTGTAGGGTATAGAGTGTAGAAAGTAGGGTATAGTGTATAGGGTATAGAGTGTAGAGTGTAGGGTATAGAGTGTAGATTGTATGGTATAGAGTGTAGGGTATAGAGTGTATAGTGTAGGGTATAGAGTGTAGAGTGTAGGGTATAGAGTGTAGGGTATAGAGTGTTGGGATATAGAGTGTAGGGTATAGAGTGTCGGGTATAGAGTGTAGGGTATAGATTGTAGGGTATAGAGTGTAGGGTATAGAGTGTAGGGTATAAAGTATATAGTGTAGGGTATAGAGTGTAGGGTATAGAGTGTAGAGTGTAGGGTATAGAGTGTAGGGTATAGAGTGTAGGGTATAAAGTGTAGAGTGTAGGGTATAGAGTGTAGAGTGTAGGGTGTAGAGTGGAGAGTGTAGGGTATAGAGTGTAAGGTATAGAGTGTAGGGTATAGAGTGTATGTTATAGAGTGTAGGGTATAGAGTGTAGAGTGTAGGGTATAGAGTGTAGAAAGTAGGGTATAGTGTGTAGGGTATAGAGTGTAGGGTATAGAGTGTAGGGTATAGAGTGTAGGGTATAGAGTTTAGGGTATAGAGTGTAGGGTATAGAGTGTACGGTATAGAGTGTATGATATATTGTGTATGGTATATAGTGTTTGGTATAGAGTGTAAGGTATAGAGTGTAGAGAGTAGGATATAGATTGTAGAGTGTAGAGTGTAGGGTATAGAGTGTATGGTAAAGAGTGTATGGAATAGAGAGTATGGTATAGAGTGTAGGGTGTAGAGTGTAGGGTATAGAGTGTAGAGTGTGGGGTATAGAGTGTAGAGTGTAGGGTATATAGTGTATGATATAGAGTGTAGGGTATAGAGTGTAGATTGTATGGTATAGAGTGTAGGGTATAGAGTGTATAGTGTAGGGTATAGAGTGTAGAGTGTAGGGATACAAAACTATGTAAAGCAGTTAATACAAGAGAAGATAGTATTCTGCTACAGATGGATCTGGATAAGTTGGAAACTTGGGCTGAAAGGTGGCAGATGAGGTTTAACAATGATAAATGTAAGGTTATACACATGGGAAGAGGGAATCAATATCACCATTACACACTGAACGGGAAACCACTGGGTAAATCTGACAGGGAGAAGGACTTGGGGATCCTAGTTAATGATAAACTTACCTGGAGCAGCCAGTGCCAGGCAGCAGCTGCCAAGGCAAACAGGATCATGGGGTGCATTAAAAGAGGTCTGGATACACATGATGAGAGCATTATACTGCCTCTGTACAAATCCCTAGTTAGACCGCACATGGAGTACTGTGTCCAGTTTTGGGCACCGGTGCTCAGGAAGGATATAATGGAACTAGAGAGAGTACAAAGGAGGGCAACAAAATTAATAAAGGGGATGGGAGAACTACAATACCCAGATAGATTAGCGAAATTAGGATTATTTAGTCTAGAAAAAAGACGACTGAGGGGCGATCTAATAACCATGTATAAGTATATAAGGGGACAATACAAATATCTCGCTGAGGATCTGTTTATACCAAGGAAGGTGACGGGCACAAGGGGGCATTCTTTGCGTCTGGAGGAGAGAAGGTTTTTCCACCAACATAGAAGAGGATTCTTTACTGTTAGGGCAGTGAGAATCTGGAATTGCTTGCCTGAGGAGGTGGTGATGGCGAACTCAGTCGAGGGGTTCAAGAGAGGCCTGGATGTCTTCCTGGAGCAGAACAATATTGTATCATACAATTATTAGGTTCTGTAGAAGGACGTAGATTTGGGTATTTATTATGATGGAATATAGGCTGAACTGGATGGACAAATGTCTTTTTTCGGCCTTACTAACTATGTTACTATGTTACTAT
This sequence comes from Ranitomeya imitator, assembly GCF_032444005.1. NCBI lineage: Eukaryota > Metazoa > Chordata > Amphibia > Anura > Dendrobatidae > Ranitomeya > Ranitomeya imitator. The sequence goes on from NW_027193591.1 coordinate 99,961, forward strand.
GTTAGGGTATAGAGTGTAGGGTATAGAGTGTTGGGATATAGAGTGTAGGGTATAGAGTGTAGGGTATAGAGTGTAGGGTATAGATTGTAGGGTATAGAGTGTAGGGTATAGAGTATATAGTGTAGGGTATAGAGTGTAGGGTATAGAGTGTAGAGTTTAGGGTATAGAGTGTAGGGTATAGAGTGTAGGGTATAAAGTGTAGAGCGTAGGGTATAGAGTGTAGGGTATAGAGTGTAGAGTGTAGGGTGTAGAGTGGAGAGTGTAAGGTATAGAGTGTAGGGTATAGAGTGTATGTTATAGAGTGTAGGGTATAGAGTGTAGAGTGTAGGGTATAGAGTGTAGAAAGTAGGGTATAGTGTGTAGGGTATAGAGTGTAGAGTGTAGGGTATAGAGTGTAGGGTATAGAGTGTAGATTGTATGGTATAGAGTGTAGGGTATAGAGTGTATAGTGTAGGGTATAGAGTGTAGAGTGTAGGGTATAGAGTGTAGGGTATAGAGTGTTGGGATATAGAGTGTAGGGTATAGAGTGTCGGGTATAGAGTGTAGGGTATAGATTGTAGGGTATAGAGTGTAGGGTATAGAGTGTAGGGTATAGAGTATATAGTGTAGGGTATAGAGTGTAGGGTATAGAGTGTAGAGTGTAGGGTATAGAGTGTAGGGTATAGAGTGTAGGGTATAGAGTGTAGGGTATAAAGTGTAGAGTGTAGGGTATAGAGTGTAGAGTGTAGGGTGTAGAGTGGAGAGTGTAGGGTATAGAGTGTAAGGTATAGAGTGTAGGGTATAGAGTGTATGTTATAGAGTGTAGGGTATAGAGTGTAGAGTGTAGGGTATAGAGTGTAGAAAGTAGGGTGTAGTGTGTAGGGTATAGAGTGTAGGGTATAGAGTGTATGGTATAGAGTGTAGGGTATAGAGTGTAGAAAGTAGGGTATAGTGTGTAGGGTATAGAGTGTAGGGTATAGAGTGTAGGGTATAGAGTGTAGGGTATAGAGTGTAGGGTATAGAGTGTACGGTATAGAGTGTATGATATATTGTGTATGGTATATAGTGTTTGGTATAGAGTGTAAGGTATAGAGTGTAGAGAGTAGGATATAGATTGTAGAGTGTAGAGTGTAGGGTATAGAGTGTATGGTAAAGAGTGTATGGAATAGAGAGTATGGTATAGAGTGTAGGGTGTAGAGTGTAGGGTATAGAGTGTAGAGTGTGGGGTATAGAATGTAGAGTGTAGGGTATATAGTGTATGATATAGAGTGTAGGGTATAGAGTGTAGATTGTATGGTATAGAGTGTAGGGTATAGAGTGTATAGTGTAGGGTATAGAGTGTAGAGTGTAGGGATACAAAACTATGTAAAGCAGTTAATACAAGAGAAGATAGTATTCTGCTACAGATGGATCTGGATAAGTTGGAAACTTGGGCTGAAAGGTGGCAGATGAGGTTTAACAATGATAAATGTAAGGTTATACACATGGGAAGAGGGAATCAATATCACCATTACACACTGAACGGGAAACCACTGGGTAAATCTGACAGGGAGAAGGACTTGGGGATCCTAGTTAATGATAAACTTACCTGGAGCAGCCAGTGCCAGGCAGCAGCTGCCAAGGCAAACAGGATCATGGGGTGCATTAAAAGAGGTCTGGATACACATGATGAGAGCATTATACTGCCTCTGTACAAATCCCTAGTTAGACCGCACATGGAGTACTGTGTCCAGTTTTGGGCACCGGTGCTCAGGAAGGATATAATGGAACTAGAGAGAGTACAAAGGAGGGCAACAAAATTAATAAAGGGGATGGGAGAACTACAATACCCAGATAGATTAGCGAAATTAGGATTATTTAGTCTAGAAAAAAGACGACTGAGGGGCGATCTAATAACCATGTATAAGTATATAAGGGTGAAAATACAAATATCTCGCTGAGGATCTGTTTATACCAAGGAAGGTGACGGGCACAAGGGGGCATTCTTTGCGTCTGGAGGAGAGAAGGTTTTTCCACCAACATAGAAGAGGATTATTTACTGTTAGGGCAGTGAGAATCTGGAATTGCTTGCCTGAGGAGGTGGTGATGGCGAACTCAGTCGAGGGGTTCAAGAGAGGCCTGGATGTCTTCCTGGAGCAGAACAATATTGTACCATACAATTATTAGGTTCTGTAGAAGGACGTAGATCTGGGTATTTATTATGATGGAATATAGGCTGAACTGGATGGACAAATGTCTTTTTTCGGCCTTACTAACAATGTTACTATGTTACTATGTTAGGGTATAGAGTGTAGGGTATAGAGTGTTGGGATATAGAGTGTAGGGTATAGAGTGTAGGGTATAGAGTGTAGGGTATAGATTGTAGGGTATAGAGTGTAGGGTATAGAGTATATAGTGTAGGGTATAGAATGTAGGGTATAGAGTGTAGAGTTTAGGGCATAGAGTGTAGGGTATAGAGTGTAGGGTATAGAGTGTAGGGTATAAAGTGTAGAGTGTAGGGTATAGAGTGTAGGGTATAGAGTGTAGAGTGTAGGGTGTAGAGTGGAGAGTGTAAGGTATAGAGTGTAGGGTATAGAGTGTATGTTATAGAGTGTAGGGTATAGAGTGTAGAGTGTAGGGTATAGAGTGTAGGGTATAGAGTGTAGGGTATAAAGTGTAGAGTGTAGGGTATAGAGTGTAGGGTTTAGAGTGTATGTTATAGAGTGTAGGGTATAGAGTGTAGAGTGTAGGATATAGAGTGTAGAGTGTAGGGTATAGAGTGTAGGGTATATAGTGTAGGGTATAGAGTGTAGGGTATAGAGTGTAGGGTATAGAGTGTAGAGTGTAGGGTATAGAGTGTAGGGTATAGAGTGTAGAGTGTAGGGTATAGAGTGTATGGTATAGAGTGTAGGGTGTAGAGTGTATGGTATAGAGTGTAAGGTATAGAGTGTAGAGTGTAGGGTATAGAGTGTAGGGTGTAGAGTGTAGGGTATAGAGTGTAGGGTATAGAGTGTAGAGTGTAGGGTATAAAGTGTAGGGTATAGAGTGTAGGGTGTAGAGTGTAGGGTATAGAGTGTAGAGTGTAGGGTATAGAGTGTATGGTATAATGTGTAGGGCATAGAGTGTAGGGTGTAGAGTGTAGGGTACATAGTGTAGGGTATAGAGTGTAGGGTATAGAGTGTAGAGTGTAGGGTATATAATGTAGGGTATAGAGTATAGAGTGTAGGGTATAGAGTGTAGGGTATAGAGTGTAGAGTGTAGAGTGTAGGGTATAGAGTGTAGAGTGTAGGGTATAGAGTGTAGGGTATAGAGTGTATGGTATAGAGTAGGGTATAGAGTGTAGGGTATAGAGTGTAGAGTGTAGGGTATAGAGTGTAGAGTGTAGGGTATAGAGTGTAGGGTATAAAAAATAGAGTGTAGGGTATAGAGTGTAGAGTGTAGGGTATGGAGTGTATGGTATAGAGTGTAGGGTATAGAGTGTAGAGTATAGAGTGTTGGGTATAGAGTGTAGAGTGTAGGGTATAGAGTGTAGGGTATATAGTGTAGGGTATAGAGTGTATGGTATACAGTGTAGAGTGTAGGGATTAGAGTGTAGGGTATAGAGTGTAGGGTGTAGAGTGTAGGGTATAGAGTGTATTGTATAGAGTGTATGGTATAGAGTGTAGGGTATAGAGTGTTGGGTATAGATTGTAGGGTATGGAATGTAGAGTGTAGTGTATAGAGTATAGGGTGTAGAGTGTATGGTGTAGAGTGTAGGGTATAGAGTGTATAGTGTAGGGTATAGAGTGCAGGGTATAGAGTGTATGGAATAGAGTGTATGGAATATAGTGTACGGTATAGAGTGTAGAGAGTAGGGTATAGAGTGTAGGGTATAGAGCGTAGGGTGTAGGGTATAGATTGTAGGGTATAGAGTGTAGGGTATAGAGTGTAGAGTGTAGGGTATAGAGTGCATGGTATAGAGTGTAGGGTGTAGAGTGTATGGTATAGAGTGTACAGTATAGAGTGTATGGTATAGAGTGTAGAGTGTAGGGTATAGAGTGTATGGTATAGAGTGTAGAGTGTAGAGTGTAGGGTATAGAGAGTAGAGTGTAGGGTATAGAGTGTAGGGTATAGAGTGTATGGTATAGAGTGTAGAGCGTAGAGTGTAGGGTATAGAGTGTAGAGTGTAGGGTATAGAGTGTAGGGTATAGAGTGTATGGTATAGAGTGTAGAGTGTAGGGTATAGAGTGTAGAGTGTAGGGTATAGAGTGTAGGGTATAGAGTGTATGGTATAGAGTGTAGAGGGTATAGAGTGTAGGGTATAGAGTGTAGAGTGTAGGGTATAGAGTGTAGGTTATAGAGTGTAGAGTGTAGGGTATAGAGTGTAGGGTATAGAGTGTACGGTATAGAGTGTTGGGCTATAGAGTGTAGGGTATAGAGTGTAGGGTATAGAGTGTATGGTATAGAGTGTACGGTATAGAGTGTATGATATAGAGCGTATGGTATATAGTGTAGGGTATAGAGTGTTTGGTATAGAGTGTAAGGTATAGAGTGTAGAGAGTAGGGTATAGATTTTAGAGTGTAGAGTGTAGGGTATAGAGTGTAGGGTATAGAGTGTATGGAATAGAGTGTATAATATAGAGTGTAGGGTGTAGAGTGTAGGGTATAGAGTGTAGAGTGTGGGGTATAGAGTGTAGAGTGTAGGGTATAGAGTGTATGATATAGAGTGTAGGGTATAGAGTGTATGGTATAGATTGCAGGGTATAGAGTGTAGAGTGTAGAGTGTAGGGTATAGAGTGTAGGGTATAGAGTGTATGGTATAGAGTGTATGGTATAGATTGTAGGGTATAGAGTGTAGGGTATAGAGTGTAGAGTGTAGGGTATAGAGTGTAGAAAGTAGGGTATAGTGTGTAGGGTATGAAGTGTAGAGTGTAGGGTATAGAGTGTAGGGTATAGAGTGTAGATTGTATGGTATAGAGTGTAGGGTATAGAGTGTATAGTGTAGGGTGTAGAGTGTAGGGTATAGAGTGTAGGGTATAGAGTGTTGGGATATAGAGTGTAGGGTATAGAGTGTAGGGTATAGAGTGTAGGGTATAGAGTATATAGTGTAGGGTATAGAGTGTAGGGTATAGAGTGTAGAGTGTAGGGTATAGAGTGTAGGGTATAGAGTGTAGGGTATAAAGTGTAGAGTGTAGGGTATAGAGTGTAGGGTATAGAGTGTAGGGTATAGAGTGTAGAGTGTAGGGTGTAGAGCGTAGGGTATAGAGTGTAAGATATAGAGTGTAGGGTATAGAGTGTATGTTATAGAGTGTAGGGTATAGAGTGTAGAGTGTAGGGTATAGAGTGTAGGGTATAGAGTGTAGGGTATAGAGTGTAGGGTATAGAGTGTAGGGTATAAAGTGTAGAGTGTAGGGTATAGAGTGTAGGGTTTAGAGTGTATGTTATAGAGTGTAGGGTATAGAGTGTAGAGTGTAGGATATAGAGTGTAGAGTGTAGAGTGAATGGTATAGAGTGTAGAGTGTAAGGTATAGAGTGTAGAAAGTAGGGTATAGTGTGTAGGGTATAGAGTTTAGAGTGTAGGGTATAGAGTGTAGGGTATAGAGTGTAGATTGTATGGTATAGAGTGTAGGGTATATAGTGTAGGGTATAGAGTGTAGGGTATAGAGTGTAGGGTATAGAGTGTATGGTATAGAGTGTAGAGTGTAGGGTATAGAGTGTAGAAAGTAGGGTATAGTGTGTAGGGTATAGAGTGTAGAGTGTAGGGTATAGAGTGTAGGGTATAGAGTGTAGATTGTATGGTATAGAGTGTAGGGTATAGAGTGTATAGTGTAGGGTATAGAATGTAGAGTGTAGGGTATAGAGTGTAGGGTATAGAGTGTTGGGATATAGAGTGTAGGGTATAGAGTGTCGGGTATAGAGTGTAGGGTAAAGATTGTAGGGTATAGAGTGTAGGGTATAGAGTATATAGTATAGGGTATAGAGTGTAGGGTATAGAGTGTAGAGTGTAGGGTATAGAGTGTAGGGTATAGAGTGTAGGGTATAGAGTGTAGGGTATATAGTGTAGAGTGTAGGGTATAGAGTGTAGGGTATAGAGTGTAGAGTGTAGGGTGTAGAGTGGAGAGTGTAGGGTATAGAGTGTAAGGTATAGAGTGTAGGGTATAGAGTGTATGTTATAGAGTGTAGGGTGTAGAGTGTAGGGTATAGAGTGTAGAAAGTAGGGTATAGTGTGTAGGGTATAGAGTGTAGGGTATAGAGTGTATGGTATAGAGTGTAGAGTGTAGGGTATAGAGTGTAGAAAGTAGGGTATAGTGTGTAGGGTATAGAGTGTAGAGTGTAGGGTGTAGAGTGTAGGGTATAGAGTGTAGATTGTATGGTATAGAGTGTAGGGTATAGAGTGTATAGTGTAGGGTATAGAGTGTAGAGTGTAGGGTATAGAGTGTAGGGTATAGAGTGTTGGGATATAGAGTGTAGGGTATAGAGTGTAGGGTATAGAGTGTAGTGTATAGATTTTAGGGTATAGAGTGTAGGGTATAGAGTGTAGTGTATAGAGTATATAGTGTAGGGTATAGAGTGTAGGGTATAGAGTGTAGAGTTTAGGGTATAGAGTGTAGGGTATAGAGTGTAGGGTATAGAGTGTAGGGTATAAAGTGTAGAGTGTAGGGTATAGAGTGTAGGGTATAGAGTGTAGGGTGTAGAGTGGAGAGTGTAAGGTATAGAGTGTAAGGTATAGAGTGTAGGGTATAGAGTGTATGTTATAGAGTGTAGGGTATAGAGTGTAGAGTGTAGGGTATAGAGTGTAGGGTATAGAGTGTAGGGTATAGAGTGTAGGGTATAGAGTGTAGGGTATAAAGTGTAGAGTGTAGGGTATAGAGTGTAGGGTATAGAGTGTAGAGTGTAGGATATAGAGTGTAGAGTGTAGGGTATAGAGTGTAGGGAATATAGTGTAGGGTATAGATTGTAGGGTATGGAGTGTAGGGTATAGAGTGTAGAGTGTAGGGTATAGAGTGTAGGGTATAGAGTGTAGAGTGTAGGGTATAGAGTGTATGGTATAGAGTGTAGGGTGTGTAGGGTATAGAGTGTAGAGTGTAGGGTATAGAGTGTATGGTATAGAGTGTAGGGTGTAGAGTGCATGGTATAGAGTGTAGGGTATAGAGTGTAGAGTGTAGGGTATAGAGTGTAGGGTGTAGAGTGTAGGGTATAGAGTGTAGGGTGTAGAGTGTAGGGTATAAAGTGTAGGGTATAGAGTGTAGGGTGTAGAGTGTAGGGTATAGAGTGTAGAGTGTAGGGTATAGAGTGTATGGTATAATGTGTAGGGTATAGAGTGTAGGGTGTAGAGTGTAGGGTATAGAGTGTAGGGTATAGAGTGTAGGGTATAGAGTGTAGGGTATAGAGTGTAGGGTATAGAGTGTACGGTATAGAGTGTATGATATATTGTGTATGGTATATGGTGTTTGGTATAGAGTGTAAGGTATAGAGTGTAGAGAGTAGGATATAGATTGTAGAGTGTAGAGTGTAGGGTATAGAGTGTATGGTAAAGAGTGTATGGAATAGAGAGTATGGTATAGAGTGTAGGGTGTAGAGTGTAGGGTATAGAGTGTAGAGTGTGGGGTATAGAGTGTAGAGTGTAGGGTATATAGTGTATGATATAGAGTGTAGGGTATAGAGTGTAGATTGTATGGTATAGAGTGTAGGGTATAGAGTGTATAGTGTAGGGTATAGAGTGTAGAGTGTAGGGATACAAAACTATGTAAAGCAGTTAATACAAGAGAAGATAGTATTCTGCTACAGATGGATCTGGATAAGTTGGAAACTTGGGCTGAAAGGTGGCAGATGAGGTTTAACAATGATAAATGTAAGGTTATACACATGGGAAGAGGGAATCAATATCACCATTACACACTGAACGGGAAACCACTGGGTAAATCTGACAGGGAGAAGGACTTGGGGATCCTAGTTAATGATAAACTTACCTGGAGCAGCCAGTGCCAGGCAGCAGCTGCCAAGGCAAACAGGATCATGGGGTGCATTAAAAGAGGTCTGGATACACATGATGAGAGCATTATACTGCCTCTGTACAAATCCCTAGTTAGACCGCACATGGAGTACTGTGTCCAGTTTTGGGCACCGGTGCTCAGGAAGGATATAATGGAACTAGAGAGAGTACAAAGGAGGGCAACAAAATTAATAAAGGGGATGGGAGAACTACAATACCCAGATAGATTAGCGAAATTAGGATTATTTAGTCTAGAAAAAAGACGACTGAGGGGCGATCTAATAACCATGTATAAGTATATAAGGGGACAATACAAATATCTCGCTGAGGATCTGTTTATACCAAGGAAGGTGACGGGCACAAGGGGGCATTCTTTGCGTCTGGAGGAGAGAAGGTTTTTCCACCAACATAGAAGAGGATTCTTTACTGTTAGGGCAGTGAGAATCTGGAATTGCTTGCCTGAGGAGGTGGTGATGGCGAACTCAGTCGAGGGGTTCAAGAGAGGCCTGGATGTCTTCCTGGAGCAGAACAATATTGTATCATACAATTATTAGGTTCTGTAGAAGGACGTAGATCTGGGTATTTATTATGATGGAATATAGGCTGAACTGGATGGACAAATGTCTTTTTTCGGCCTTACTAACTATGTTACTATGTTACTATGTTAGGGTATAGAGTGTAGGGTATAGAGTGTTGGGATATAGAGTGTAGGGTATAGAGTGTAGGGTATAGAGTGTAGGGTATAGATTGTAGGGTATAGAGTGTAGGGTATAGAGTATATAGTGTAGGGTATAGAGTGTAGGGTATAGAGTGTAGAGTTTAGGGTATAGAGTGTAGGGTATAGAGTGTAGGGTATAGAGTAAAGGGTATAAAGTGTAGAGTGTAGGGTATAGAGTGTAGGGTATAGAGTGTAGAGTGTAGGGTGTAGAGTGGAGAGTGTAAGGTATAGAGTGTAGGGTATAGAGTGTATGTTATAGAGTGTAGGGTATAGAGTGTAGAGTGTAGGGTATAGAGTGTAGGGTATAGAGTGTAGGGTATAAAGTGTAGAGTGTAGGGTATAGAGTGTAGGGTTTAGAGTGTATGTTATAGAGTGTAGGGTATAGAGTGTAGAGTGTAGGATATAGAGTGTAGAGTGTAGGGTATAGAGTGTAGGGTATATAGTGTAGGGTATAGAGTGTAGGGTATAGAGTGTAGGGTATAGAGTGTAGAGTGTAGGGTATAGAGTGTAGGGTATAGAGTGTAGAGTGTAGGGTATAGAGTGTATGGTATAGAGTGTAGGGTGTAGAGTGTATGGTATAGAGTGTAGGGTATAGAGTGTAGAGTGTAGGGTATAGAGTGTAGGGTGTAGAGTTTAGGGTATAGAGTGTAGGGTATAGAGTGTAGAGTGTAGGGTATAAAGTGTAGGGTATAGAGTGTAGGGTGTAGAGTGTAGGGTATAGAGTGTAGATTGCATGGTATAGAGTGTAGGGTATAGAGTGTATAGTGTAGGGTATAGAGTGTAGAGTGTAGGGTATAGAGTGTAGGGTATAGAGTGTTGGGATATAGAGTGTAGGGTATAGAGTGTCGGGTATAGAGTGTAGGGTATAGATTGTAGGGTATAGAGTGTAGGGTATAGAGTGTAGGGTATAAAGTATATAGTGTAGGGTATAGAGTGTAGGGTATAGAGTGTAGAGTGTAGGGTATAGAGTGTAGGGTATAGAGTGTAGATTGTATGGTATAGAGTGTAGGGTATAGAGTGTATAGTGTAGGGTATAGAGTGTAGTGTGTAGGGTATAGAGTGTAGGGTATAGAGTGTTGGGATATAGAGTGTAGGGTATAGAGTGTCGGGTATAGAGTGTAGGGTATAGATTGTAGGGTATAGAGTGTAGGGTATAGAGTGTAGGGTATAAAGTATATAGTGTAGGGTATAGAGTGTAGGGTATAGAGTGTAGAGTGTAGGGTATAGAGTGTAGGGTATAGAGTGTAGGGTATAAAGTGTAGAGTGTAGGGTATAGAGTGTAGAGTGTAGGGTGTAGAGTGGAGAGTGTAGGGTATAGAGTGTAGAAAGTAGGGTATAGTGTGTAGGGTATAGAGTGTAGGGTATAGAGTGTAGGGTATAGAGTGTAGGGTATAGAGTGTAGGGTATAGAGTGTAGGGTATAAAGTATATAGTGTAGGGTATAGAGTGTAGGGTATAGAGTGTAGAGTGTAGGGTATAGAGTGTAGGGTATAGAGTGTAGGGTATAAAGTGTAGAGTGTAGGGTATAGAGTGTAGAGTGTAGGGTGTAGAGTGTAGAGTGTAGGGTATAGAGTGTATGTTATAGAGTGTAGGGTATAGAGTGTAGAGTGTAGGGTATAGAGTGTAGAAAGTAGGGTATAGTGTGTAGGGTATAGACTGTAGGGTATAGAGTGTAGGGTATAGAGTGTAGGGTATAGAGTGTAGGGTATAGAGTGTAGGGTATAGAGTGTACGGTATAGAGTGTATGATATATTGTGTATGGTATATAGTGTTTGGTATAGAGTGTAAGGTATAGAGTGTAGAGAGTAGGATATAGATTGTAGAGTGTAGAGTGTAGGGTATAGAGTGTATGGTAAAGAGTGTATGGAATAGAGAGTATGGTATAGAGTGTAGGGTGTAGAGTGTAGGGTATAGAGTGTAGAGTGTGGGGTATAGAGTGTAGAGTGTAGGGTATATAGTGTATGATATAGAGTGTAGGGTATAGAGTGTAGATTGTATGGTATAGAGTGTAGGGTATAGAGTGTATAGTGTAGGGTATAGAGTGTAGAGTGTAGGGATACAAAACTATGTAAAGCAGTTAATACAAGAGAAGATAGTATTCTGCTACAGATGGATCTGGATAAGTTGGAAACTTGGGCTGAAAGGTGGCAGATGAGGTTTAACAATGATAAATGTAAGGTTATACACATGGGAAGAGGGAATCAATATCACCATTACACACTGAACGGGAAACCACTGGGTAAATCTGACAGGGAGAAGGACTTGGGGATCCTAGTTAATGATAAACTTACCTGGAGCAGCCAGTGCCAGGCAGCAGCTGCCAAGGCAAACAGGATCATGGGGTGCATTAAAAGAGGTCTGGATACACATGATGAGAGCATTATACTGCCTCTGTACAAATCCCTAGTTAGACCGCACATGGAGTACTGTGTCCAGTTTTGGGCACCGGTGCTCAGGAACGATATAATGGAACTAGAGAGAGTACAAAGGAGGGCAACAAAATTAATAAAGGGGATGGGAGAACTACAATACCCAGATAGATTAGCGAAATTAGGATTATTTAGTCTAGAAAAAAGACGACTGAGGGGCGATCTAATAACCATGTATAAGTATATAAGGGGACAATACAAATATCTCGCTGAGGATCTGTTTATACCAAGGAAGGTGACGGGCACAAGGGGGCATTCTTTGCGTCTGGAGGAGAGAAGGTTTTTCCACCAACATAGAAGAGGATTCTTTACTGTTAGGGCAGTGAGAATCTGGAATTGCTTGCCTGAGGAGGTGGTGATGGCGAACTCAGTCGAGGGGTTCAAGAGAGGCCTGGATGTCTTCCTGGAGCAGAACAATATTGTATCATACAATTATTAGGTTCTGTAGAAGGACGTAGATCTGGGTATTTATTATGATGGAATATAGGCTGAACTGGATGGACAAATGTCTTTTTTCGGCCTTACTAACTATGTTACTATGTTACTATGTTAGGGTATAGAGTGTAGGGTATAGAGTGTTGGGATATAGAGTGTAGGGTATAGAGTGTAGGGTATAGAGTGTAGGGTATAGATTGTAGGGTATAGAGTGTAGGGTATAGAGTATATAGTGTAGGGTATAGAGTGTAGGGTATAGAGTGTAGAGTTTAGGGTATAGAGTGTAGGGTATAGAGTGTAGGGTATAGAGTGTAGGGTATAAAGTGTAGAGTGTAGGGTATAGAGTGTAGGGTATAGAGTGTAGAGTGTAGGGTGTAGAGTGGAGAGTGTAAGGTATAGAGTGTAGGGTATAGAGTGTATGTTATAGAGTGTAGGGTATAGAGTGTAGAGTGTAGGGTATAGAGTGTAGAAAGTAGGGTATAGTGTGTAGGGTATAGAGTGTAGAGTGTAGGGTATAGAGTGTAGGGTATAGAGTGTAGATTGTATGGTATAGAGTGTAGGGTATAGAGTGTATAGTGTAGGGTATAGAGTGTAGAGTGTAGGGTATAGAGTGTAGGGTATAGAGTGTTGGGATATAGAGTGTAGGGTATAGAGTGTCGGGTATAGAGTGTAGGGTATAGATTGTAGGGTATAGAGTGTAGGGTATAGAGTGTAGGGTATAGAGTATATAGTGTAGGGTATAGAGTGTAGGGTATAGAGTGTAGAGTGTAGGGTATAGAGTGTAGGGTATAGAGTGTAGGGTATAGAGTGTAGGGTATAAAGTGTAGAGTGTAGGGTATAGAGTGTAGAGTGTAGGGTGTAGAGTGGAGAGAGTAGGGTATAGAGTGTAAGGTATAGAGTGTAGGGTATAGAGTGTATGTTATAGAGTGTAGGGTATAGAGTGTAGAGTGTAGGGTATAGAGTGTAGAAAGTAGGGTGTAGTGTGTAGGGTATAGAGTGTAGGGTATAGAGTGTATGGTATAGAGTGTAGGGTATAGAGTGTAGAAAGTAGGGTATAGTGTGTAGGGTATAGAGTGTAGGGTATAGAGTGTAGGGTATAGAGTGTAGGGTATAGAGTGTAGGGTATAGAGTGTACGGTATAGAGTGTATGATATATTGTGTATGGTATATAGTGTTTGGTATAGAGTGTAAGGTATAGAGTGTAGAGAGTAGGATATAGATTGTAGAGTGTAGAGTGTAGGGTATAGAGTGTATGGTAAAGAGTGTATGGAATAGAGAGTATGGTATAGAGTGTAGGGTGTAGAGTGTAGGGTATAGAGTGTAGAGTGTGGGGTATAGAGTGTAGAGTGTAGGGTATATAGTGTATGATATAGAGTGTAGGGTATAGAGTGTAGATTGTATGGTATAGATTGTAGGGTATAGAGTGTATAGTGTAGGGTATAGAGTGTAGAGTGTAGGGATACAAAACTATGTAAAGCAGTTAATACAAGAGAAGATAGTATTCTGCTACAGATGGATCTGGATAAGTTGGAAACTTGGGCTGAAAGGTGGCAGATGAGGTTTAACAATGATAAATGTAAGGTTATACACATGGGAAGAGGGAATCAATATCACCATTACACACTGAACGGGAAACCACTGGGTAAATCTGACAGGGAGAAGGACTTGGGGATCCTAGTTAATGATAAACTTACCTGGAGCAGCCAGTGCCAGGCAGCAGCTGCCAAGGCAAACAGGATCATGGGGTGCATTAAAAGAGGTCTGGATACACATGATGAGAGCATTATACTGCCTCTGTACAAATCCCTAGTTAGACCGCACATGGAGTACTGTGTCCAGTTTTGGGCACCGGTGCTCAGGAAGGATATAATGGAACTAGAGAGAGTACAAAGGAGGGCAACAAAATTAATAAAGGGGATGGGAGAACTACAATACCCAGATAGATTAGCGAAATTAGGATTATTTAGTCTAGAAAAAAGACGACTGAGGGGCGATCTAATAACCATGTATAAGTATATAAGGGTGACAATACAAATATCTCGCTGAGGATCTGTTTATACCAAGGAAGGTGACGGGCACAAGGGGGCATTCTTTGCGTCTGGAGGAGAGAAGGTTTTTCCACCAACATAGAAGAGGATTCTTTACTGTTAGGGCAGTGAGAATCTGGAATTGCTTGCCTGAGGAGGTGGTGATGGCGAACTCAGTCGAGGGGTTCAAGAGAGGCCTGGATGTCTTCCTGGAGCAGAACAATATTGTATCATACAATTATTAGGTTCTGTAGAAGGACGTAGATCTGGGTATTTATTATGATGGAATATAGGCTGAACTGGATGGACAAATGTCTTTTTCGGCCTTACTAACTATGTTACTATGTTACTATGTTAGGGTATATAGTGTAGGGTATAGAGTGTTGGGATATAGAGTGTAGGGTATAGAGTGTAGGGTATAGAGTGTAGGGTATAGATTGTAGGGTATAGAGTGTAGGGTATAGAGTATATAGTGTAGGGTATAGAATGTAGGGTATAGAGTGTAGAGTTTAGGGTATAGAGTGTAGGGTATAGAGTGTAGGGTATAGAGTGTAGGGTATAAAGTGTAGAGTGTAGGGTATAGAGTGTAGGGTATAGAGTGTAGAGTGTAGAGTGTAGAGTGGAGAGTGTAAGGTATAGAGTGTAGGGTATAGAGTGTATGTTATAGAGTGTAGGGTATAGAGTGTAGAGTGTAGGGTATAGAGTGTAGGGTATAGAGTGTAGGGTATAAAGTGTAGAGTGTAGGGTATAGAGTGTAGGGTTTAGAGTGTATGTTATAGAGTGTAGGGTATAGAGTGTAGAGTGTAGGATATAGAGTGTAGAGTGTAGGGTATAGAGTGTAGGGTATATAGTGTAGGGTATAGAGTGTAGGGTATAGAGTGTAGGGTATAGAGTGTAGAGTGTAGGGTATAGAGTGTAGGGTATAGAGTGTAGAGTGTAGGGTATAGAGTGTATGGTATAGAGTGTAGGGTGTAGAGTGTATGGTATAGAGTGTAGGGTATAGAGTGTAGAGTGTAGGTTATAGAGTGTAGGGTGTAGAGTGTAGGGTATAGAGTGTAGGGTATAGAGTGTAGAGTGTAGGGTATAAAGTGTAGGGTATAGAGTGTAGGGTGTAGAGTGTAGGGTATAGAGTGTAGAGTGTAGGGTATAGAGTGTATGGTATAATGTGTAGGGCATAGATTGTAGGGTGTAGAGTGTAGGGTACAGAGTGTAGGGTATAGAGTGTAGGGTATAGAGTGTAGAGTGTAGGGTATATAGTGTAGGGTATAGAGTATAGAGTGTGGGGTATAGAGTGTAGGGTATAGAGTGTAGAGTGTAGAGTGTAGGGTATAGAGTGTAGAGTGTAGGGTATAGAGTGTAGGGTATAGAGTGTATGGTATAGAGTAGGGTATAGAGTGTAGGGTATAGAGTGTAGAGTGTAGGGTATAGAGTGTAGAGTGTAGGGTATAGAGTGTAGGGTATAAAGAGTAGAGTGTAGGGTATAGAGTGTAGAGTGTAGGGTATGGAGTGTATGGTATAGAGTGTAGGGTATAGAGTGTAGAGTATAGAGTGTTGGGTATAGAGTGTAGAGTGTAGGGTATAGAGTGTAGTGTATATAGTGTAGGGTATAGAGTGTATGGTATACAGTGTAGAGTGTAGGGATTAGAGTGTAGGGTATAGAGTGTAGGGTGTAGAGTGTAGGGTATAGAGTGTAGGGTATAGAGTGTATGGTATAGAGTGTAGGGTATAGAGTGTTGGGTATAGATTGTAGGGTATAGAATGTAGAGTGTAGTGTATAGAGTATAGGGTGTAGAGTGTATAGTGTAGAGTGTAGGGTATAGAGTGTATAGTGTAGGGTATAGAGTGCAGGGTATAGAGTGTATGGAATAGAGTGTATGGAATATAGTGTACGGTATACAGTGTAGAGAGTAGGGTATAGAGTGTAGGGTATAGAGCGTAGGGTGTAGGGTATAGATTGTAGGGTATAGAGTGTAGGGTATAGAGTGTAGAGTGTAGGGTATAGAGTGCATGGTATAGAGTGTAGGGTGTACAGTGTATGGTATAGAGTGTACAGTATAGAGTGTATGGTATAGAGTGTAGAGTGTAGGGTATAGAGTGTATGGTATAGAGTGTAGAGTGTAGAGTGTAGGGTATAGAGAGTAGAGTGTAGGGTATAGAGTGTAGGGTATAGAGTGTATGGTATAGAGTGTAGAGTGTAGAGTGTAGGGTATAGAGTGTAGAGTGTAGGGTATAGAGTGTAGGGTATAGAGTGTATGGTATAGAGTGTAGAGTGTAGAGTGTAGGGTATAGAGTGTAAAGTGTAGGGTATAGAGTGTAGGGTATAGAGTGTATGGTATAGAGTGTAGAGGGTATAGAGTGTAGGGTATAGAGTATAGAGTGTATGGTATAGAGTGTAGGGTATAGAGTGTAGAGTGTAGGGTATAGAGTGTAGGGTATAGAGTGTACGGTATAGAGTGTTGGGCTATAGAGTGTAGGGTATAGAGTGTAGGGTATAGAGTGTATGGTATAGAGTGTACGGTATAGAGTGTATGATATAGAGTGTATGGTATATAGTGTAGGGTATAGAGTGTTTGGTATAGAGTGTAAGGTATAGAGTGTAGAGAGTAGGGTATAGATTTTAGAGTGTAGAGTGTAGGGTATAGAGTGTAGGGTATAGAGTGTATGGAATAGAGTGTATAATATAGAGTGTAGGGTGTAGAGTGTAGGGTATAGAGTGTAGAGTGTGGGGTATAGAGTGTAGAGTGTAGGGTATAGAGTGTATGATATAGAGTGTAGGGTATAGAGTGTATGGTATAGATTGCAGGGTATAGAGTGTAGGGTGTAGAGTGTAGGGTATAGAGTGTAGGGTATAGAGTGTATGGTATAGAGTGTATGGTATAGATTGTAGGGTATAGAGTGTGGGGTATAGAGTGTAGAGTGTAGGGTATAGAGTGTAGAAAGTAGGGTATAGTGTGTAGGGTATGAAGTGTAGAGTGTAGGGTATAGAGTGTAGGGTATAGAGTGTAGATTGTATGGTATAGAGTGTAGGGTATAGAGTGTATAGTGTAGGGTGTAGAGTGTAGGGTATAGAGTGTAGGGTATAGAGTGTTGGGATATAGAGTGTAGGGTATAGAGTGTAGGGCATAGAGTGTAGGGTATAGAGTATATAGTGTAGGGTATAGAGTGTAGGGTATAGAGTGTAGAGTGTAGGGTATAGAGTGTAGGGTATAGAGTGTAGGGTATAAAGTGTAGAGTGTAGGGTATAGAGTGTAGGGTATAGAGTGTAGGGTATAGAGTGTAGGGTATAGAGTGTAGAGTGTAGGGTGTAGAGCGTAGGGTATAGAGTGTAAGATATAGAGTGTAGGGTATAGAGTGTATGTTATAGAGTGTAGGGTATAGAGTGTAGAGTGTAGGGTATAGAGTGTAGGGTATAGAGTGTAGGGTATAGAGTGTAGGGTATAGAGTGTAGGGTATAAAGTGTAGAGTGTAGGGTATAGAGTGTAGGGTTTAGAGTGTATGTTATAGAGTGTAGGGTATAGAGTGTAGAGTGTAGGATATAGAGCGTAGAGTGTAGGGTATAAAGTGTAGGGTATATAGTGTAGGGTATAGAGTGTAGGGTATAGAGTGTAGGGTATAGAGTGTATGGTATAGAGTGTAGAGTGTAGGGTATAGAGTGTAGAAAGTAGGGTATAGTGTGTAGGGTATATAGTGTATAGTGTAGGGTATAGAATGTAGAGTGTAGGGTATAGAGTGTAGGGTATAGAGTGTTGGGATATAGAGTGTAGGGTATAGAGTGTCGGGTATAGAGTGTAGGGTATAGATTGTAGGGTATAGAGTGTAGGGTATAGAGTATATAGTATAGGGTATAGAGTGTAGGGTATAGAGTGTAGAGTGTAGGGTATAGAGTGTAGGGTATAGAGTGTAGGGTATAGAGTGTAGGGTATATAGTGTAGAGTGTAGGGTATAGAGTGTAGGGTATAGAGTGTAGAG
Organism: Ranitomeya imitator; assembly: GCF_032444005.1. Lineage (NCBI taxonomy): Eukaryota > Metazoa > Chordata > Amphibia > Anura > Dendrobatidae > Ranitomeya > Ranitomeya imitator. The sequence goes on from NW_027193591.1 coordinate 117,468, forward strand.
TGTAGGGTGTAGAGTGGAGAGTGTAGGGTATAGAGTGTAAGGTATAGAGTGTAGGGTATAGAGTGTATGTTATAGAGTGTAGGGTGTAGAGTGTAGGGTATAGAGTGTAGAAAGTAGGGTATAGTGTGTAGGGTATAGAGTGTAGGGTATAGAGTGTATGGTATAGAGTGTAGAGTGTAGGGTATAGAGTGTAGAAAGTAGGGTATAGTGTGTAGGGTATAGAGTGTAGAGTGTAGGGTGTAGAGTGTAGGGTATAGAGTGTAGATTGTATGGTATAGAGTGTAGGGTATAGAGTGTATAGTGTAGGGTATAGAGTGTAGGGTATAGAGTGTAGGGTATAGAGTGTTGGGATATTGAGTGTAGGGTATAGAGTGTAGGGTATAGAGTGTAGTGTATAGATTTTAAGGTATAGAGTGTAGGGTATAGAGTGTAGTGTATAGAGTATATAGTGTAGGGTATAGAGTGTAGGGTATAGAGTGTAGATTTTAGGGTATAGAGTGTAGGGTATAGAGTGTAGGGTATAGAGTGTAGGGTATAAAGTGTAGAGTGTAGGGTATAGAGTGTAGGATATAGAGCGTAGGGTGTAGGGTATAGATTGTAGGGTATAGAGTGTAGGGTATAGAGTGTAGGGTGTAGAGTGTATGGTATAGAGTGTACAGTATAGAGTGTATGGTATAGAGTGTAGAGTGTAGGGTATAGAGTGTATGGTATAGAGTGTAGGGTGTAGAGTGTATAGTATAGAGTGTAGGGTACAGAGTGTAGAGTGTAGGGTATAGAGTGTAGGGTATAAAGTGTAGGGTGTAGAGTGTAGGGTATAGAGTGTAGGGTACAAAGTGTAGAGTGTAGGGTATAGAGTGTAGGGTATAGAGTGTAGGGTATAGAGTGTAGAGTGTAGGGTGTAGAGTGTAGGGTGTAGAGTGTAAGGTATAGAGTGTAGGGTATAGAGTGTATGTTATAGAGTGTAGGGTGTAGAGTGTAGAGTGTAGGGTATAGAGTGTAGGGTATAGAGTGTAGGGTATAGAGTGTATGGTATAGAGTGTAGGGTATAGAGTGTAGAGTGTAGGATATAGAGTGTAGAGTGTAGGGTATAAAGTGTAGGGTATATAGTGTAGGGTATAGAGTGTAGGGTATAGAGTGTAGGGTATAGAGTGTAGAGTGTAGGGTATAGAGTGTAGAAAGTAGGGTATAGTGTATAGGGTATAGAGTGTAGAGTGTAGGGTATAGAGTGTAGGGTATAGAGTGTAGATTGTATGGTATAGAGTGTAGGGTATAGAGTGTATAGTGTAGGGTATAGAGTGTAGAGTGTAGGGTATAGAGTGTAGGGTATAGAGTGTTGGGACATAGAGTGTAGGGTATAGAGTGTCGGGTATAGAGTGTAGGGTATAGATTGTAGGGTATAGAGTGTAGGGTATAGAGTGTAGGGTATAAAGTATATAGTGTAGGGTATAGAGTGTAGGGTATAGAGTGTAGAGTGTAGGGTATAGAGTGTAGGGTATAGAGTGTAGGGTATAAAGTGTAGAGTGTAGGGTGTAGAGTGGAGAGTGTAGGGTATAGAGTGTAAGGTATAGAGTGTAGGGTATAGAGTGTATGTTATAGAGTGTAGGGTATAGAGTGTAGAGTGTAGGGTATAGAGTGTAGAAAGTAGGGTATAGTGTGTAGGGTATAGAGTGTAGGGTATAGAGTGTAGGGTATAGAGTGTAGGGTATAGAGTGTAGGGTATAGAGTGTACGGTATAGAGTGTATGATATATTGTGTATGGTATATAGTGTTTGGTATAGAGTGTAAGGTATAGAGTGTAGAGAGTAGGATATAGATTGTAGAGTGTAGAGTGTAGGGTATAGAGTGTATGGTAAAGAGTGTATGGAATAGAGAGTATGGTATAGAGTGTAGGGTGTAGAGTGTAGGGTATAGAGTGTAGAGTGTGGGGTATAGAGTGTAGAGTGTAGGGTATATAGTGTATGATATAGAGTGTAGGGTATAGAGTGTAGATTGTATGGTATAGAGTGTAGGGTATAGAGTGTATAGTGTAGGGTATAGAGTGTAGAGTGTAGGGATACAAAACTATGTAAAGCAGTTAATACAAGAGAAGATAGTATTCTGCTACAGATGGATCTGGATAAGTTGGAAACTTGGGCTGAAAGGTGGCAGATGAGGTTTAACAATGATGAATGTAAGGTTATACACATGGGAAGAGGGAATCAATATCACCATTACACACTGAACGGGAAACCACTGGGTAAATCTGACAGGGAGAAGGACTTGGGGATCCTAGTTAATGATAAACTTACCTGGAGCAGCCAGTGCCAGGCAGCAGCTGCCAAGGCAAACAGGATCATGGGGTGCATTAAAAGAGGTCTGGATACACATGATGAGAGCATTATACTGCCTCTGTACAAATCCCTAGTTAGACCGCACATGGAGTACTGTGTCCAGTTTTGGGCACCGGTGCTCAGGAAGGATATAATGGAACTAGAGAGAGTACAAAGGAGGGCAACAAAATTAATAAAGGGGATGGGAGAACTACAATACCCAGATAGATTAGCGAAATTAGGATTATTTAGTCTAGAAAAAAGACGACTGAGGGGCGATCTAATAACCATGTATAAGTATATAAGGGGACAATACAAATATCTCGCTGAGGATCTGTTTATACCAAGGAAGGTGACGGGCACAAGGGGGCATTCTTTGCGTCTGGAGGAGAGAAGGTTTTTCCACCAACATAGAAGAGGATTCTTTACTGTTAGGGCAGTGAGAATCTGGAATTGCTTGCCTGAGGAGGTGGTGATGGCGAACTCAGTCGAGGGGTTCAAGAGAGGCCTGGATGTCTTCCTGGAGCAGAACAATATTGTATCATACAATTATTAGGTTCTGTAGAAGGACGTAGATCTGGGTATTTATTATGATGGAATATAGGCTGAACTGGATGGACAAATGTCTTTTTTCGGCCTTACTAACTATGTTACTATGTTACTATGTTAGGGTATAGAGTGTAGGGTATAGAGTGTTGGGATATAGAGTGTAGGGTATAGAGTGTAGGGTATAGAGTGTAGGGTATAGATTGTAGGGTATAGAGTGTAGGGTATAGAGTATATAGTGTAGGGTATAGAGTGTAGGGTATAGAGTGTAGAGTTTAGGGTATAGAGTGTAGGGTATAGAGTGTAGGGTATAGAGTGTAGGGTATAAAGTGTAGAGTGTAGGGTATAGAGTGTAGGGCATAGAGTGTAGAGTGTAGGGTGTAGAGTGGAGAGTGTAAGGTATAGAGTGTAGGGTATAGAGTGTATGTTATAGAGTGTAGGGTATAGAGTGTAGAGTGTAGGGTATAGAGTGTAGGGTATAGAGTGTAGGGTATAGAGTGTAGAGTGTAGGGTATAGAGTGTAGGGTATAGAGTGTAGAGTGTAGGGTGTAGAGTGGAGAGTGTAAGGTATAGAGTGTAGGGTATAGAGTATATGTTATAGAGTGTAGGGTATAGAGTGTAGAGTGTAGGGTATAGAGTGTAGGGTATAGAGTGTAGGGTATAAAGTGTAGAGTGTAGGGTATAGAGTGTAGGGTTTAGAGTGTATGTTATAGAGTGTAGGGTATAGAGTGTAGAGTGTAGGATATAGAGTGTAGAGTGTAGGGTATAGAGTGTAGGGTATATAGTGTAGGGTATAGAGTGTAGGGTATAGAGTGTAGGGTATAGAGTGTAGAGTGTAGGGTATAGAGTGTAGGGTATAGAGTGTAGAGTGTAGGGTATAGAGTGTATGGTATAGAGTGTAGGGTGTAGAGTGTATGGTATAGAGTGTAGGGTATAGAGTGTAGAGTGTAGGGTATAGAGTGTAGGGTGTAGAGTGTAGGGTATAGAGTGTAGGGTATAGAGTGTAGGGTATAGAGTGTAGAGTGTAGGGTATAGAGTGTAGGGTATAGAGTGTAGAGTGTAGGGTGTAGAGTGGAGAGTGTAAGGTATAGAGTGTAGGGTATAGAGTGTATGTTATAGAGTGTAGGGTATAGAGTGTAGAGTGTAGGGTATAGAGTGTAGGGTATAGAGTGTAGGGTATAAAGTGTATAGTGTAGGGTATAGAGTGTAGGGTTTAGAGTGTATGTTATAGAGTGTAGGGTATAGAGTGTAGAGTGTAGGATATAGAGTGTAGAGTGTAGGGTATAGAGTGTAGGGTATATAGTGTAGGGTATAGAGTGTAGGGTATAGAGTGTAGGGTATAGAGTGTAGAGTGTAGGGTATAGAGTGTAGGGTATAGAGTGTAGAGTGTAGGGTATAGAGTGTATGGTATAGAGTGTAGGGTGTAGAGTGTATGGTATAGAGTGTAGGGTATAGAGTGTAGAGTGTAGGGTATAGAGTGTAGGGTGTAGAGTGTAGGGTATAGAGTGTAGGGTATAGAGTGTAGAGTGTAGGGTATAAAGTGTAGGGTATAGAGTGTAGGGTGTAGAGTGTAGGGTATAGAGTGTAGAGTGTAGGGTATAGAGTGTATGGTATAATGTGTAGGGCATAGAGTGTAGGGTGTAGAGTGTAGGGTACAGAGTGTAGGGTATAGAGTGTAGGGTATAGAGTGTAGGGTATATAGTGTAGGGTATAGAGTATAGAGTGTAGGGTATAGAGTGTAGGGTATAGAGTGTAGAGTGTAGAGTGTAGGGTATAGAGTGTAGAGTGTAGGGTATAGAGTGTAGGGTATAGAGTGTATGGTATAGAGTAGGGTATAGAGTGTAGGGTATAGAGTGTAGAGTGTAGGGTATAGAGTGTAGAGTGTAGGGTATAGAGTGTAGGGTATAAAGAGTAGAGTGTAGGGTATAGAGTGTAGAGTGTAGGGTATGGAGTGTATGGTATAGAGTGTAGGGTATAGAGTGTAGAGTATAGAGTGTTGGGTATAGAGTGTAGAGTGTAGGGTATAGAGTGTAGGGTATATAGTGTAGGGTATAGAGTGTATGGTATACAGTGTAGAGTGTAGGGATTAGAGTGTAGGGTATAGAGTGTAGGGTGTAGAGTGTAGGGTATAGAGTGTAGGGTATAGAGTGTATGGTATAGAGTGTAGGGTATAGAGTGTTGGGTATAGATTGTAGGGTATAGAATGTAGAGTGTAGTGTATAGAGTATAGGGTGTAGAGTGTATGGTGTAGAGTGTAGGGTATAGAGTGTATAGTGTAGGGTATAGAGTGCAGGGTATAGAGTGTATGGAATAGAGTGTATGGAATATAGTGTACGGTATACAGTGTAGAGAGTAGGGTATAGAGTGTAGGGTATAGAGCGTAGGGTGTAGGGTATAGATTGTAGGGTATAGAGTGTAGGGTATAGAGTGTAGAGTGTAGTGTATAGAGTGCATGGTATAGAGTGTAGGGTGTAGAGTGTATGGTATAGAGTGTACAGTATAGAGTGTATGGTATAGAGTGTAGAGTGTAGGGTATAGAGTGTATGGTATAGAGTGTAGAGTGTAGAGTGTAGGGTATAGAGAGTAGAGTGTAGGGTATAGAGTGTAGGGTATAGAGTGTATGGTATAGAGTGTAGAGTGTAGAGTGTAGGGTATAGAGTGTAGAGTGTAGGGTATAGAGTGTAGGGTATAGAGTGTATGGTATAGAGTGTAGAGTGTAGAGTGTAGGGTATAGAGTGTAGAGTGTAGGGTATAGAGTGTAGGGTATAGAGTGTATGGTATAGAGTGTAGAGGGTATAGAGTGTAGGGTATAGAGTGTAGAGTGTAGGGTATAGAGTGTAGGGTATAGAGTGTAGAGTGTAGGGTATAGAGTGTAGGGTATAGAGTGTACGGTATAGAGTGTTGGGCTATAGAGTGTAGGGTATAGAGTGTAGGGTATAGAGTGTATGGTATAGAGTGTACGGTATAGAGTGTATGATATAGAGTGTATGGTATATAGTGTAGGGTATAGAGTGTTTGGTATAGAGTGTAAGGTATAGAGTGTAGAGAGTAGGGTATAGATTTTAGAGTGTAGAGTGTAGGGTATAGAGTGTAGGGTATAGAGTGTATGGAATAGAGTGTATAATATAGAGTGTAGGGTGTAGAGTGTAGGGTATAGAGTGTAGAGTGTGGGGTATAGAGTGTAGAGTGTAGGGTATAGAGTGTATGATATAGAGTGTAGGGTATAGAGTGTATGGTATAGATTGCAGGGTATAGAGTGTAGGGTGTAGAGTGAAGGGTATAGAGTGTAGGGTATAGAGTGTATGGTATAGAGTGTATGGTATAGATTGTAGGGTATAGAGTGTGGGGTATAGAGTGTAGAGTGTAGGGTATAGAGTGTAGAAAGTAGGGTATAGTGTGTAGGGTATGAAGTGTAGAGTGTAGGGTATAGAGTGTAGGGTATAGAGTGTAGATTGTATGGTATAGAGTGTAGGGTATAGAGTGTATAGTGTAGGGTGTAGAGTGTAGGGTATAGAGTGTAGGGTATAGAGTGTTGGGATATAGAGTGTAGGGTATAGAGTGTAGGGTATAGAGTGTAGGGTATAGAGTATATAGTGTAGGGTATAGAGTGTAGGGTATAGAGTGTAGAGTGTAGGGTATAGAGTGTAGGGTATAGAGTGTAGGGTATAAAGTGTAGAGTGTAGGGTATAGAGTGTAGGGTATAGAGTGTAGGGTATAGAGTGTAGGGTATAGAGTGTAGAGTGTAGGGTGTAGAGCGTAGGGTATAGAGTGTAAGATATAGAGTGTAGGGTATAGAGTGTATGTTATAGAGTGTAGGGTATAGAGTGTAGAGTGTAGGGTATAAAGTGTAGGGTATAGAGTGTAGGGTATAGAGTGTAGGGTATAGAGTGTAGGGTATAAAGTGTAGAGTGTAGGGTATAGAGTGTAGGGTTTAGAGTGTATGCTATAGAGTGTAGGGTATAGAGTGTAGAGTGTAGGATATAGAGTGTAGAGTGTAGGGTATAAAGTGTAGGGTATATAGTGTAGGGTATAGAGTGTAGGGTATAGAGTGTAGGGTATAGAGTGTATGGTATAGAGTGTAGAGTGTAGGGTATAGAGTGTAGAAAGTAGGGTATAGTGTGTAGGGTATAGAGTGTATAGTGTAGGGTATAGAATGTAGAGTGTAGGGTATAGAGTGTAGGGTATAGAGTGTTGGGATATAGAGTGTAGGGTATAGAGTGTCGGGTATAGAGTGTAGGGTATAGATTGTAGGGTATAGAGTGTAGGGTATAGAGTATATAGTATAGGGTATAGAGTGTAGGGTATAGAGTGTAGAGTGTAGGGTATAGAGTGTAGGGTATAGAGTGTAGGGTATAGAGTGTAGGGTATATAGTGTAGAGTGTAGGGTATAGAGTGTAGGGTATAGAGTGTAGAGTGTAGGGTGTAGAGTGGAGAGTGTAGGGTATAGAGTGTAAGGTATAGAGTGTAGGGTATAGAGTGTATGTTATAGAGTGTAGGGTGTAGAGTGTAGGGTATAGAGTGTAGAAAGTAGGGTATAGTGTGTAGGGTATAGAGTGTAGGGTATAGAGTGTATGGTATAGAGTGTAGAGTGTAGGGTATAGAGTGTAGAAAGTAGGGTATAGTGTGTAGGGTATAGAGTGTAGAGTGTAGGGTGTAGAGTGTAGGGTATAGAGTGTAGATTGTATGGTATAGAGTGTAGGGTATAGAGTGTATAGTGTAGGGTATAGAGTGTAGAGTGTAGGGTATAGAGTGTAGGGTATAGAGTGTTGGGATATAGAGTGTAGGGTATAGAGTGTAGGGTATAGAGTGTAGTGTATAGATTTTAGGGTATAGAGTGTAGGGTATAGAGTGTAGTGTATAGAGTATATAGTGTAGGGTATAGAGTGTAGGGTATAGAGTGTAGAGTTTAGGGTATAGAGTGTAGGGTATAGAGTGTAGGGTATAGAGTGTAGGGTATAAAGTGTAGAGTGTAGGGTATAGAGTGTAGGGTATAGAGTGTAGGGTGTAGAGTGGAGAGTGTAAGGTATAGAGTGTAAGGTATAGAGTGTAGGGTATAGAGTGTATGTTATAGAGTGTAGGGTATAGAGTGTAGAGTGTAGGGTATAGAGTGTAGGGTATAGAGTGTAGGGTATAGAGTGTAGGGTATAAAGTGTAGAGTGTAGGGTATAGAGTGTAGGGTATAGAGTGTAGAGTGTAGGATATAGAGTGTAGAGTGTAGGGTATATAGTGTAGGGTATAGATTGTAGGGTATAGAGTGTAGGGTATAGAGTGTAGAGTGTAGGGTATAGAGTGTAGGGTATAGAGTGTAGAGTATAGGGTATAGAGTGTATGGTATAGAGTGTAGGGTGTGTAGGGTATAGAGTGTAGAGTGTAGGGTATAGAGTGTATGGTATAGAGTGTAGGGTGTAGAGTGCATGGTATAGAGTGTAGGGTATAGAGTGTAGAGTGTAGGGTATAGAGTGTAGGGTGTAGAGTGTAGGGTATAGAGTGTAGGGTGTAGAGTGTAGGGTATAAAGTGTAGGGTATAGAGTGTAGGGTGTAGAGTGTAGGGTATAGAGTGTAGAGTGTAGGGTATAGAGTGTATGGTATAATGTGTAGGGTATAGAGTGTAGGGTGTAGAGTGTAGGGTATAGAGTGTAGGGTATAGAGTGTAGGGTATAGAGTGTAGGGTATAGAGTGTAGAGTGTAGGTTATATAGTGTAGGGTATAGAGTATAGAGTGTAGGGTATAGAGTGTAGGGTATAGAGTGTAGAGTGTAGAGTGTAGGGTATAGAGTGTAGAGTGTAGGGTATAGAGTGTAGGGTATAGAGTGTATGGTATAGAGTGTAGGGTATAGAGTGTAGGGTATAGAGTGTAGAGTGTAGGGATTAGAGTGTAGGGTATAGAGTGTATTGTATAGAGTGTAGGGTATAGAGTGTAGGGTATAGAGTGTACGGTATAGAGTGTTGGGCTATAGAGTGTAGGGTATAAAGTATAGGGTATAGAGTGTAGGGTATAGAGTGTAGGGTATACAGTGTAGGGTATAAAGTGTAGAGTGTAGGGTATAGAGTGTAGGGTATAGAGTGTAGGGTATAGAGTGTAGGGTATAGAGTGTAGAGTGTAGGGTATAGAGTGTAGAGTTTAGGGTATAGAGTGTAGGGTATAGAGTGTAGGGTTTAGAGTGTATGGTATAGAGTGTAGGGTATAGAGTGTAGAGTGTAGGGTATAGAGTGTAGGATATAGAGTGTAGGGTATAGAGTGTATGGTATAGAGTGTACGGTATAGAGTGTACAGTGTAGGGTATAGAGTGTAGGGTAAAGATTGTAGGGTATAGAGTGTATTGTATAGGGTATAGAGTGTATGGTGTAGAGTGTAGGGTATAGAGTGTATAGTGTAGGGTATAGAGTGTAGGGTATAGAGTGTATGGTATAGAGTGTAGGGTATAGAGTGTATGGTATAGAGTGTAGGGTATAGAGTGTAGAGTGTAGGGTATAGAGTGTAGGGTATAGAGTGTAGAGTGTAGGGTATAGAGTTTAGGGTATAGAGTGTATGGTGTAGAGTGTAGGGTATAGAGTGTAGGGAATAGAGTGTAGAGTGTAGGGTATAGAGTATATGGTATAGAGTGTAGGGTATAGAGTATAGAGTGTAGGGTATAGAGTGTAGGGTATAGAGTGTAGGGTATAGAGTGTATGGTATAGAGTGTAGGGAATAGAGTGTAGAGTGTAGGGTATAGAGTGTATGGTATAAAGTGTAGGGTATAGAGTGTAGAGGGTAGAGTGTAGGGTATAGAGTGTAGGGTATAGAGTGTAGGGTATAGAGTGTAGAGTGTAGGGTATAGAGTGTAGGGTATAGAGTGTAGGGTGTAGAGTGTAGGGTATAGAGTGTAGGGTATAGAGTGTAGAGTGTAGGGTATAAAGTGTAGGGTATAGAGTGTAGGGTGTAGAGTGTAGGGTATAGAGTGTAGAGTGTAGGATATAGAGTGTATGGTATAGAGTGTACGGTATAGAGTGTAGAGTGTAGGGTATAGAGTGTAGGGTATAGATTGTAGGGTATAGAGTGTATTGTATAGGGTATAGAGTGTATGGTGTAGAGTGTAGGGTATAGAGTGTATAGTGTAGGGTATAGAGTGTAGAGTATAGAGTGTTTGGTATAGAGTGTAGAGTGTAGGGTATAGAGTGTAGGGTATATAGTGTAGGGTATAGAGTGTAGGGTATACAGTGTAGAGTGTAGGGATTAGAGTGTAGGGTATAGAGTGTAGGGTGTAGAGTGTAGGGTATAGAGTGTAGGGTATAGAGTGTATGGTATAGAGTGTAGGGTATAAGTGTTGGGTATAGATTGTAGGGTATAGAATGTAGAGTGTAGTGTATAGAGTATAGGGTATAGAGTGTATGGTGTAGAGTGTAGGGTATAGAGTGTATAGTGTAGGGTATAGAGTGCAGGGTATAGAGTGTATGGAATAGAGTGTATGGAATATAGTGTACGGTATAGAGTGTAGGGTATAGAGTGTAGGATATAGAGCGTAGGGTGTAGGGTATAGATTGTAGGGTATAGAGTGTAGGGTATAGAGTGTAGGGTGTAGAGTGTATGGTATAGAGTGTACAGTATAGAGTGTATGGTATAGAGTGTAGAGTGTAGGGTATAGAGTGTATGGTATAGAGTGTAGGGTGTAGAGTGTATAGTATAGAGTGTAGGGTACAGAGTGTAGAGTGTAGGGTATAGAGTGTAGGGTATAAAGTGTAGGGTATAGAGTGTAGGGTATAGAGTGTAGGGTACAAAGTGTAGAGTGTAGGGTATAGAGTGTAGGGTATAGAGTGTAGGGTATAGAGTGTAGAGTGTAGGGTGTAGAGTGTAGGGTGTAGAGTGTAAGGTATAGAGTGTAGGGTATAGAGTGTATGTTATAGAGTGTAGGGTGTAGAGTGTAGAGTGTAGGGTATAGAGTGTAGGGTATAGAGTGTAGGGTATAGAGTGTATGGTATAGAGTGTAGGGTATAGAGTGTAGAGTGTAGGATATAGAGTGTAGAGTGTAGGGTATAAAGTGTAGGGTATATAGTGTAGGGTATAGAGTGTAGGGTATAGAGTGTAGGGTATAGAGTGTATGGTATAGAGTGTAGAGTGTAGGGTATAGAGTGTAGAAAGTAGGGTATAGTGTATAGGGTATAGAGTGTAGAGTGTAGGGTATAGAGTGTAGGGTATAGAGTGTAGATTGTATGGTATAGAGTGTAGGGTATAGAGTGTATAGTGTAGGGTATAGAGTGTAGAGTGTAGGGTATAGAGTGTAGGGTATAGAGTGTTGGGATATAGAGTGTAGGGTATAGAGTGTCGGGTATAGAGTGTAGGGTATAGATTGTAGGGTATAGAGTGTAGGGTATAGAGTGTAGGGTATAAAGTATATAGTGTAGGGTATAGAGTGTAGGGTATAGAGTGTAGGGTATAGAGTGTCTGGTATAGAGTGTATGATATATTGTGTATGGTATATAGTGTTTGGTATAGAGTGTAAGGTATAGAGTGTAGAGAGTAGGATATAGATTGTAGAGTGTAGAGTGTAGGGTATAGAGTGTATGGTAAAGAGTGTATGGAATAGAGAGTATGGTATAGAGTGTAGGGTGTAGATTGTAGGGTATAGAGTGTAGAGTGTGGGGTATAGAGTGTAGAGTGTAGGGTATATAGTGTATGATATAGAGTGTAGGGTATAGAGTGTAGATTGTATGGTATAGAGTGTAGGGTATAGAGTGTATAGTGTAGGGTATAGAGTGTAGAGTGTAGGGATACAAAACTGTGTAAAGCAGTTAATACAAGAGAAGATAGTATTCTGCTACAGATGGATCTGGATAAGTTGGAAACTTGGGCTGAAAGGTGGCAGATGAGGTTTAACAATGATAAATGTAAGGTTATACACATGGGAAGAGGGAATCAATATCACCATTACACACTGAACGGGAAACCACTGGGTAAATCTGACAGGGAGAAGGACTTGGGGATCCTAGTTAATGATAAACTTACCTGGAGCAGCCAGTGCCAGGCAGCAGCTGCCAAGGCAAACAGGATCATGGGGTGCATTAAAAGAGGTCTGGATACACATGATGAGAGCATTATACTGCCTCTGTACAAATCCCTAGTTAGACCGCACATGGAGTACTGTGTCCAGTTTTGGGCACCGGTGCTCAGGAAGGATATAATGGAACTAGAGAGAGTACAAAGGAGGGCAACAAAATTAATAAAGGGGATGGGAGAACTACAATACCCAGATAGATTAGCGAAATTAGGATTATTTAGTCTAGAAAAAAGACGACTGAGGCGCGATCTAATAACCATGTATAAGTATATAAGGGGACAATACAAATATCTCGCTGAGGATCTGTTTATACCAAGGAAGGTGACGGGCACAAGGGGGCATTCTTTGCGTCTGGAGGAGAGAAGGTTTTTCCACCAACATAGAAGAGGATTCTTTACTGTTAGGGCAGTGAGAATCTGGAATTGCTTGCCTGAGGAGGTGGTGATGGCGAACTCAGTCGAGGGGTTCAAGAGAGGCCTGGATGTCTTCCTGGAGCAGAACAATATTGTATCATACAAGTATTAGGTTCTGTAGAAGGACGTAGATCTGGGTATTTATTATGATGGAATATAGGCTGAACTGGATGGACAAATGTCTTTTTTCGGCCTTACTAACTATGTTACTATGTTACTATGTTAGGGTATAGAGTGTAGGGTATAGAGTGTTGGGATATAGAGTGTAGGGTATAGAGTGTAGGGTATAGAGTGTAGGGTATAGATTGTAGGGTATAGAGTGTAGGGTACAGAGTATATAGTGTAGGGTATAGAGTGTAGGGTATAGAGTGTAGAGTTTAGGGTATAGAGTGTAGGGTATAGAGTGTAGGGTATAAAGTGTAGAGTGTAGGGTATAGAGTGTAGGGTATAGAGTGTAGAGTGTAGGGTGTAGAGTGGAGAGTGTAAGGTATAGAGTGTAGGGTATAGAGTGTATGTTATAGAGTGTAGGGTATAGAGTGTAGAGTGTAGGGTATAGAGTGTAGGGTATAGAGTGTAGGGTATAAAGTGTAGAGTGTAGGGTATAGAGTGTAGGGTTTAGAGTGTATGTTATAGAGTGTAGGGTATAGAGTGTAGAGTGTAGGATATAGAGTGTAGAGTGTAGGGTATAGAGTGTAGGGTATATAGTGTAGGGTATAGAGTGTAGGGTATAGAGTGTAGGGTATAGAGTGTAGAGTGCAGGGTATAGAGTGTAGGGTATAGAGTGTAGAGTGTAGGGTATAGAGTGTATGGTATAGAGTGTAGGGTGTAGAGTGTATGGTATAGAGTGTAGGGTATAGAGTGTAGAGTGTAGGGTATAGAGTGTAGGGTGTAGAGTGTAGGGTATAGAGTGTAGGGTATAGAGTGTAGAGTGTAGGGTATAAAGTGTAGGGTATAGAGTGTAGGGTGTAGAGTGTAGGGTATAGAGTGTAGAGTGTAGGGTATAGAGTGTATGGTATAATGTGTAGGGCATAGAGTGTAGGGTGTAGAGTGTAGGGTACAGAGTGTAGGGTATAGAGTGTAGGGTATAGAGTGTAGAGTGTAGGGTATATAGTGTAGGGTATAGAGTATAGAGTGTAGGGTATAGAGTGTAGGGTATAGAGTGTAGAGTGTAGGGTATAGAGTGTAGAGTGTAGGGTATAGAGTGTAGGGTATAGAGTGTATGGTATAGAGTAGGGTATAGAGTGTAGGGTATAAAGAGAAGAGTGTAGGGTATAGAGTGTAGAGTGTAGGGTATGGAGTGTATGGTATAGAGTGTAGGGTATAGAGTGTAGAGTATAGAGTGTTGGTTATAGAGTGTAGAGTGTAGGGTATAGAGTGTAGGGTATATAGTGTAGGGTATAGAGTGTATGGTATACAGTGTAGAGTGTAGGGATTAGAGTGTAGGGTATAGAGTGTAGGGTGTAGAGTGTAGGGTATAGAGTGTAGGGTATAGAGTGTATGGTATAGAGTGTAGGGTATAGAGTGTTGGGTATAGATTGTAGGGTATAGAATGTAGAGTGTAGTGTATAGAGTATAGGGTGTAGAGTGTATGGTGTAGAGTGTAGGGTATAGAGTGTATAGTGTAGGGTATAGAGTGCAGGGTATAGAGAGTATGGAATAGAGTGTATGGAATATAGTGTACGGTATAGAATGTAGAGAGTAGGGTATAGAGTGTAGGGTATAGAGCGTAGGGTGTAGGGTATAGATTGTAGGGTATAGAGTGTAGGGTATAGAGTGTAGAGTGTAGGGTATAGAGTGCATGGTATAGAGTGTAGGGTGTAGAGTGTAGAGTGTAGGGTATAGAGTGTAGGGTATAGAGTGTAGGGTATAAAGTGTAGAGTGTAGGGTATAGAGTGTAGGGTTTAGAGTGTATGTTATAGAGTGTAGGGTATAGAGTGTAGAGTGTAGGATATAGAGTGTAGAGTGTAGGGTATAGAGTGTAGGGTATATAGTGTAGGGTATAGAGTGTAGGGTATAGAGTGTAGGGTATAGAGTGTAGAGTGTAGGGTATAGAGTGTAGGGTATAGAGTGTAGAGTGTAGGGTATAGAGTGTATGGTATAGAGTGTAGGGTGTAGAGTGTATGGTATAGAGTGTAGGGTATAGAGTGTAGAGTGTAGGGTATAGAGTGTAGGGTGTAGAGTGTAGGGTATAGAGTGTAGGGTATAGAGTGTAGAGTGTAGGGTATAAAGTGTAGGGTATAGAGTGTAGGGTGTAGAGTGTAGGGTATAGAGTGTAGAGTGTAGGGTATAGAGTGTATGGTATAATGTGTAGGGCATAGAGTGTAGGGTGTAGAGTGTAGGGTACAGAGTGTAGGGTATAGAGTGTAGGGTATAGAGTGTAGAGTGTAGGGTATATAGTGTAGGGTATAGAGTATAGAGTGTAGGGTATAGAGTGTAGGGTATAGAGTGTAGAGTGTAGGGTATAGAGTGTAGAGTGTAGGGTATAGAGTGTAGGGTATAGAGTGTATGGTATAGAGTAGGGTATAGAGTGTAGGGTATAAAGAGTAGAGTGTAGGGTATAGAGTGTAGAGTGTAGGGTATGGAGTGTATGGTATAGAGTGTAGGGTATAGAGTGTAGAGTATAGAGTGTTGGGTATAGAGTGTAGAGTGTAGGGTATAGAGTGTAGGGTATATAGTGTAGGGTATAGAGTGTATGGTATACAGTGTAGAGTGTAGGGATTAGAGTGTAGGGTATAGAGTGTAGGGTGTAGAGTGTAGGGTATAGAGTGTAGGGTATAGAGTGTATGGTATAGAGTGTAGGGTATAGAGTGTTGGGTATAGATTGTAGGGTATAGAATGTAGAGTGTAGTGTATAGAGTATAGGGTGTAGAGTGTATGGTGTAGAGTGTAGGGTATAGAGTGTATAGTGTAGGGTATAGAGTGCAGGGTATAGAGAGTATGGAATAGAGTGTATGGAATATAGTGTACGGTATAGAATGTAGAGAGGAGGGTATAGAGTGTAGGGTATAGAGCGTAGGGTGTAGGGTATAGATTGTAGGGTACAGAGTGTAGGGTATAGAGTGTAGAGTGTAGGGTATAGAGTGCATGGTATAGAGTGTAGGGTGTAGAGTGTATGGTATAGAGTGTACAGTATAGAGTGTATGGTATAGAGTGTAGAGTGTAGGGTATAGAGTGTATGGTATAGAGTGTAGAGTGTAGAGTGTAGGGTATAGAGTGTAGAGTGTAGGGTATAGAGTGTAGGGTATAGAGTGTATGGTATAGAGTGTAGAGTGTAGAGTGTAGGGTATAGAGTGTAGAGTGTAGGGTATAGAGTGTAGGGTATAGAGTGTATGGTATAGAGTGTAGAGTGTAGAGTGTAGGGTATAAAGTGTAGAGTGTAGGGTATAGAGTGTAGGGTATAGAGTGTATGGTATAGAGTGTAGGGTATAGAGTGTAGGGTATAGAGTGTAGAGTGTAGGGTATAGAGTGTAGGGTATAGAGTGTAGAGTGTAGGGTATAGAGTGTAGGGTATAGAGTGTACGGTATAGAGTGTTGGGCTATAGAGTGTAGGGTATAGAGTGTAGGGTATAGAGTGTATGGTATAGAGTGTACGGTATAGAGTGTATGATATAGAGTGTATGGTATATAGTGTAGGGTATAGAGTGTTTGGTATAGAGTGTAAGGTGTAGAGTGTAGAGAGTAGGGTATAGATTTTAGAGTGTAGAGTGTAGGGTATAGAGTGTAGGGTATAGAGTGTATGGAATAGAATGTATAATATAGAGTGTAGGGTGTAGAGTGTAGAGTGTAGGATATAGAGTGTAGAGTGTAGGGTATAGAGTGTATGATATAGAGTGTAGGGTATAGAGTGTATGGTATAGATTGCAGGGTATAGAGTGTAGGGTGTAGAGTGTAGGGTATAGAGTGTAGGGTATAGAGTGTATGGTATAGAGTGTATGGTATAGATTGTAGGGTATAGAGTGTAGGGTATAGAGTGTAGAGTGTAGGGTATAGAGTGTAGAAAGTAGGGTATAGTGTGTAGGGTATGAAGTGTAGAGTGTAGGGTATAGAGTGTAGGGTATAGAGTGTAGATTGTATGGTATAGAGTGTAGGGTATAGAGTGTATAGTGTAGGGTGTAGAGTGTAGGGTATAGAGTGTAGGGTATAGAGTGTTGGGATATAGAGTGTAGGGTATAGAGTGTTGGGATATAGAGTGTAGGGTATATAGTGTAGGGTATAGAGTGTAGGGTATAGAGTGTGGGGTATAGAGGGTAGAGTGTAGGGTATAGAGTGTAGGGTATAGAGTGTAGAGTGTAGGGTATAGAGTGTATGGTATAGAGTGTAGGGTGTAGAGTGTATGGTATAGAGTGTAGGGTATAGAGTGTAGAGTGTAGGGTATAGAGTGTAGGGTGTAGAGTGTAGGGTATAGAGTGTAGGGTATAGAGTGTAGAGTGTAGGGTATAAAGTGTAGGGTATAGAGTGTAGGGTGTAGAGTGTAGGGTATAGAGTGTAGAGTGTAGGGTGTAGAGTGTATGGTATAATGTGTAGGGCATAGAGTGTAGGGTGTAGAGTGTAGGGTACAGAGTGTAGGGTATAGAGTGTAGGGTATAGAGTGTAGAGTGTAGGGTATATAGTGTAGGGTATAGAGTATAGAGTGTAGGGTATAGAGTGTAGGGTATAGAGTGTAGAGTGTAGAGTGTAGGGTATAGAGTGTAGAGTGTAGGGTATAGAGTGTAGGGTATAGAGTGTATGGTATAGAGTAGGGTATAGAGTGTAGGGTATAGAGTGTAGAGTGTAGGGTATAGAGTGTAGAGTGTAGGGTATAGAGTGTAGGGTATAAAGAGTAGAGTGTAGGGTATAGAGTGTAGAGTGTAGGGTATGGAGTGTATGGTATAGAGTGTAGGGTATAGAGTGTAGAGTATAGAGTGTTGGTTATAGAGTGTAGAGTGTAGGGTATAGAGTGTAGGGTATATAGTGTAGGGTATAGAGTGTATGGTATACAGCGTATGGTATACAGTGTAGAGTGTAGGGATTATAGTGTAGGGTATAGAGTGTAGGGTGTAGAGTGTAGGGTATAGAGTGTAGGGTATAGAGTGTATGGTATAGAGTGTAGGGTATAGAGTGTTGGGTATAGATTGTAGGGTATAGAATGTAGAGTGTAGTGTATAGAGTATAGGGTGTAGAGTGTATGGTGTAGAGTGTAGGGTATAGAGTGTATAGTGTAGGGTATAGAGTGCAGGGTGTAGAGTGTATGGAATAGAGTGTATGGAATATAGTGTACGGTATAGAATGTAGAGAGTAGGGTATAGAGTGTAGGGTATAGAGCGTAGGGTGTAGGGTATAGATTGTAGGGCATAGAGTGTAGGGTATAGAGTGTAGAGTGTAGGGTATAGAGTGCATGGTATAGAGTGTAGGGTGTAGAGTGTATGGTATAGAGTGTACAGTATAGAGTGTATGGTATAGAGTGTAGAGTGTAGGGTATAGAGTGTATGGTATAGAGTGTAGAGTGTAGAGTGTAGGGTATAGAGTGTAGAGTGTAGGGTATAGAGTGTAGGGTATAGAGTGTATGGTATAGAGTGTAGAGTGTAGAGTGTAGGGTATAGAGTGTAGAGTGTAGGGTATAGAGTGTAGGGTATAGAGTGTATGGTATAGAGTGTAGAGTGTAGAGTGTAGGGTATAAAGTGTAGAGTGTAGGGTATAAAGTGTAGGGTATAGAGTGTATGGTATAGAGTGTAGGGTATAGAGTGTAGGGTATAGAGTGTAGAGTGTAGGGTATAGAGTGTAGGGTATAGAGTGTAGAGTGTAGGGTATAGAGTGTAGGGTATAGAGTGTACGGTATAGAGTGTTGGGCTATAGAGTGTAGGGTATAGAGTGTAGGGTATAGAGTGTATGGTATAGAGTGTACGGTATAGAGTGTATGATATAGAGTGTATGGTATATAGTGTAGGGTATAGAGTGTTTGGTATAGAGTGTAAGGTATAGAGTGTAGAGAGTAGGGTATAGATTTTAGAGTGTAGAGTGTAGGGTATAGAGTGTAGGGTATAGAGTGTATGGAATAGAATGTATAATATAGAGTGTAGGGTGTAGAGTGTAGAGTGTAGGATATAGAGTGTAGAGTGTAGGGTATAGAGTGTATGATATAGAGTGTAGGGTATAGAGTGTATGGTATAGATTGCAGGGTATAGAGTGTAGGGTGTAGAGTGTAGGGTATAGAGTGTAGGGTATAGAGTGTATGGTATAGAGTGTATGGTATAGATTGTAGGGTATAGAGTGTAGGGTATAGAGTGTAGAGTGTAGGGTATAGAGTGTAGAAAGTAGGGTATAGTGTGTAGGGTATGAAGTGTAGAGTGTAGGGTATAGAGTGTAGGGTATAGAGTGTAGATTGTATGGTATAGAGTGTAGGGTATAGAGTGTATAGTGTAGGGTGTAGAGTGTAGGGTATAGAGTGTAGGGTATAGAGTGTTGGGATATAGAGTGTAGGGTATAGAGTGTTGGGATATAGAGTGTAGGGTATATAGTGTAGGGTATAGAGTGTAGGGTATAGAGTGTAGGGTATAGAGTGTAGAGTGTAGGGTATAAAGTGTAGGGTATAGAGTGTAGAGTGTAGGGTATAGAGTGTATGGTATAGAGTGTAGGGTGTAGAGTGTATGGTATAGAGTGTAGGGTATAGAGTGTAGAGTGTAGGGTATAGAGTGTAGGGTGTAGAGTGTAGGGTATAGAGTGTAGGGTATAGAGTGTAGAGTGTAGGGTATAAAGTGTAGGGTATAGAGTGTAGGGTGTAGAGTGTAGGGTATACAGTGTAGAGTGTAGGGTATAGAGTGTATGGTATAATGTGTAGGGCATAGAGTATAGGGTGTAGAGTGTAGGGTACAGAGTGTAGGGTATAGAGTGTAGGGTATAGAGTGTAGAGTGTAGGGTATATAGTGTAGGGTATAGAGTATAGAGTGTAGGGTATAGAGTGTAGGGTATAGAGTGTAGAGTGTAGAGTGTAGGGTATAGAGTGTAGAGTGTAGGGTATAGAGTGTAGGGTATAGAGTGTATGGTATAGAGTAGGGTATAGAGTGTAGGGTATAGAGTGTAGAGTGTAGGGTATAGAGTGTAGAGTGTAGGGTATAGAGTGTAGGGTATAAAGAGTAGAGTGTAGGGTATAGAGTGTAGAGTGTAGGGTATGGAGTGTATGGTATAGAGTGTAGGGTATAGAGTGTAGAGTATAGAGTGTTGGGTATAGAGTGTAGAGTGTAGGGTATAGAGTGTAGGGTATATAGTGTAGGGTATAGAGTGTATGGTATACAGTGTAGAGTGTAGGGATTAGAGTGTAGGGTATAGAGTGTAGGGTGTAGAGTGTAGGGTATAGAGTGTAGGGTATAGAGTGTATGGTATAGAGTGTAGGGTATAGAGTGTTGGGTATAGATTGTAGGGTATAGAATGTAGAGTGTAGTGTATAGAGTATAGGGTGTAGAGTGTATGGTGTAGAGTGTAGGGTATAGAGTGTATAGTGTAGGGTATAGAGTGCAGGGTATAGAGTGTATGGAATAGAGTGTATGGAATATAGTGTACGGTATAGAATGTAGAGAGTAGGGTATAGAGTGTAGGGTATAGAGCGTAGGGTGTAGGGTATAGATTGTAGGGTATAGAGTGTAGGGTATAGAGTGTAGAGTGTAGGGTATAGAGTGCATGGTATAGAGTGTAGGGTGTAGAGTGTATGGTATAGAGTGTACAGTATAGAGTGTATGGTATAGAGTGTAGAGTGTAGGGTATAGAGTGTATGGTATAGAGTGTAGAGTGTAGGGTATAGAGTGTAGAGTGTAGGGTATAGAGTGTAGGGTATAGAGTGTATGGTATAGAGTGTAGAGTGTAGAGTGTAGGGTATAGAGTGTAGAGTGTAGGTTATAGAGTGTAGGGTATAGAGTGTATGGTATAGAGTGTAGAGTGTAGAGTGTAGGGTATAGAGTGTAGAGTGTAGGGTATAGAGTGTAGGGTATAGAGTGTATGGTATAGAGTGTAGGGTATAGAGTGTAGGGTATAGAGTGTAGAGTGTAGGGTATAGAGTGTAGGGTATAGAGTGTAGAGTGTAGGGTATAGAGTGTAGGGTATAGAGTGTACGGTATAGAGTGTTGGGCTATAGAGTGTAGGGTATAGAGTGTAGGGTATAGAGTGTATGGTATAGAGTGTACGGTATAGAGTGTATGATATAGAGTGTATGGTATATAGTGTAGGGTATAGAGTGTTTGGTATAGAGTGTAAGGTATAGAGTGTAGAGAGTAGGGTATAGATTTTAGAGTGTAGAGTGTAGGGTATAGAGTGTAGGGTATAGAGTGTATGGAATAGAATGTATAATATAGAGTGTAGGGTGTAGAGTGTAGAGTGTAGGATATAGAGTGTAGAGTGTAGGGTATAGAGTGTATGATATAGAGTGTAGGGTATAGAGTGTATGGTATAGATTGCAGGGTATAGAGTGTAGGGTGTAGAGTGTAGGGTATAGAGTGTAGGGTATAGAGTGTATGGTAAAGAGTGTATGGTATAGATTGTAGGGTATAGAGTGTAGGGTATAGAGTGTAGAGTGTAGGGTATAGAGTGTAGAAAGTAGGGTATAGTGTGTAGGGTATGAAGTGTAGAGTGTAGGGTATAGAGTGTAGGGTATAGAGTGTAGATTGTATGGTATAGAGTGTAGGGTATAGAGTGTATAGTGTAGGGTGTAGAGTGTAGGGTATAGAGTGTAGGGTATAGAGTGTTGGGATATAGAGTGTAGGGTATAGAGTGTAGGGTATAGAGTGTAGGGTATAGAGTATATAGTGTAGGGTATAGAGTGTAGGGTATAGAGTGTAGAGTGTAGGGTATAGAGTGTAGGGTATAGAGTGTAGGGTATAAAGTGTAGAGTGTAGGGTATAGAGTGTAGGGTATAGAGTGTAGGGTATAGAGTGTAGAGTGTAGGGTGTAGAGGGTAGGGTATAGAGTGTAAGATATAGAGTGTAGGGTATAGAGTGTAGAGTGTAGGATATAGAGTGTAGAGTGTAGGGTATAAAGTGTAGGGTATATAGTGTAGGGTATAGAGTGTAGGGTATAGAGTGTAGGTTATAGAGTGTAGAGTGTAGGGTATAGAGTGTAGAAAGTAGGGTATAGTGTGTAGGGTATAGAGTGTAGAGTGTAGGGTATAGAGTGTAGGGTATAGAGTGTAGATTGTATGGTATAGAGTGTAGGGTATAGAGTGTATAGTGTAGGGTATAGAGTGTAGAGTGTAGGGTATAGAGTGTAGGGTATAGAGTGTTGGGATATAGAGTGTAGGGTATAGAGTGTCGGGTATAGAGTGTAGGGTATAGATTGTAGGGTATAGAGTGTAGGGTATAGAGTATATAGTATAGGGTATAGAGTGTAGGGTATAGAGTGTAGAGTGTAGGGTATAGAGTGTAGGGTATAGAGTGTAGGGTATATAGTGTAGAGTGTAGGGTATAGAGTGTAGGGTATAGAGTGTAGAGTGTAGGGTGTAGAGTGGAGAGTGTAGGGTATAGAGTGTAAGGTATAGAGTGTAGGGTATAGAGTGTATGTTATAGAGTGTAGGGTGTAGAGTGTAGGGTATAGAGTGTAGAAAGTAGGGTATAGTGTGTAGGGTATAGAGTGTAGGGTATAGAGTGTATGGTATAGAGTGTAGAGTGTAGGGTATAGAGTGTAGAAAGTAGGGTATAGTGTGTAGGGTATAGAGTGTAGAGTGTAGGGTATAGAGTGTAGGGTATAGAGTGTAGATTGTATGGTATAGAGTGTAGGGTATAGAGTGTATAGTGTAGGGTATAGAGTGTAGAGTGTAGGGTATAGAGTGTAGGGTATAGAGTGTTGGGATATAGAGTGTAGGGTATAGAGTGTAGGGTATAGAGTGTAGTGTATAGATTTTAGGGTATAGAGTGTAGGGTATAGAGTGTAGGGTATAGAGTATATAGTGTAGGGTATAGAGTGTAGGGTATAGAGTGTAGAGTTTAGGGTATAGAGTGTAGGGTATAGAGTGTAGGGTATAAAGTGTAGAGTGTAGGGTATAGAGTGTAGGGTATAGAGTGTAGGGTGTAGAGTGGAGAGTGTAAGGTATAGAGTGTAAGGTATAGAGTGTAGGGTATAGAGTGTATGTTATAGAGTGTAGGGTATAGAGTGTAGAGTGTAGGGTATAGAGTGTAGGGTATAGAGTGTAGGGTATAGAGTGTAGGGTATAAAGTGTAGAGTGTAGGGTATAGAGTGTAGGGTATAGAGTGTAGAGTGTAGGATATAGAGTGTAGAGTTTAAGGTATAGAGTGTAGGGTATATAGTGTAGGGTATAGATTGTAGGGTATAGAGTGTAGGGTATAGAGTGTAGAGTGTAGGGTATAGAGTGTAGGGTATAGAGTGTAGAGTGTAGGGTATAGAGTGTATGGTATAGAGTGTAGGGTGTAGAGTGCATGGTATAGAGTGTAGGGTATAGAGTGTAGAGTGTAGGGTATAGAGTGTAGGGTGTAGAGTGTAGGGTATAGAGTGTAGGGTGTAGAGTGTAGGGTATAAAGTGTAGGGTGTAGAGTGTAGGGTGTAGAGTGTAGGGTATAGAGTGTAGAGTGTAGGGTATAGAGTGTATGGTATAATGTGTAGGGTATAGAGTGTAGGGTGTAGAGTGTAGGGTATAGAGTGTAGGGTATAGAGTGTAGGGTATAGAGTGTAGGGTATATAGTGTAGAGTGTAGGTGATATAGTGTAGGGTATAGAGTATAGAGTGTAGGGTATAGAGTATAGGGTATAGAGTGTAGAGTGTAGAGTGTAGGGTATAGAGTGTAGAGTGTAGGATATAGAGTGTAGGGTATAGAGTGTATGGTATAGAGTGTAGGGTATAGAGTGTAGGGTATAGAGTGTAGAGTGTAGGGATTAGAGTGTAGGGTATAGAGTGTATTGTATAGAGTGTAGAGTGTAGGGTATAGAGTGTAGGGTATAGAGTGTACGGTATAGAGTGTAGGGTATAGAGTGTAGAGTATAGAGTGTTGGGTATAGAGTGTAGAGTGTAGGGTATAGAGTGTAGGGTATATAGTGTAGGGTATAGAGTGTATGGTATACAGTGTAGAGTGTAGGGATTAGAGTGTAGGGTATAGAGTGTAGGGTATAGAGTGTAGGGTATAGAGTGTATGGTATAGAGTGTAGGGTATAGAGTGTTGGGTATAGATTGTAGGGTATAGAATGTAGAGTGTAGTGTATAGGGTATAGAGTGTATGGTGTAGAGTGTAGGGTATAGAGTGTATAGTGTAGGGTATAGAGTGCAGGGTATAGAGTGTATGGAATAGAGTGTATGGAATATAGTGTACGGTATAGAGTGTAGAGAGTAGGGTATAGAGTGTAGGGTATAGAGTGTAGAGTGTAGGGTATAGAGTGTAGAGTGTAGGGTATAGAGTGTAGGGTATAAAGAGTAGAGTGTAGGGTATAGAGTGTAGAGTGTAGGGTATGGAGTGTATGGTATAGAGTGTAGGGTATAGAGTGTAGAGTATAGAGTGTTGGGTATAGAGTGTAGAGTGTAGGGTATAGAGTGTAGGGTATATAGTGTAGGGTATAGAGTGTATGGTATACAGTGTAGAGTGTAGGGATTAGAGTGTAGGGTATAGAGTGTAGGGTATAGAGTGTAGGGTATAGAGTGTATGGTATAGAGTGTAGGGTATAGAGTGTTGGGTATAGATTGTAGGGTATAGAATGTAGAGTGTAGTGTATAGGGTATAGAGTGTATGGTGTAGAGTGTAGGGTATAGAGTGTATAGTGTAGGGTATAGAGTGCAGGGTATAGAGTGTATGGAATAGAGTGTATGGAATATAGTGTACGGTATAGAGTGTAGAGAGTAGGGTATAGAGTGTAGGGTATAGAGCGTAGGGTGTAGGGTATAGATTGTAGGGTATAGAGTGTAGGGTATAGATTGTAGAGTGTAGGGTATAGAGTGCATGGTATAGAGTGTAGGGTGTAGAGTGTATGGTATAGAGTGTACAGTATAGAGTGTATGGTATAGAGTGTAGAGTGTAGGGTATAGAGTGTAGGGTGTAGAGTGTATAGTATAGAGTGTAGGGTACAGAGTGTAGAGTGTAGGGTATAGAGTGTAGGGTATAGAGTGTATGGTATAGAGTGTACGGTATAGAGTGTATGATATAGAGTGTATGGTATATAGTGTAGAGTGTAGGGTATAGAGTGTAGAAAGTAGGGTATAGTGTGTAGGGTATGAAGTGTAGAGTGTAGGGTATAGAGTGTAGGGTATAGAGTGTAGATTGTATGGTATAGAGTGTAGGGTATAGAGTGTATAGTGTAGGGTATAGAGTGTAGGGTATAGAGTGTATGGAATAGAGTGTATAATATAGAGTGTAGGGTGTAGAGTGTAGGGTATAGAGTGTAGAGTGTGGGGTAAAGAGTGTAGAGTGTAGGGTATAGAGTGTATGATATAGAGTGTAGGGTATAGAGTGTATGGTATAGATTGCAGGGTATAGAGTGTAGGGTGTAGAGTGTAGGGTATAGAGTGTAGGGTATAGAGTGTATGGTATAGAGTGTATGGTATAGATTGTAGGGTATAGAGTGTAGGGTATAGAGTGTAGAGTGTAGGGTATAGAGTGTAGAAAGTAGGGTATAGTGTGTAGGGTATGAAGTGTAGAGTGTAGGGTATAGAGTGTAGGGTATAGAGTGTAGATTGTATGGTATAGAGTGTAGGGTATAGAGTGTATAGTGTAGGGTGTAGAGTGTAGGGTATAGAGTGTAGGGCATAGAGTGTTGGGATATAGAGTGTAGGGTATAGAGTGTAGGGTATAGAGTGTAGGGTATAGATTGTAGGGTATACAGTGTAGGGTATAGAGTGTAGGGTATAGAGTATATAGTGTATGGTATAGAGTGTAGGGTATAGAGTGTAGAGTGTAGGGTATAGAGTGTAGGGTATAGAGTGTAGGGTATAGAGTGTAGAGTGTAGGGTATAGAGTGTAGAGTGTAGGGTATAGAGTGTAGGGTATAAAGAGTAGAGTGTAGGGTATAGAGTGTAGAGTGTAGGGTATGGAGTGTATGGTATAGAGTGTAGGGTATAGAGTGTAGAGTATAGAGTGTTTGGTATAGAGTGTAGAGTGTAGGGTATAGAGTGTAGGGTATATAGTGTAGGGTATAGAGTGTATGGTATACAGTGTAGAGTGTAGGGATTAGAGTGTAGGGTATAGAGTGTAGGGTATAGAGTGTAGGGTATAGAGTGTATGGTATAGAGTGTAGGGTATAGAGTGTTGGGTATAGATTGTAGGGTATAGAATGTAGAGTGTAGTGTATAGAGTATAGGGTATAGAGTGTATGGTGTAGAGTGTAGGGTATAGAGTGTATAGTGTAGGGTATAGAGTGCAGGGTATAGAGTGTATGGAATAGAGTGTATGGAATATAGTGTACGGTATAGAGTGTAGAGAGTAGGGTATAGAGTGTAGGGTATAGAGCGTAGGGTGTAGGGTATAGATTGTAGGGTATAGAGTGTAGGGTATAGAGTGTAGAGTGTAGGGTATAGAGTGCATGGTATAGAGTGTAGGGTGTAGAGTGTATGGTATAGAGTGTACAGTATAGAGTGTATGGTATAGAGTGTAGAGTGTAGGGTATAGAGTGTATGGTATAGAGTGTAGGGTGTAGAGTGTATAGTATAGAGTGTAGGGTACAGAGTGTAGAGTGTAGGGTATAGAGTGTAGGGTATAGAGTGTATGGTATAGAGTGTACGGTATAGAGTGTATGATATAGAGTGTATGGTATATAGTGTAGGGTATAGAGTGTATAGTGTAGGGTATAGAGTGTAGGGTATAGAGTGTATGGAATAGAGTGTATAATATAGAGTGTAGGGTGTAGAGTGTAGGGTATAGAGTGTAGAGTGTGGGGTATAGAGTGTAGAGTGTAGGGTATAGAGTGTATGATAGAGTTTAGGGTATAGAGTGTATGGTATAGATTGCAGGGTATAGAGTGTAGGGTGTAGAGTGTATGGTATAGAGTGTAGGGTATAGAGTGTATGGTATAGAGTGTATGGTATAGATTGTAGGGTATAGAGTGTAGGGTATAGAGTGTAGGGTATAGAGTGTAGAAAGTAGGGTATAGTGTGTAGGGTATGAAGTGTAGAGTGTAGGGTATAGAGTGTAGGGTATAGAGTGTAGATTGTATGGTATAGAGTGTAGGGTATAGAGTGTATAGTGTAGGGTGTAGAGTGTAGGGTATAGAGTGTAGGGCATAGAGTGTTGGGATATAGAGTGTAGGGTATAGAGTGTAGGGTATAGAGTGTAGGGTATAGATTGTAGGGTATACAGTGTAGGGTATAGAGTGTAGGGTATAGAGTATATAGTGTAGGGTATAGAGTGTAGGGTATAGAGTGTAGAGTGTAGGGTATAGAGTGTAGGGTATAGAGTGTAGGGTATAGAGTGTAGGGTATAAAGTGTAGAGTGTAGGGTATAGAGTGTAGGGTATAGAGTGTAGGGTATAGAGTGTAGGGTATAGAGTGTAGAGTGTAGGGTGTAGGCTATAGAGTGTAAGGTATAGAGTGTAGGGTATAGAGTGTATGTTATAGAGTGTAGGGTATAGAGTGTAGAGTGTAGGGTATAGAGTGTAGGGTATAGAGTGTAGGGTATAGAGTGTATGGTATAAAGTGTAGAGTGTAGGGTATAGAGTGTAGGGTTTAGAGTGTATGTTATAGAGTGTAGGGTATAGAGTGTAGAGTGTAGGATATAGAGTGTAGAGTGTAGGGTATAAAGTGTAGGGTATATAGTGTAGGGTATAGAGTGTAGGGTATAGAGTGTAGGGTATAGAGTGTATGGTATAGAGTGTAGAGTGTAGGGTATAGAGTGTAGAAATTAGGGTATAGTGTGTAGGGTATAGAGTGTAGAGTGTAGGGTATAGAGTGTAGGGTATAGAGTGTAGATTGTATGGTATAGAGTGTAGGGTATAGAGTGTATAGTGTAGGGTATAGAGTGTAGAGTGTAGGGTATAGAGTGTAGGGTATAGAGTGTTGGGATATAGAGTGTAGGGTATAGAGTGTCGGGTATAGAGTGTAGGGTATAGATTGTAGGGTATAGAGTGTAGGGTATAGAGTATATAGTATAGGGTATAGAGTGTAGGGTATAGAGTGTAGAGTGTAGGGTATAGAGTGTAGGGTATAGAGTGTAGGGTATAGAGTGTAGGGTATATAGTGTAGAGTGTAGGGTATAGAGTGTAGGGTATAGAGTGTAGAGTGTAGGGTGTAGAGTGTAGGGTATAGAGTGTATGGTATAGAGTGTATGGTATAGATTGTAGGGTATAGAGTGTAGGGTATAGAGTGTAGAGTGTAGGGTATAGAGTGTAGGGTATAGAGTGTAGATTGTATGGTATAGAGTGTAGGGTATAGAGTGTATAGTGTAGGATATAGAGTGTAGAGTGTAGGGTATAGAGTGTAGGGTATAGAGTGTTGGGATATAGAGTGTAGGGTATAGAGTGTAGGGTATAGAGTGTAGGGTATAGATTGTAGGGTATAGAGTATAGGGTATAGAGTGTAGGGTATAGAGTATATAGTGTAGCGTATAGTGTGTAGGGTATAGAGTGTAGAGTGTAGGGTATAGAGTGTAGGGTATAGAGTGTAGGGTATAGAGTGTAGGGTATAAAGTGTAGAGTGTAGGGTATAGAGTGTAGGGTATATAATGTAGGGTATAGAGTGTAGGGTATAGAGTGTAGAGTGTAGGATATAGAGTGTAGAGTATAGAGTGTAGAGTGTAGGGTATAGAGTGTAGAGTGTAGGGTATAGAGTGTATGGTATAGAGTGTAGGGTATAGAGTGTAGGGTAAAGAGTGTAGAGTGTAGGGATTAGAGTGTAGGGTATAGAGTGTAGGGTATAGAGTGTAGAGTGTAGAGTATAGAGTGTAGGGTATAGAGTGTACGGTATAGATTGTTGGGCTATAGAGTGTAGGGTATAGAGTGTAGGGTATAGAGTGTAGGGTATAGAGTGTAGGCTATACAGTGTAGGGTATAAAGTGTAGAGTGTAGGGTATAGAGTGTAGGGTATAGAGTGTAGGGTATAGAGTGTAGGGTATTGAGTGTAGAGTGTAGGGTATAGAGTGTAGAGTTTAGGGTATAGAGTGTAGGGTATAGAGTGTAGGGTTTAGAGTGTATGGTATAGAGTGTAGGGTATAGAGTGTAGAGTGTAGGGTATAGAGTGTAGGGTATAGAGTGTAGGGTATAGAGTGTATGGTATAGAGTGTACGGTATAGAGTGTAGAGTGTAGGGTATAGAGTGTAGGGTATAAAGTGTAGGGTATAGATTGTAGGGTATAGAGTGTAGAATGTAGGGTATAGGGTATAGAGTGTATGGTGTAGAGTGTAGGGTATAGAGTGTATAGTGTAGGGTATAGAGTGTAGGGTTTAGAGTGTAGGGTATAGAGTGTAGGGTATAGAGTGTAGAGTGTAGGGTATAGAGTGTATGGTATAGAGTGTAGGGTATAGAGTGTAGGGTATAGAGTGTAGGGTATAGAGTGTAGGGTATAGAGTGTAGAGTGTAGGGTATAGAGTTTAGGGTATAGAGTGTATGGTATAGAGTGTAGAGTGTAGGGTATAGAGTGTATAGTGTAGGGTATAGAGTGTAGGGTATAGAGTGTAGGGTATAGAGCGTATGGTATAGAGTGTAGGGTATAGAGTGTAGAGTGTAGGGTATAGAGTGCATGATATAAAGTGTAGGGTGTAGAGTGTATGGTATAGAGTGTACAGTATAGAGTGTATGGTATAGAGTGTAGAGTGTAGGGTATAGAGTGTATGGTATAGAGTGTAGGGTGTAGAGTGTATAGTATAGAGTGTAGGGTACAGAGTGTAGAGTGTAGGGTATAGAGTGTAGGGTATAGTGTGTATGGTATAGAGTGTACGGTATAGAGTGTATGATATAGAGTGTATGGTATATAGTGTAGGGTATAGAGTGTTTGGTATAGAGTGTAAGGTATAGAGTGTAGAGAGTAGGGTATAGATTTTAGAGTGTAGAGTGTAGGGTATAGCGTGTAGGGTATAGAGTGTATGGAATAGAGTGTATGGTATAGAGTGTAGGGTGTAGAGTGTAGGGTATAGAGTGTAGAGTGTGAGGTATAGAGTGTAGAGTGTAGGGTATAGAGTGTATGATATAGAGTGTAGGGTATAGAGTGTATTGTATAGATTGCAGGGTATAGAGTGTAGGGTATAGAGTGTAGGGTACAGAGTGTAGAGTGTAGGGTATAGAGTGTAGGGTATAGAGTGTAGGGTATAGAGTGTATGGTATAGAGTGTATGGTATAGATTGTAGGGTATAGAGTGTAGGGTATAGAGTGTAGAGTGTAGGGTATAGAGTGTAGAAAGTAGGGTATAGTGTGTAGGGTATAGAGTGTAGAGTGTAGGGTATAGAGTGTAGGGTATAGAGTGTAGATTGTATGGTATAGAGTGTAGGGTATAGAGTGTATAGTGAAGGGTATAGAGTGTAGAGTGTAGGGTATAGAGTGTAGGGTATAGAGTGTTGGGATATAGAGTGTAGGGTATAGAGTGTAGGGTATAGAGTGTAGGGTATAGATTGTAGGGTATAGAGTGTAGGGTATAGAGTGTAGGGTATAGATTGTAGGGTATAGAGTGTATTGTATAGGGTATAGAGTGTATGGTGTAGAGTGTAGGGTATAGAGTGTATAGTGTAGGGTATAGAGTGTAGGGTATAGAGTGTAGGGTGTAGAGTGTAGGGTATAGAGTGTATGATATAGAGTGTAGGGTATAGAGTGTATGGTATAGATTGCAGGGTATAGAGTGTAGGGTATAGAGTGTAGGGTATAGAGTGTAGAGTGTAGGGTATAGAGTGTAGGATATAGAGTGTAGGGTATAGAGTGTATGGTATAGAGTGTACGGTATAGAGTGTAGGGTATAGAGTGTAGGGTATAGATTGTAGGGTATAGAGTGTATTGTATAGGGTATAGAGTGTATGGTGTAGAGTGTAGGGTATAGAGTGTATAGTGTAGGGTATAGAGTGTAGGGTATAGAGTGTAGGGTATAGAGTGTAGAGTGTAGGGTATAGAGTGTATGGCATAGAGTGTATGGTATAGAGTGTATGGTATAGAGTGTAGGGTATAGAGTGTAGAGTGTAGGGTATAGAGTGTAGTGTATAGAGTGTAGGGTATAGAGTGTAGAGTGTAGGATATAGAGTTTAGGGTATAGAGTGTATGGTATAGAGTGTAGAGTGTAGGGTATAGAGTGTATAGTGTAGGGTATAGAGTGTAGGGTATAGAGTGTAGGGTATAGAGTGTATGGTATATAGTGTAGGGAATAGAGTGTAGAGTGTAGGGTATAGAGTGTATGGTATAGAGTGTAGGGTATAGAGTGTAGAGTATAGAGTGTAGGGTATAGAGTGTAGGGTACAGAGTGTAGGGTATAGAGTGTATGGTATAGAGTTTAGGGAATAGAGTGTAGAGTGTAGGGTATAGAGTGTATGGTATAGAGTGCAGGGTATAGAGTGTAGAGGGTAGAGTGTAGGGTATAGAGTGTAGGGTATAGAGTGTAGAGTGTAGGGTATAGAGTGTAGGGTATAGAGTGTAGGGTGTAGAGTGTAGGGTATAGAGTGTAGGGTATAGAGTGTAGGGTATAGAGTGTAGAGTGTAGGGTATAAAGTGTAGGGTATAGAGTGTATAGTGTAGGGTATAGAGTGTAGGGTATAGAGTGTAGGGTATAGAGTGTATGGTATATAGTGTAGGGAATAGAGTGTAGAGTGTAGGGTATAGAGTGTATGGTATAGAGTGTAGGGTATAGAGTGTAGAGTATAGAGTGTAGGGTATAGAGTGTAGGGTATAGAGTGTAGGGTATAGAGTGTATGGTATAGAGTTTAGGGAATAGAGTGTAGAGTGTAGGGTATAGAGTGTATGGTATAGAGTGCAGGGTATAGAGGGTAGAGTGTAGGGTATAGAGTGTAGGGTATAGAGTGTAGAGTGTAGGGTATAGAGTGTAGGGTATAGAGTGTAGGGTGTAGAGTGTAGGGTATAGAGTGTAGGGTATAGAGTGTAGAGTGTAGGGTATAAAGTGTAGGGTATAGAGTGTAGGGTGTAGAGTGTAGGGTATAGAGTGTAGAGTGTAGGGTATAGAGTTTAGGGTATAGAGTGTATGGTATAGAGTGTAGAGTGTAGGGTATAGAGTGTATAGTGTAGGGTATAGAGTGTAGGGTATAGAGTGTAGGGTATAGAGTGTAGGGTATAGAGTGTAGAGTGTAGGGTATAGAGTTTAGGGTATAGAGTGTATGGTATAGAGTGTAGAGTGTAGGGTATAGAGTGTATAGTGTAGGGTTTAGAGTGTAGGGTATAGAGTGTAGGGTATAGAGTGTATGGTATAGAGTGTATGGTATAGAGTGTAGAGTGTAGGGTATAGAGTGTATGGTATAGAGTGTAGGGTATAGAGTGTAGAGTATAGAGTGTAGGGTATAGAGTGTAGGGTATAGATTGTAGGGTATAGAATGTATGGTATAGAGTGTAGGGAATAGAGTGTAGAGTGTAGGGTATAGAGTGTATGCTATAGAGTGTAGGGTATAGAGTGTAGAGGGTAGAGTGTAGGGTATAGAGTGTAGGGTATAGAGTGTAGGGTATAGAGTGTAGAGTGTAGGGTATAGAGTGTAGGATATAGAGTGTAGGGTATAGAGTGTAGAGTGTAGGGATTAGAGTGTAGGGTATACAGTGTAGGGTATAGAGTGTAGAGTGTAGGGTATAGAGTGTAGAATATAGAGTGTAGGGTATAGAGTGTAGGGTATAGAGTGTAGGGTATAGAGTGTAGAGTGTAGAGTATAGAGTGTATGGTATAGAGTGTAGGGTGTAGAGTGTAGGGTATAGAGTGTAGGGTATAGGGTGTAGGTTATAGAGTGTAGGGTATAGAGTGTAGGGTATAGGGTATAGAGTGCAGGGTATAGAGTGTAGGGTATATAGTGTAGAGTATAGAGTGTAGGGTATAGAGTGTAGAGTGTAGGGTATAGAGTGTAGGGTATATAGTGTATGGTATACAGTGTAGAGTGTAGAGTGTAGGGTATAGAGTGTATATTGTAGGGTATAGAGTGTAGGGTATAGAGTGTATGGTATAGAGTGTAGGGTATAGAGTGTAGAGTGTAGGGTATAGAGTGTAGGGTATAGTGTGTAGGGTATAGAGTGTAGGGTATAGGGTGTAGGTTATAGAGTGTAGGGTATAGAGTGTAGGGTATAGAGTATAGAGTGCAGGGTATAGAGTGTAGGGTATATAGTGTAGAGTATAGAGTGTAGGGTATAGAGTGTAGGGTGTAGAGTGTAGAGTGTAGGGTATAGAGTGTGGGGTATAGAGTGTAGGGTATAGAGTGTAGGGTATAGAGTGTAGGGTATAGAGTGTAGAGTGTAGGGTATAGAGTGTAGAGTGTAGGGTATAGAGTGTAGGGTATAGAGTGTAGAGTGTAGGGTATAGAGTGTAGGGTGTAGAGTGTAGGGTATATAGTGTAGGGTATAGAGTGTAGGGTATAGAGTGTAGGGTATAGAGTGTAGGGTATAGAGTGTATGGAATAGAGTTTAGAGTGTATGGTATAGAGTGTAGGGTATAGAGTGTATGGAATAGAGTTTAGAGTGTAGAGTGTAGGGTATAGAGTGTATGGTATAGCGTGTAGGGTATAGAGGGTGAAGTATAGAGTGTAGGGTATAGAGTGTAGAGTGTAGGGATTAGAGTGTAGGGTATAGAGTGTAGGATATAGAGTGTATGGAATAGAGTGTAGGGTATAGAGTGAAGAGTGTAGGGTATAGAGTGTAGGGTATAGAGCGTAGGGTGTAGGGTATAGAGTGTAGGGTATAGAGTGTAGGGTATAGAGTGTATGGTATAGAGTGTAGGGTGTACAGTGTAGGGTATAGAGTGTAGAGTGTAGGGCATAGAGTGTATGGTATAGAGTGTAGGGTGTAGAGTGTATAGTATAGAGTGTAGGGTATAGATTGTATGGTATAGAGTTTAGAGTGTAGGGTATAGAGTGTAGAATATAGAGTGTAGAGTGTAGGGTATAGAGTGTAGGGTATAGAGTGTTTGGTATAGAGTGTAAGGTATAGAGTGTAGAGAGTAGGGTATAGATTTTAGAGTGTAGAGTGTAGGGTATAGAGTGTAGGGTATAGAGTGTATGGAATAGAGTGTATGGTATAGAGTGTAGGGTGTAGAGTGTAGGATATAGAGTGTAGAGTGTGGGGTATAGAGTGTAGAGTGTAGGGTATAGAGTGTATGATATAGAGTGTAGGGTATAGAGTGTATGGTATAGATTGCAGGGTATAAAGTGTAGGGTATAGAGTGTAGGGTATAGAGTGTAGAGTGGAGGGTATAGAGTGTAGGGTATAGAGTGTATGGTATAGATTGTAGGGTATAGAGTGTAGGGTATAGAGTGTAGAAAGTAGGGTATAGTGTGTAGGGCATAGAGTGTAGAGTGTAGGGTATAGAGTGTAGGGTATAGAGTGTAGATTGTATGGTATAGAGTGTAGGGTATAGAGAGTATAGTGTAGAGTATAGAGTGTAGGGTATAGAGTGTAGGGTATAGAGTGTTGGGATATAGAGTGTAGGGTATAGAGTGTAGAGTATAGAGTGTAGGGTATAGAGTGTAGGGTATAGCGTGTAGGGTATAGAGTGTAGGGTATAGAGTATATAGTGTAGGGTATAGAGTGTAGGGTATAGAGTGTAGAGTGTAGGGTATAGAGTGTAGGGTATAGAGTGTAGGGTATAGAGTGTAGGATATAAAGTGTAGAGTGTATGGTATAGAGTGTAGGGTATAGAGTGTAGAGTGTAGGGTGTAGAGTGTAGAGTGTAGGGTATAGAGTGTAAGGTATAGAGTGTAGGGTATAGAGTATATGTTATAGAGTGTAGGGTATAGAGTGTAGAGTGTAGGGTATAGAGTGTAGGGTATAGAGTGTAGGGTATAAAGTGTAGAGTGTAGGGTATAGAGTGTAGGGTATAGAGTGTAGGGTATAGAGTGTATGGTATAGATTGTATGGTATAGAGTGTAGAGTGTAGGGTATAGAGTGTAGGGTATAGAGTGTAGGGTATATATTATAGAGTGTAGAGTGTAGGGTATAGAGTGTAGGGTATAGAGTGTATGGTGTAGAGTGTAGGGTATAGAGTGTATAGTGTAGGGTATAGAGTGTAGGGTATAGAGTGTAGGGTATAGAGTGTATGGTATAGAGTGTACAGTATAGAGTGTATGGTATAGAGTGTAGAGTGTAGGGTATAGAGTGTATGGTATAGAGTGTAGTGTGTAGAGTGTATGGTATAGTGTGTAGGGTACAGAGTGTAGAGTGTAGGGTATAGAGTGTAGTGTATAGAGTGTAGGGTATAGAGTGTACGGTATAGAGTGTATGATATAGAGTGTATGGTATATAGTGTAGGGTATAGAGTGTTTGGTATAGAGTGTAAGGTATAGAGTGTAGAGATTAGGGTATAGATTTTAGAGTGTAGAGTGTAGGGTATAGAGTGTAGGGTATAGAGTGTATGGAATAGAGTGTATGGTATAGAGTGTAGGGTGTAGAGTGTAGGGTGTAGAGTGTGGGGTATAGAGTGTAGAGTGTAGGGTATAGAGTGTATGATATAGAGTGTAGGGTATAGAGTGTATGGTATAGATTGCAGGGTATAGAGTGTAGGGTATAGAGTGTAGGGTACAGAGTGTAGAGTGTATGGTATAGAATGTAGGGTATAGAGTGTATGGTATAGAGTGTATGGTATAGATTGTAGGGTATAGAGTGTAGGGTATAGAGTGTAGAGTGTAGGGTATATAGTGTAGAAAGTAGGGAATAGTGTGTAGGGTATAGAGTGTAGAGTGTAGGGTATAGAGTGTAGGGTTTAGAGTGTAGATTGTATGGTATAGAGTGTAGGGTATAGAGTGTATAGTGTAGGGTATAGAGTGTAGAGTGTAGGGTATAGAGTGTAGGGTATAGAGTGTTGGGATATAGAGTGTAGGGTATAGAGTGTAGGGTATAGAGTATATAGTGTAGGGTATAGAGTGTAGGGTATAGAGTGTAGAGTGTAGGGTATAGAGTGTAGGGTATAGAGTGTAGGGTATAAAGTGTAGAGTGTAGGGTATAGAGTGTAGGGTATATAATGTAGGGTATAGAGTGTAGGGTATAGAGTGTAGAGTGTAGGATATAGAGTGTAGAGTATAGAGTGTAGAGTGTAGGGTATAGAGTGTAGAGTGTAGGGTATAGAGTGTATGGTATAGAGTGTAGGGTATAGAGTGTAGGGTAAAGAGTGTAGAGTGTAGGGATTAGAGTGTAGGGTATAGAGTGTAGGGTATAGAGTGTAGAGTGTAGAGTATAGAGTGTAGGGTATAGAGTGTACGGTATAGATTGTTGGGCTATAGAGTGTAGGGTATAGAGTGTAGGGTATAGAGTGTAGGGTATAGAGTGTAGGCTATACAGTGTAGGGTATAAAGTGTAGAGTGTAGGGTATAGAGTGTAGGGTATAGAGTGTAGGGTATAGAGTGTAGGGTATTGAGTGTAGAGTGTAGGGTATAGAGTGTAGAGTTTAGGGTATAGAGTGTAGGGTATAGAGTGTAGGGTTTAGAGTGTATGGTATAGAGTGTAGGGTATAGAGTGTAGAGTGTAGGGTATAGAGTGTAGGGTATAGAGTGTAGGGTATAGAGTGTATGGTATAGAGTGTACGGTATAGAGTGTAGAGTGTAGGGTATAGAGTGTAGGGTATAAAGTGTAGGGTATAGATTGTAGGGTATAGAGTGTAGAATGTAGGGTATAGGGTATAGAGTGTATGGTGTAGAGTGTAGGGTATAGAGTGTATAGTGTAGGGTATAGAGTGTAGGGTTTAGAGTGTAGGGTATAGAGTGTAGGGTATAGAGTGTAGAGTGTAGGGTATAGAGTGTATGGTATAGAGTGTAGGGTATAGAGTGTAGGGTATAGAGTGTAGGGTATAGAGTGTAGGGTATAGAGTGTAGAGTGTAGGGTATAGAGTTTAGGGTATAGAGTGTATGGTATAGAGTGTAGAGTGTAGGGTATAGAGTGTATAGTGTAGGGTATAGAGTGTAGGGTATAGAGTGTAGGGTATAGAGCGTATGGTATAGAGTGTAGGGTATAGAGTGTAGAGTGTAGGGTATAGAGTGCATGATATAAAGTGTAGGGTGTAGAGTGTATGGTATAGAGTGTACAGTATAGAGTGTATGGTATAGAGTGTAGAGTGTAGGGTATAGAGTGTATGGTATAGAGTGTAGGGTGTAGAGTGTATAGTATAGAGTGTAGGGTACAGAGTGTAGAGTGTAGGGTATAGAGTGTAGGGTATAGTGTGTATGGTATAGAGTGTACGGTATAGAGTGTATGATATAGAGTGTATGGTATATAGTGTAGGGTATAGAGTGTTTGGTATAGAGTGTAAGGTATAGAGTGTAGAGAGTAGGGTATAGATTTTAGAGTGTAGAGTGTAGGGTATAGCGTGTAGGGTATAGAGTGTATGGAATAGAGTGTATGGTATAGAGTGTAGGGTGTAGAGTGTAGGGTATAGAGTGTAGAGTGTGAGGTATAGAGTGTAGAGTGTAGGGTATAGAGTGTATGATATAGAGTGTAGGGTATAGAGTGTATTGTATAGATTGCAGGGTATAGAGTGTAGGGTATAGAGTGTAGGGTACAGAGTGTAGAGTGTAGGGTATAGAGTGTAGGGTATAGAGTGTAGGGTATAGAGTGTATGGTATAGAGTGTATGGTATAGATTGTAGGGTATAGAGTGTAGGGTATAGAGTGTAGAGTGTAGGGTATAGAGTGTAGAAAGTAGGGTATAGTGTGTAGGGTATAGAGTGTAGAGTGTAGGGTATAGAGTGTAGGGTATAGAGTGTAGATTGTATGGTATAGAGTGTAGGGTATAGAGTGTATAGTGAAGGGTATAGAGTGTAGAGTGTAGGGTATAGAGTGTAGGGTATAGAGTGTTGGGATATAGAGTGTAGGGTATAGAGTGTAGGGTATAGAGTGTAGGGTATAGATTGTAGGGTATAGAGTGTAGGGTATAGAGTGTAGGGTATAGATTGTAGGGTATAGAGTGTATTGTATAGGGTATAGAGTGTATGGTGTAGAGTGTAGGGTATAGAGTGTATAGTGTAGGGTATAGAGTGTAGGGTATAGAGTGTAGGGTGTAGAGTGTAGGGTATAGAGTGTATGATATAGAGTGTAGGGTATAGAGTGTATGGTATAGATTGCAGGGTATAGAGTGTAGGGTATAGAGTGTAGGGTATAGAGTGTAGAGTGTAGGGTATAGAGTGTAGGATATAGAGTGTAGGGTATAGAGTGTATGGTATAGAGTGTACGGTATAGAGTGTAGGGTATAGAGTGTAGGGTATAGATTGTAGGGTATAGAGTGTATTGTATAGGGTATAGAGTGTATGGTGTAGAGTGTAGGGTATAGAGTGTATAGTGTAGGGTATAGAGTGTAGGGTATAGAGTGTAGGGTATAGAGTGTAGAGTGTAGGGTATAGAGTGTATGGCATAGAGTGTATGGTATAGAGTGTATGGTATAGAGTGTAGGGTATAGAGTGTAGAGTGTAGGGTATAGAGTGTAGTGTATAGAGTGTAGGGTATAGAGTGTAGAGTGTAGGATATAGAGTTTAGGGTATAGAGTGTATGGTATAGAGTGTAGAGTGTAGGGTATAGAGTGTATAGTGTAGGGTATAGAGTGTAGGGTATAGAGTGTAGGGTATAGAGTGTATGGTATATAGTGTAGGGAATAGAGTGTAGAGTGTAGGGTATAGAGTGTATGGTATAGAGTGTAGGGTATAGAGTGTAGAGTATAGAGTGTAGGGTATAGAGTGTAGGGTACAGAGTGTAGGGTATAGAGTGTATGGTATAGAGTTTAGGGAATAGAGTGTAGAGTGTAGGGTATAGAGTGTATGGTATAGAGTGCAGGGTATAGAGGGTAGAGTGTAGGGTATAGAGTGTAGGGTATAGAGTGTAGAGTGTAGGGTATAGAGTGTAGGGTATAGAGTGTAGGGTGTAGAGTGTAGGGTATAGAGTGTAGGGTATAGAGTGTAGAGTGTAGGGTATAAAGTGTAGGGTATAGAGTGTAGGGTGTAGAGTGTAGGGTATAGAGTGTAGAGTGTAGGGTATAGAGTTTAGGGTATAGAGTGTATGGTATAGAGTGTAGAGTGTAGGGTATAGAGTGTATAGTGTAGGGTATAGAGTGTAGGGTATAGAGTGTAGGGTATAGAGTGTAGGGTATAGAGTGTAGAGTGTAGGGTATAGAGTTTAGGGTATAGAGTGTATGGTATAGAGTGTAGAGTGTAGGGTATAGAGTGTATAGTGTAGGGTTTAGAGTGTAGGGTATAGAGTGTAGGGTATAGAGTGTATGGTATAGAGTGTATGGTATAGAGTGTAGAGTGTAGGGTATAGAGTGTATGGTATAGAGTGTAGGGTATAGAGTGTAGAGTATAGAGTGTAGGGTATAGAGTGTAGGGTATAGATTGTAGGGTATAGAATGTATGGTATAGAGTGTAGGGAATAGAGTGTAGAGTGTAGGGTATAGAGTGTATGCTATAGAGTGTAGGGTATAGAGTGTAGAGGGTAGAGTGTAGGGTATAGAGTGTAGGGTATAGAGTGTAGGGTATAGAGTGTAGAGTGTAGGGTATAGAGTGTAGGATATAGAGTGTAGGGTATAGAGTGTAGAGTGTAGGGATTAGAGTGTAGGGTATACAGTGTAGGGTATAGAGTGTAGAGTGTAGGGTATAGAGTGTAGAATATAGAGTGTAGGGTATAGAGTGTAGGGTATAGAGTGTAGGGTATAGAGTGTAGAGTGTAGAGTATAGAGTGTATGGTATAGAGTGTAGGGTGTAGAGTGTAGGGTATAGAGTGTAGGGTATAGGGTGTAGGTTATAGAGTGTAGGGTATAGAGTGTAGGGTATAGGGTATAGAGTGCAGGGTATAGAGTGTAGGGTATATAGTGTAGAGTATAGAGTGTAGGGTATAGAGTGTAGAGTGTAGGGTATAGAGTGTAGGGTATATAGTGTATGGTATACAGTGTAGAGTGTAGAGTGTAGGGTATAGAGTGTATATTGTAGGGTATAGAGTGTAGGGTATAGAGTGTATGGTATAGAGTGTAGGGTATAGAGTGTAGAGTGTAGGGTATAGAGTGTAGGGTATAGTGTGTAGGGTATAGAGTGTAGGGTATAGGGTGTAGGTTATAGAGTGTAGGGTATAGAGTGTAGGGTATAGAGTATAGAGTGCAGGGTATAGAGTGTAGGGTATATAGTGTAGAGTATAGAGTGTAGGGTATAGAGTGTAGGGTGTAGAGTGTAGAGTGTAGGATATAGAGTGTGGGGTATAGAGTGTAGGGTATAGAGTGTAGGGTATAGAGTGTAGGGTATAGAGTGTAGAGTGTAGGGTATAGAGTGTAGAGTGTAGGGTATAGAGTGTAGGGTATAGAGTGTAGAGTGTAGGGTATAGAGTGTAGGGTGTAGAGTGTAGGGTATATAGTGTAGGGTATAGAGTGTAGGGTATAGAGTGTAGGGTATAGAGTGTAGGGTATAGAGTGTATGGAATAGAGTTTAGAGTGTATGGTATAGAGTGTAGGGTATAGAGTGTATGGAATAGAGTTTAGAGTGTAGAGTGTAGGGTATAGAGTGTATGGTATAGCGTGTAGGGTATAGAGGGTGAAGTATAGAGTGTAGGGTATAGAGTGTAGAGTGTAGGGATTAGAGTGTAGGGTATAGAGTGTAGGATATAGAGTGTATGGAATAGAGTGTAGGGTATAGAGTGAAGAGTGTAGGGTATAGAGTGTAGGGTATAGAGCGTAGGGTGTAGGGTATAGAGTGTAGGGTATAGAGTGTAGGGTATAGAGTGTATGGTATAGAGTGTAGGGTGTACAGTGTAGGGTATAGAGTGTAGAGTGTAGGGCATAGAGTGTATGGTATAGAGTGTAGGGTGTAGAGTGTATAGTATAGAGTGTAGGGTATAGATTGTATGGTATAGAGTTTAGAGTGTAGGGTATAGAGTGTAGAATATAGAGTGTAGAGTGTAGGGTATAGATTTTAGAGTGTAGAGTGTAGGGTATAGAGTGTAGGGTATAGAGTGTATGGAATAGAGTGTATGGTATAGAGTGTAGGGTGTAGAGTGTAGGATATAGAGTGTAGAGTGTGGGGTATAGAGTGTAGAGTGTAGGGTATAGAGTGTATGATATAGAGTGTAGGGTATAGAGTGTATGGTATAGATTGCAGGGTATAAAGTGTAGGGTATAGAGTGTAGGGTATAGAGTGTAGAGTGTAGGGTATAGAGTGTAGGGTATAGAGTGTATGGTATAGATTGTAGGGTATAGAGTGTAGGGTATAGAGTGTAGAAAGTAGGGTATAGTGTGTAGGGCATAGAGTGTAGAGTGTAGGGTATAGAGTGTAGGGTATAGAGTGTAGATTGTATGGTATAGAGTGTAGGGTATAGAGAGTATAGTGTAGAGTATAGAGTGTAGGGTATAGAGTGTAGGGTATAGAGTGTTGGGATATAGAGTGTAGGGTATAGAGTGTAGAGTATAGAGTGTAGGGTATAGAGTGTAGGGTATAGCGTGTAGGGTATAGAGTGTAGGGTATAGAGTATATAGTGTAGGGTATAGAGTGTAGGGTATAGAGTGTAGAGTGTAGGGTATAGAGTGTAGGGTATAGAGTGTAGGGTATAGAGTGTAGGATATAAAGTGTAGAGTGTATGGTATAGAGTGTAGGGTATAGAGTGTAGAGTGTAGGGTGTAGAGTGTAGAGTGTAGGGTATAGAGTGTAAGGTATAGAGTGTAGGGTATAGAGTATATGTTATAGAGTGTAGGGTATAGAGTGTAGAGTGTAGGGTATAGAGTGTAGGGTATAGAGTGTAGGGTATAAAGTGTAGAGTGTAGGGTATAGAGTGTAGGGTATAGAGTGTAGGGTATAGAGTGTATGGTATAGATTGTATGGTATAGAGTGTAGAGTGTAGGGTATAGAGTGTAGGGTATAGAGTGTAGGGTATATATTATAGAGTGTAGAGTGTAGGGTATAGAGTGTAGGGTATAGAGTGTATGGTGTAGAGTATAGGGTATAGAGTGTATAGTGTAGGGTATAGAGTGTAGGGTATAGAGTGTAGGGTATAGAGTGTATGGTATAGAGTGTACAGTATAGAGTGTATGGTATAGAGTGTAGAGTGTAGGGTATAGAGTGTATGGTATAGAGTGTAGTGTGTAGAGTGTATGGTATAGTGTGTAGGGTACAGAGTGTAGAGTGTAGGGTATAGAGTGTAGTGTATAGAGTGTAGGGTATAGAGTGTACGGTATAGAGTGTATGATATAGAGTGTATGGTATATAGTGTAGGGTATAGAGTGTTTGGTATAGAGTGTAAGGTATAGAGTGTAGAGAGTAGGGTATAGATTTTAGAGTGTAGAGTGTAGGGTATAGAGTGTAGGGTATAGAGTGTATGGAATAGAGTGTATGGTATAGAGTGTAGGGTGTAGAGTGTAGGGTGTAGAGTGTGGGGTATAGAGTGTAGAGTGTAGGGTATAGAGTGTATGATATAGAGTGTAGGGTATAGAGTGTATGGTATAGATTGCAGGGTATAGAGTGTAGGGTATAGAGTGTAGGGTACAGAGTGTAGAGTGTATGGTATAGAATGTAGGGTATAGAGTGTATGGTATAGAGTGTATGGTATAGATTGTAGGGTATAGAGTGTAGGGTATAGAGTGTAGAGTGTAGGGTATATAGTGTAGAAAGTAGGGAATAGTGTGTAGGGTATAGAGTGTAGAGTGTAGGGTATAGAGTGTAGGGTTTAGAGTGTAGATTGTATGGTATAGAGTGTAGGGTATAGAGTGTATAGTGTAGGGTATAGAGTGTAGAGTGTAGGGTATAGAGTGTAGGGTATAGAGTGTTGGGATATAGAGTGTAGGGTATAGAGTGTAGGGTATAGAGTGTAGGGTATAGAGTATATAGTGTAGGGTATAGAGTGTAGGGTATAGAGTGTAGAG
This sequence comes from Ranitomeya imitator, assembly GCF_032444005.1. Classification (NCBI taxonomy): domain Eukaryota; kingdom Metazoa; phylum Chordata; class Amphibia; order Anura; family Dendrobatidae; genus Ranitomeya; species Ranitomeya imitator. The sequence continues at coordinate 159,625 of NW_027193591.1, forward strand.
TGTAGGGTATAGAGTGTAGGGTATATAATGTAGGGTATAGAGTGTAGGGTATAAAGTGTAGAGTGTAGGGTATAGAGTGTAGGGTATAGAGTGTAGGGTATAGAGTGTAGAGTGCAGGGTGTAGAGTGTAGGGTATAGAGTGTAAGGTATAGAGTGTAGGGTATAGAGTGTAGAGTGTAGGGTATAGAGTGTAGGGTATAGAGTGTAGGGTATAGCGTGTAGGGTATAGAGTGTAGGGTATAGAGTATATAGTGTAGGGTATAGAGTGTAGGGTATATAGTGTAGAGTGTAGGGTATAGAGTGTAGGGTATAGAGTGTAGGGTATAGAGTGTAGGATATAAAGTGTAGAGTGTATGATATAGAGTGTAGGGTATAGAGTGTAGAGTGTAGGGTATAGAGTGTAAGGTATAGAGTGTAGGGTATAGAGTATATGTTATAGAGTGTAGGGAATAGAGTGTAGAGTGTAGGGTATAGAGTGTAGGGTATAGAGTGTAGGGTATAGAGTGTAGGGTATAGAGTGTAGGGTATAAAGTGTAGAGTGTAGGGTATAGAGTGTAGGGTATAGAGTGTAGGGTATAGAGTGTATGGTATAGATTGTATGGTATAGAGTGTAGAGTGTAGGGTATAGAGTGTAGGGTATAGAGTGTAGGGTATATATTATAGAGTGTAGAGTGTAGGGTATAGAGTGTAGGGTATAGAGTGTATGGTGTAGAGTGTAGGGTATAGAGTGTATAGTGTAGGGTATAGAGTGTAGGGTATAGAGTGTAGGGTATAGAGTGTATGGTATAGAGTGTACAGTATAGAGTGTATGGTATAGAGTGTAGAGTGTAGGGTATAGAGTGTATGGTATAGAGTGTAGTGTGTAGAGTGTATGGTATAGTGTGTAGGGTACAGAGTGTAGAGTGTAGGGTATAGAGTGTAGGGTATAGAGTGTAGGGTATAGAGTGTACGGTATAGAGTGTATGATATAGAGTGTATGGTATATAGTGTAGGGTATAGAGTGTTTGGTATAGAGTGTAAGGTATAGAGTGTAGAGAGTAGGGTATAGATTTTAGAGTGTAGAGTGTAGGGCATAGAGTGTAGGGTATAGAGTGTATGGAATAGAGTGTATATTATAGAGTGTAGGGTGTAGAGTGTAGGGTGTAGAGTGTGGGGTATAGAGTGTAGAGTGTAGGGTATAGAGTGTATGATATAGAGTGTAGGGTATAGAGTGTATGGTATAGATTGCAGGGTATAGAGTGTAGGGTATAGAGTGTAGGGTACAGAGTGTAGAGTGTAGGGTATAGAACGTAGGGTATAGAGTGTATGGTATAGAGTGTATGGTATAGATTGTAGGGTATAGAGTGTAGGGTATAGAGTGTAGAGTGTAGGGTATAGAGTGCAGAAAGTAGGGAATAGTGTGTAGGGTATAGAGTGTAGAGTGTAGGGTATAGAGTGTAGGGTTTAGAGTGTAGATTGTATGGTATATAGTGTAGGGTATAGAGTGTATAGTGTAGGGTATAGAGTGTAGAGTGTAGGGTATAGAGTGTAGGGTATAGAGTGTTGGGATATAGAGTGTAGGGTATAGAGTGTAGGGTATAGAGTGTAGGGTATAGAGTGTAGGGTATAGAGTATATAGTGTAGGGTATAGAGTGTAGGGTATAGAGTGTAGAGTGTAGGAATAGAGTGTAGGGTATATAGTGTAGGGTATAGAGTGTAGGGTATAAAGTGTAGAGTGTAGGGTATAGAGTGTAGGGTATAGTGTGTAGGGTATAGAGTGTAGGGTATAGAGTGTAGAGTGCAGGGTGTAGAGTGTAGGGTATAGAGTGTAAGGTATAGAGTGTAGGGTATAGAGTGTATGTTATAGAGTGTAGGGTATAGAGTGTAGAGTGTAGGGTATAGAGTGTAGGGTCTAGAGTGTAGGGTATAGAGTGTAGGGTATAGAGTGTAGGGTATGAAGTGTAGATTGTAGGGTGTAGAGTGTAGGGTATAGAGTGTAGGGTATAGAGTGTATGGTATAGATTGTAGGGTATAGAGTGTAGGGTATAGAGTGTAGGGTATATATTGTAGGGTATAGAGTGTAGAGTGTAGGGTATAGAGTGTAAGGTATAGAGTGTATGGTGTAGAGTGTAGGGTATAGAGTGTATAGTGTAGGGTATAGAGTGTAGGGTATAGAGTGTAGGGTATAGAGTGTATGGTATAGAGTGTACAGTATAGAGTGTATGGTATAGAGTGTAGAGTGTAGGGTATAGAGTGTATGGTATAGAGTGTAGGGTATAGAGTGTAGGGTATAGAGTATAGGGTATAGAGTGTAGAGTGTAGGGTGTAGAGTGTAGAGTGTAGGGTATAGAGTGTAAGGTATAAAGTGTAGGGTATAGATTGTAGGGTGTAGAATGTAGGGTATAGAGTGTAGAGTGCAGGGTATAGAGCGTATGGTATAATGTGTAGGGTATAGAGTGTAGGGTGTAGAGTGTAGGGTATAGAGTGTATGGTATAGAGTGTAGGGTATAGAGTGTAGAGTGTAGGCTATAGAGTGTAGAGTGTAGGGTATAGAGTGTAGGGTATAGAGTGTAAGGTATAAAGTGTAGAGTATAGGGTATAGAGTGCAAGGTATAGAATGTAGAGTGTAGGGTATAGAGTGTAAGGTATAGAGTGTAGGGTATAGAGTGTATGTTAAAGAGTGTAGGGTATAGAGTGTAGAGTGTAGGGTATAGAGTGTAGGGTATAGAGTGTAGGGTATAGAATGTAGAGTGTAGGGTGTAGAGTGTAGAGTGTAGGGTATAGAGTGTAAGGTATAGAGTGTAGGGTATAGAGTGTATGTTAAAGAGTGTTGGGTATAGAGTGTAGAGTGTAGGGTATAGAGTGTAGGGTATAGAGTGTAGGGTATAGAGTGTAGGGAATAAAGTGTAGATTCTAGGGTATAGAGTGCATGGTATAGAGTGTAGGGTGTAGAGTGTATGGTGTAGAGTGTAGGGTATGGAGTGTAAAGTGTAGGGTATAGAGTGTATGGTATAGAGTGTATGGTATAGATTGTAGGGTATAGAGTGTAGGGTATAGAGTGTAGAGTGTAGGGTATAGAGTGTAGAAAGTAGGGTATAGTGTGTAGGGTATAGAGTGTAAAGTGTAGGGTATAGAGTGTAGGGTATAGAGTGTAGATTGTATGGTATAGAGTGTAGGGTATAGAGTGTATAGTGTAGGGTATAGAGTGTAGAGTGTAGGGTATAGAGTGTAGGGTATAGAGTGTTTGGATATAGAGTGTAGGGTATAGAGTGTAGGGTATAGAGTGTAGGGTATAGCATGTAGGGTATAGAGTGTAGGGTATAGAGTATATAGTGTAGGGTATAGAGTGTAGGGTATAGAGTGTAGAGTGTAGGGTATAGAGTGTAGGGTATAGAGTGTAGTGTATAGAGTGTGGGGTATAAAGTTTAGAGTGTAGGGTATAGAGTGTAGGGTATAGAGTGTAGAGTGTAGGGTGTAGAGTGTAAGGTATAGTGTAGGGTATAGAGTGTAAGGTATAGTGTAGGGTATAGAGTGTATGTTATACAGTGTAGGGTATAGAGTGTAGAGTGTAGGGTATAGAGTGTAGGGTATAGAGTGTAGGGTATAGAGTGTAGAGTGTAGGGTATAGAGTGTAGAGTATAAAGTGTAGAGTGTAGGGTATAGAGTGTAGGGTATAGAGGGTAGGGTATAGAGTGTATGTTATAAATTGTAGAGTATAGAGTGTAGAGTGTAGGGTATAGAGTGTAGGGTATAGAGTGTAGGGTATATATTGTAGGGTATAGAGTGTAGAGTGTAGGGTATAGAGTGTAGGGTATAGAGTGTATGGTGTAGAGTGTAGGGTATAGAGTGTATAGTGTAGGGTATAGAGTGTAGGGTATAGAGTGTAGGGTATAGAGTGTATGGTATAGAGTGTATGGTATAGAGTGTAGAGTGTAGGGTACTGAGTGTATGTTATAGAGTGTAGGGTATAGAGTGTAGAGTGTAGGGTATAGAGTGTAGGGTATAGAGTGTAGGGTATAGAGTGTAGGGTATAGAGTGTAGGGTATAAAGTGTAGAGTGTAGGGTATAGAGTGTAGGGTATAGAGTGTATGGTATAGATTGTAGAGTATAGAGTGTAGAGTGTAGGGTATAGAGTGTAGGGTATAGAGTGTAGGGTATATATTGTAGGGTATAGAGTGTAGAGTGTAGGGTATAGAGTGTAGGGTATAGAGTGTATGGTGTAGAGTGTAGGGTATAGAGTGTATAGTGTAGGGTATAGAGTGTAGGGTATAGAGTGTAGGGTATAGAGTGTATGGTATAGAGTGTACAGTATAGAGTGTATGATATAGAGTGTAGAGTGTAGGGTATAGAGTGTATGGTATAGAGTGTAGGGTATAGAGTATAGGGTAAAGAGTGTAGAGTGTAGGGTATAAAGTGTAGACTGTAGAGTATAGAGTGTATGGTATAGAGTGTAGGGTGTAGAGTGTATGGTATAGAGTGTAGGGTATGGAGTGTAGAGTGTAGGGTATAGAGTGTATGGTATAGAGTGTATGGTATAGATTGTAGGGTATAGAGTGTAGGGTATAGAGTGTAGAGTGTAGGGTATAGAGTGTAGAAAGTAGGGTATAGTGTGTAGGGTATAGTGTGTAAAGTGTAGGGTATAGAGTGTAGGGTATAGAGTGTAGATTGTATGGTATAGAGTGTAGGGTATAGAGTGTATAGTGTAGGGTATAGAGTGTAGAGTGTAGGGTATAGAGTGTAGGGTATAGAGTGTTGGGATATAGAGTGTAGGGTATAGAGTGTAGGGTATAGAGTGTAGGGTATAGCATGTAGGGTATAGAGTGTAGGGTATAGAGTATATAGTGTAGGGTATAGAGTGTAGGGTATAGAGTGTAGAGTGTAGGGTATAGAGTGTAGGGTATAGAGTGTAGTGTATAGAGTGTAGGGTATAAAGTGTAGAGTGTAGGGTATAGAGTGTAGGGTATAGAGTGTAGAGTGTAGGGTGTAGAGTGTAGAGTGTAGGGTATAGAGTGTAAGGTATAGAGTGTAGGGTATAGAGTGTATGTTATAGAGTGTAGGGTATAGAGTGTAGAGTGTAGGGTATAGAGTGTAGGGTATAGAGTGTAGGGTATAGAGTGTAGGGTATAGAGTGTAGGGTATAGAGTGTAGAGTATAAAGTGTAAAGTGTAGGGTATAGAGTGTAGGGTATAGAGGGTAGGGTATAGAGTGTATGGTATAGATTGTAGAGTATAGAGTGTAGAGTGTAGGGTATAGAGTGTAGGGTATAGAGTGTAGGGTATATATTGTAGGGTATAGAGTGTCGAGTGTAGGGTATAGAGTGTAGGGTATAGAGTGTATGGTGTAGAGTGTAGGGTATAGAGTGTATAGTGTAGGGTATAGAGTGTAGGGTATAGAGTGTAGGGTATAGAGTGTATGGTATAGAGTGTACAGTATAGAGTGTATGGTATAGAGTGTAGAGTGTAGGGTATTGAGTGTATGTTATAGAGTGTAGGGTATAGAGTGTAGAGTGTAGGGTATAGAGTGTAGGGTATAGAGTGTAGGGTATAGAGTGTAGGGTATAGATTGTAGGGTATAAAGTGTAGAGTGTAGGGTATAGAGTGTAGGGTATAGAGTGTATTGTATAGATTGTAGAGAATAGATTGTAGAGTGTAGTGTATAGAGTGTAGGGTATAGAGTGTAGGGTATATATTGTAGGGTATAGAGTGTAGAGTGTAGGGTATAGAGTGTAGGGTATAGAGTGTATGGTGTAGAGTGTAGGGTATAGAGTGTATAGTGTAGGGTATAGAGTGTAGGGTATAGAGTGTAGGGTATAGAGTGTAGGGTATAGAGTATATGTTATAGAGTGTAGGGTATAGAGTGTAGAGTGTAGGGTATAGAGTGTAGGGTATAGAGTGTAGGGTATAAAGTGTAGAGTGTAGGGTATAGAGTGTAGGGTATAGAGTGTAGGGTATAGAGTGTATGGTATAGATTGTATGGTATAGAGTGTAGAGTGTAGGGTATAGAGTGTAGGGTATAGAGTGTAGGGTATATATTATAGAGTGTAGAGTGTAGGGTATAGAGTGTAGAGTGTAGGGTGTAGAGTGTAGAGTGTAGGGTATAGAGTGTAAGGTATAGAGTGTAGGGTATAGAGTATATGTTATAGAGTGTAGGGTATAGAGTGTAGAGTGTAGGGTATAGAGTGTAGGGTATAGAGTGTAGGGTATAAAGTGTAGAGTGTAGGGTATAGAGTGTAGGGTATAGAGTGTAGGGTATAGAGTGTATGGTATAGATTGTATGGTATAGAGTGTAGAGTGTAGGGTATAGAGTGTAGGGTATAGAGTGTAGGGTATATATTATAGAGTGTAGAGTGTAGGGTATAGAGTGTAGGGTATAGAGTGTATGGTGTAGAGTGTAGGGTATAGAGTGTATAGTGTAGGGTATAGAGTGTAGGGTATAGAGTGTAGGGTATAGAGTGTATAGTATAGAGTGTACAGTATAGAGTGTATGGTATAGAGTGTAGAGTGTAGGGTATAGAGTGTATGGTATAGAGTGTAGTGTGTAGAGTGTATGGTATAGTGTGTAGGGTACAGAGTGTAGAGTGTAGGGTATAGAGTGTAGTGTATAGAGTGTAGGGTATAGAGTGTACGGTATAGAGTGTATGATATAGAGTGTATGGTATATAGTGTAGGGTATAGAGTGTTTGGTATAGAGTGTAAGGTATAGAGTGTAGAGAGTAGGGTATAGATTTTAGAGTGTAGAGTGTAGGGTATAGAGTGTAGGGTATAGAGTGTATGGAATAGAGTGTATGGTATAGAGTGTAGGGTGTAGAGTGTAGGGTGTAGAGTGTGGGGTATAGAGTGTAGAGTGTAGGGTATAGAGTGTATGATATAGAGTGTAGGGTATAGAGTGTATGGTATAGATTGCAGGGTATAGAGTGTAGGGTATAGAGTGTAGGGTACAGAGTGTAGAGTGTAGGGTATATAATGTAGGGTATAGAGTGTATGGTATAGAGTGTATGGTATAGATTGTAGGGTATAGAGTGTAGGGTATAGAGTGTAGAGTGTAGGGTATATAGTGTAGAAAGTAGGGAATAGTGTGTAGGGTATAGAGTGTAGAGTGTAGGGTATAGAGTGTAGGGTTTAGAGTGTAGATTGTATGGTATAGAGTGTAGGGTATAGAGTGTATAGTGTAGGGTATAGAGTGTAGAGTGTAGGGTATAGAGTGTAGGGTATAGAGTGTTGGGATATAGAGTGTAGGGTATAGAGTGTAGGGTATAGAGTGTAGGGTATAGAGTGTAGGGTATAGAGTATATAGTGTAGGGTATAGAGTGTAGGGTATAGAGTGTAGAGTGTAGGGTATAGAGTGTAGGGTATATAGTGTAGGGTATAGAGTGTAGGGTATAAAGTGTAGAGTGTAGGGTATAGAGTGTAGGGTATAGAGTGTAGGGTATAGAGTGTAGGGTATAGAGTGTAGAGTGCAGGGTGTAGAGTGTAGGGTATAGAGTGTAAGGTATAGAGTGTAGGGTATAGAGTGTAGAGTGTAGGGTATAGAGTGTAGGGTATAGAGTGTAGGGTATAGCGTGTAGGGTATAGAGTGTAGGGTATAGAGTATATAGTGTAGGGTATAGAGTGTAGGGTATATAGTGTAGAGTGTAGGGTATAGAGTGTAGGGTATAGAGTGTAGGGTATAGAGTGTAGGATATAAAGTGTAGAGTGTATGGTATAGAGTGTAGGGTATAGAGTGTAGAGTGTAGGGTGTAGAGTGTAGAGTGTAGGGTATAGAGTGTAAGGTATAGAGTGTAGGGTATAGAGTATATGTTATAGAGTGTAGGGTATAGAGTGTAGAGTGTAGGGTATAGAGTGTAGGGTATAGAGTGTATGGTGTAGAGTGTAGGGTATAGAGTGTATAGTGTAGGGTATAGAGTGTAGGGTATAGAGTGTAGGGTATAGAGTGTATGGTATAGAGTGTACAGTATAGAGTGTATGGTATAGAGTGTAGAGTGTAGGGTATAGAGTGTATGGTATAGAGTGTAGTGTGTAGAGTGTATGGTATAGTGTGTAGGGTACAGAGTGTAGAGTGTAGGGTATAGAGTGTAGGGTATAGAGTGTAGGGTATAGAGTGTACGGTATAGAGTGTATGATATAGAGTGTATGGTATATAGTGTAGGGTATAGAGTGTTTGGTATAGAGTGTAAGGTATAGAGTGTAGAGAGTAGGGTATAGATTTTAGAGTGTAGAGTGTAGGGCATAGAGTGTAGGGTATAGAGTGTATGGAATAGAGTGTATATTATAGAGTGTAGGGTGTAGAGTGTAGGGTGTAGAGTGTGGGGTATAGAGTGTAGAGTGTAGGGTATAGAGTGTATGATATAGAGTGTAGGGTATAGAGTGTATGGTATAGATTGCAGGGTATAGAGTGTAGGGTATAGAGTGTAGGGTACAGAGTGTAGAGTGTAGGGTATAGAACGTAGGGTATAGAGTGTATGGTATAGAGTGTATGGTATAGATTGTAGGGTATAGAGTGTAGGGTATAGAGTGTAGAGTGTAGGGTATAGAGTGCAGAAAGTAGGGAATAGTGTGTAGGGTATAGAGTGTAGAGTGTAGGGTATAGAGTGTAGGGTTTAGAGTGTAGATTGTATGGTATATAGTGTAGGGTATAGAGTGTATAGTGTAGGGTATAGAGTGTAGAGTGTAGGGTATAGAGTGTAGGGTATAGAGTGTTGGGATATAGAGTGTAGGGTATAGAGTGTAGGGTATAGAGTGTAGGGTATAGAGTGTAGGGTATAGAGTATATAGTGTAGGGTATAGAGTGTAGGGTATAGAGTGTAGAGTGTAGGAATAGAGTGTAGGGTATATAGTGTAGGGTATAGAGTGTAGGGTATAAAGTGTAGAGTGTAGGGTATAGAGTGTAGGGTATAGTGTGTAGGGTATAGAGTGTAGGGTATAGAGTGTAGAGTGCAGGGTGTAGAGTGTAGGGTATAGAGTGTAAGGTATAGAGTGTAGGGTATAGAGTGTATGTTATAGAGTGTAGGGTATAGAGTGTAGAGTGTAGGGTATAGAGTGTAGGGTCTAGAGTGTAGGGTATAGAGTGTAGGGTATAGAGTGTAGGGTATGAAGTGTAGATTGTAGGGTGTAGAGTGTAGGGTATAGAGTGTAGGGTATAGAGTGTATGGTATAGATTGTAGGGTATAGAGTGTAGGGTATAGAGTGTAGGGTATATATTGTAGGGTATAGAGTGTAGAGTGTAGGGTATAGAGTGTAAGGTATAGAGTGTATGGTGTAGAGTGTAGGGTATAGAGTGTATAGTGTAGGGTATAGAGTGTAGGGTATAGAGTGTAGGGTATAGAGTGTATGGTATAGAGTGTACAGTATAGAGTGTATGGTATAGAGTGTAGAGTGTAGGGTATAGAGTGTATGGTATAGAGTGTAGGGTATAGAGTGTAGGGTATAGAGTATAGGGTATAGAGTGTAGAGTGTAGGGTGTAGAGTGTAGAGTGTAGGGTATAGAGTGTAAGGTATAAAGTGTAGGGTATAGATTGTAGGGTGTAGAATGTAGGGTATAGAGTGTAGAGTGCAGGGTATAGAGCGTATGGTATAATGTGTAGGGTATAGAGTGTAGGGTGTAGAGTGTAGGGTATAGAGTGTATGGTATAGAGTGTAGGGTATAGAGTGTAGAGTGTAGGCTATAGAGTGTAGAGTGTAGGGTATAGAGTGTAGGGTATAGAGTGTAAGGTATAAAGTGTAGAGTATAGGGTATAGAGTGCAAGGTATAGAATGTAGAGTGTAGGGTATAGAGTGTAAGGTATAGAGTGTAGGGTATAGAGTGTATGTTAAAGAGTGTAGGGTATAGAGTGTAGAGTGTAGGGTATAGAGTGTAGGGTATAGAGTGTAGGGTATAGAATGTAGAGTGTAGGGTGTAGAGTGTAGAGTGTAGGGTATAGAGTGTAAGGTATAGAGTGTAGGGTATAGAGTGTATGTTAAAGAGTGTTGGGTATAGAGTGTAGAGTGTAGGGTATAGAGTGTAGGGTATAGAGTGTAGGGTATAGAGTGTAGGGAATAAAGTGTAGATTCTAGGGTATAGAGTGCATGGTATAGAGTGTAGGGTGTAGAGTGTATGGTGTAGAGTGTAGGGTATGGAGTGTAAAGTGTAGGGTATAGAGTGTATGGTATAGAGTGTATGGTATAGATTGTAGGGTATAGAGTGTAGGGTATAGAGTGTAGAGTGTAGGGTATAGAGTGTAGAAAGTAGGGTATAGTGTGTAGGGTATAGAGTGTAAAGTGTAGGGTATAGAGTGTAGGGTATAGAGTGTAGATTGTATGGTATAGAGTGTAGGGTATAGAGTGTATAGTGTAGGGTATAGAGTGTAGAGTGTAGGGTATAGAGTGTAGGGTATAGAGTGTTTGGATATAGAGTGTAGGGTATAGAGTGTAGGGTATAGAGTGTAGGGTATAGCATGTAGGGTATAGAGTGTAGGGTATAGAGTATATAGTGTAGGGTATAGAGTGTAGGGTATAGAGTGTAGAGTGTAGGGTATAGAGTGTAGGGTATAGAGTGTAGTGTATAGAGTGTGGGGTATAAAGTTTAGAGTGTAGGGTATAGAGTGTAGGGTATAGAGTGTAGAGTGTAGGGTGTAGAGTGTAAGGTATAGTGTAGGGTATAGAGTGTAAGGTATAGTGTAGGGTATAGAGTGTATGTTATACAGTGTAGGGTATAGAGTGTAGAGTGTAGGGTATAGAGTGTAGGGTATAGAGTGTAGGGTATAGAGTGTAGAGTGTAGGGTATAGAGTGTAGAGTATAAAGTGTAGAGTGTAGGGTATAGAGTGTAGGGTATAGAGGGTAGGGTATAGAGTGTATGTTATAAATTGTAGAGTATAGAGTGTAGAGTGTAGGGTATAGAGTGTAGGGTATAGAGTGTAGGGTATATATTGTAGGGTATAGAGTGTAGAGTGTAGGGTATAGAGTGTAGGGTATAGAGTGTATGGTGTAGAGTGTAGGGTATAGAGTGTATAGTGTAGGGTATAGAGTGTAGGGTATAGAGTGTAGGGTATAGAGTGTATGGTATAGAGTGTATGGTATAGAGTGTAGAGTGTAGGGTACTGAGTGTATGTTATAGAGTGTAGGGTATAGAGTGTAGAGTGTAGGGTATAGAGTGTAGGGTATAGAGTGTAGGGTATAGAGTGTAGGGTATAGAGTGTAGGGTATAAAGTGTAGAGTGTAGGGTATAGAGTGTAGGGTATAGAGTGTATGGTATAGATTGTAGAGTATAGAGTGTAGAGTGTAGGGTATAGAGTGTAGGGTATAGAGTGTAGGGTATATATTGTAGGGTATAGAGTGTAGAGTGTAGGGTATAGAGTGTAGGGTATAGAGTGTATGGTGTAGAGTGTAGGGTATAGAGTGTATAGTGTAGGGTATAGAGTGTAGGGTATAGAGTGTAGGGTATAGAGTGTATGGTATAGAGTGTACAGTATAGAGTGTATGATATAGAGTGTAGAGTGTAGGGTATAGAGTGTATGGTATAGAGTGTAGGGTATAGAGTATAGGGTAAAGAGTGTAGAGTGTAGGGTATAAAGTGTAGACTGTAGAGTATAGAGTGTATGGTATAGAGTGTAGGGTGTAGAGTGTATGGTATAGAGTGTAGGGTATGGAGTGTAGAGTGTAGGGTATAGAGTGTATGGTATAGAGTGTATGGTATAGATTGTAGGGTATAGAGTGTAGGGTATAGAGTGTAGAGTGTAGGGTATAGAGTGTAGAAAGTAGGGTATAGTGTGTAGGGTATAGTGTGTAAAGTGTAGGGTATAGAGTGTAGGGTATAGAGTGTAGATTGTATGGTATAGAGTGTAGGGTATAGAGTGTATAGTGTAGGGTATAGAGTGTAGAGTGTAGGGTATAGAGTGTAGGGTATAGAGTGTTGGGATATAGAGTGTAGGGTATAGAGTGTAGGGTATAGAGTGTAGGGTATAGCATGTAGGGTATAGAGTGTAGGGTATAGAGTATATAGTGTAGGGTATAGAGTGTAGGGTATAGAGTGTAGAGTGTAGGGTATAGAGTGTAGGGTATAGAGTGTAGTGTATAGAGTGTAGGGTATAAAGTGTAGAGTGTAGGGTATAGAGTGTAGGGTATAGAGTGTAGAGTGTAGGGTGTAGAGTGTAGAGTGTAGGGTATAGAGTGTAAGGTATAGAGTGTAGGGTATAGAGTGTATGTTATAGAGTGTAGGGTATAGAGTGTAGAGTGTAGGGTATAGAGTGTAGGGTATAGAGTGTAGGGTATAGAGTGTAGGGTATAGAGTGTAGGGTATAGAGTGTAGAGTATAAAGTGTAAAGTGTAGGGTATAGAGTGTAGGGTATAGAGGGTAGGGTATAGAGTGTATGGTATAGATTGTAGAGTATAGAGTGTAGAGTGTAGGGTATAGAGTGTAGGGTATAGAGTGTAGGGTATATATTGTAGGGTATAGAGTGTCGAGTGTAGGGTATAGAGTGTAGGGTATAGAGTGTATGGTGTAGAGTGTAGGGTATAGAGTGTATAGTGTAGGGTATAGAGTGTAGGGTATAGAGTGTAGGGTATAGAGTGTATGGTATAGAGTGTACAGTATAGAGTGTATGGTATAGAGTGTAGAGTGTAGGGTATTGAGTGTATGTTATAGAGTGTAGGGTATAGAGTGTAGAGTGTAGGGTATAGAGTGTAGGGTATAGAGTGTAGGGTATAGAGTGTAGGGTATAGATTGTAGGGTATAAAGTGTAGAGTGTAGGGTATAGAGTGTAGGGTATAGAGTGTATTGTATAGATTGTAGAGAATAGATTGTAGAGTGTAGTGTATAGAGTGTAGGGTATAGAGTGTAGGGTATATATTGTAGGGTATAGAGTGTAGAGTGTAGGGTATAGAGTGTAGGGTATAGAGTGTATGGTGTAGAGTGTAGGGTATAGAGTGTATAGTGTAGGGTATAGAGTGTAGGGTATAGAGTGTAGGGTATAGAGTGTAGGGTATAGAGTATATGTTATAGAGTGTAGGGTATAGAGTGTAGAGTGTAGGGTATAGAGTGTAGGGTATAGAGTGTAGGGTATAAAGTGTAGAGTGTAGGGTATAGAGTGTAGGGTATAGAGTGTAGGGTATAGAGTGTATGGTATAGATTGTATGGTATAGAGTGTAGAGTGTAGGGTATAGAGTGTAGGGTATAGAGTGTAGGGTATATATTATAGAGTGTAGAGTGTAGGGTATAGAGTGTAGAGTGTAGGGTGTAGAGTGTAGAGTGTAGGGTATAGAGTGTAAGGTATAGAGTGTAGGGTATAGAGTATATGTTATAGAGTGTAGGGTATAGAGTGTAGAGTGTAGGGTATAGAGTGTAGGGTATAGAGTGTAGGGTATAAAGTGTAGAGTGTAGGGTATAGAGTGTAGGGTATAGAGTGTAGGGTATAGAGTGTATGGTATAGATTGTATGGTATAGAGTGTAGAGTGTAGGGTATAGAGTGTAGGGTATAGAGTGTAGGGTATATATTATAGAGTGTAGAGTGTAGGGTATAGAGTGTAGGGTATAGAGTGTATGGTGTAGAGTGTAGGGTATAGAGTGTATAGTGTAGGGTATAGAGTGTAGGGTATAGAGTGTAGGGTATAGAGTGTATAGTATAGAGTGTACAGTATAGAGTGTATGGTATAGAGTGTAGAGTGTAGGGTATAGAGTGTATGGTATAGAGTGTAGTGTGTAGAGTGTATGGTATAGTGTGTAGGGTACAGAGTGTAGAGTGTAGGGTATAGAGTGTAGTGTATAGAGTGTAGGGTATAGAGTGTACGGTATAGAGTGTATGATATAGAGTGTATGGTATATAGTGTAGGGTATAGAGTGTTTGGTATAGAGTGTAAGGTATAGAGTGTAGAGAGTAGGGTATAGATTTTAGAGTGTAGAGTGTAGGGTATAGAGTGTAGGGTATAGAGTGTATGGAATAGAGTGTATGGTATAGAGTGTAGGGTGTAGAGTGTAGGGTGTAGAGTGTGGGGTATAGAGTGTAGAGTGTAGGGTATAGAGTGTATGATATAGAGTGTAGGGTATAGAGTGTATGGTATAGATTGCAGGGTATAGAGTGTAGGGTATAGAGTGTAGGGTACAGAGTGTAGAGTGTAGGGTATATAATGTAGGGTATAGAGTGTATGGTATAGAGTGTATGGTATAGATTGTAGGGTATAGAGTGTAGGGTATAGAGTGTAGAGTGTAGGGTATATAGTGTAGAAAGTAGGGAATAGTGTGTAGGGTATAGAGTGTAGAGTGTAGGGTATAGAGTGTAGGGTTTAGAGTGTAGATTGTATGGTATAGAGTGTAGGGTATAGAGTGTATAGTGTAGGGTATAGAGTGTAGAGTGTAGGGTATAGAGTGTAGGGTATAGAGTGTTGGGATATAGAGTGTAGGGTATAGAGTGTAGGGTATAGAGTGTAGGGTATAGAGTGTAGGGTATAGAGTATATAGTGTAGGGTATAGAGTGTAGGGTATAGAGTGTAGAGTGTAGGGTATAGAGTGTAGGGTATATAGTGTAGGGTATAGAGTGTAGGGTATAAAGTGTAGAGTGTAGGGTATAGAGTGTAGGGTATAGAGTGTAGGGTATAGAGTGTAGGGTATAGAGTGTAGAGTGCAGGGTGTAGAGTGTAGGGTATAGAGTGTAAGGTATAGAGTGTAGGGTATAGAGTGTAGAGTGTAGGGTATAGAGTGTAGGGTATAGAGTGTAGGGTATAGCGTGTAGGGTATAGAGTGTAGGGTATAGAGTATATAGTGTAGGGTATAGAGTGTAGGGTATATAGTGTAGAGTGTAGGGTATAGAGTGTAGGGTATAGAGTGTAGGGTATAGAGTGTAGGATATAAAGTGTAGAGTGTATGGTATAGAGTGTAGGGTATAGAGTGTAGAGTGTAGGGTGTAGAGTGTAGAGTGTAGGGTATAGAGTGTAAGGTATAGAGTGTAGGGTATAGAGTATATGTTATAGAGTGTAGGGTATAGAGTGTAGAGTGTAGGGTATAGAGTGTAGGGTATAGAGTGTAGGGTATAGAGTGTAGGGTATAGAGTGTAGGGTATAAAGTGTAGAGTGTAGGGTATAGAGTGTAGGGTATAGAGTGTAGGGTATAGAGTGTATGGTATAGATTGTATGGTATAGAGTGTAGAGTGTAGGGTATAGAGTGTAGGGTATAGAGTGTAGGGTATATATTATAGAGTGTAGAGTGTAGGGTATAGAGTGTAGGGTATAGAGTGTATGGTGTAGAGTGTAGGGTATAGAGTGTATAGTGTAGGGTATAGAGTGTAGGGTATAGAGTGTAGGGTATAGAGTGTATGGTATAGAGTGTACAGTATAGAGTGAATGGTATAGAGTGTAGAGTGTAGGGTATAGAGTGTATGGTATAGAGTGTAGTGTGTAGAGTGTATGGTATAGTGTGTAGGGTACAGAGTGTAGAGTGTAGGGTATAGAGTGTAGGGTATTGAGTGTAGGGTATAGAGTGTACGGTATAGAGTGTATGATATAGAGTGTATGGTATATAGTGTAGGGTATAGAGTGTTTGGTATAGAGTGTAAGGTATAGAGTGTAGAGAGTAGGGTATAGATTTTAGAGTGTAGAGTGTAGGGCATAGAGTGTAGGGTATAGAGTGTATGGAATAGAGTGTATATTATAGAGTGTAGGGTGTAGAGTGTAGGGTGTAGAGTGTGGGGTATAGAGTGTAGAGTGTAGGGTATAGAGTGTATGATATAGAGTGTATGATATAGAGTGTAGGGTATAGAGTGTATGGTATAGATTGCAGGGTATAGAGTGTAGGGTATAGAGTGTAGGGTACAGAGTGTAGAGTGTAGGGTATAGAATGTAGGGTATAGAGTGTATGGTATAGAGTGTATGGAATAGAGTGTATGGTATAGAGTGTAGGGTGTAGAGTG
Source organism: Ranitomeya imitator (assembly GCF_032444005.1). Lineage (NCBI taxonomy): Eukaryota > Metazoa > Chordata > Amphibia > Anura > Dendrobatidae > Ranitomeya > Ranitomeya imitator. The sequence goes on from NW_027193591.1 coordinate 175,473, forward strand.
TAGGGTGTAGAGTGTGGGGTATAGAGTGTAGAGTGTAGGGTATAGAGTGTATGATATAGAGTGTAGGGTATAGAGTGTATGGTATAGATTGCAGGGTATAGAGTGTAGGGTATAGAGTGTAGGGTACAGAGTGTAGAGTGTAGGGTATAGAATGTAGGGTATAGAGTGTATGGTATAGAGTGTATGGTATAGATTGTAGGGTATAGAGTGTAGGGTATAGAGTGTAGAGTGTAGGGTATATAGTGTAGAAAGTAGGGAATAGTGTGTAGGGTATAGAGTGTAGAGTGTAGGGTATAGAGTGTAGGGTTTAGAGTGTAGATTGTATGGTATAGAGTGTAGGGTATAGAGTGTATAGTGTAGGGTATAGAGTGTAGAGTGTAGGGTATAGAGTGTAGGGTATAGAGTGTTGGGATATAGAGTGTAGGGTATAGAGTGTAGGGTATAGAGTGTAGGGTATAGAGTGTAGGGTATAGAGTATATAGTGTAGGGTATAGAGTGTAGGGTATAGAGTGTAGAGTGTAGGGTATAGAGTGTAGGGTATATAGTGTAGGGTATAGAGTGTAGGGTATAAAGTGTAGAGTGTAGGGTATAGAGTGTAGGGTATAGAGTGTAGGGTATAGAGTGTAGAGTGCAGGGTGTAGAGTGTAGGGTATAGAGTGTAAGGTATAGAGTGTAGGGTATAGAGTGTAGAGTGTAGGGTATAGAGTGTAGGGTATAGAGTGTAGGGTATAGCGTGTAGGGTATAGAGTGTAGGGTATAGAGTATATAGTGTAGGGTATAGAGTGTAGGGTATATAGTGTAGAGTGTAGGGTATAGAGTGTAGGGTATAGAGTGTAGGGTATAGAGTGTAGGATATAAAGTGTAGAGTGTATGGTATAGAGTGTAGGGTATAGAGTGTAGAGTGTAGGGTGTAGAGTGTAGAGTGTAGGGTATAGAGTGTAAGGTATAGAGTGTAGGGTATAGAGTATATGTTATAGAGTGTAGGGTATAGAGTGTAGAGTGTAGGGTATAGAGTGTAGGGTATAGAGTGTAGGGTATAGAGTGTAGGGTATAGAGTGTAGGGTATAAAGTGTAGAGTGTAGGGTATAGAGTGTAGGGTATAGAGTGTATGGTATAGATTGTATGGTATAGAGTGTAGAGTGTAGGGTATAGAGTGTAGGGCATAGAGTGTAGGGTATATATTATAGAGTGTAGAGTGTAGGGTATAGAGTGTAGGGTATAGAGTGTATGGTGTAGAGTGTAGGGTATAGAGTGTATAGTGTAGGGTATAGAGTGTAGGGTATAGAGTGTAGGGTATAGAGTGTATGGTATAGAGTGTACAGTATAGAGTGTATGGTATAGAGTGTAGAGTGTAGGGTATAGAGTGTATGGTATAGAGTGTAGTGTGTAGAGTGTATGGTATAGTGTGTAGGGTACAGAGTGTAGAGTGTAGGGTATAGAGTGTAGGGTATAGAGTGTAGGGTATAGAGTGTACGGTATAGAGTGTATGATATAGAGTGTATGGTATATAGTGTAGGGTATAGAGTGTTTGGTATAGAGTGTAAGGTATAGAGTGTAGAGAGTAGGGTATAGATTTTAGAGTGTAGAGTGTAGGGCATAGAGTGTAGGGTATAGAGTGTATGGAATAGAGTGTATATTATAGAGTGTAGGGTGTAGAGTGTAGGGTGTAGAGTGTGGGGTATAGAGTGTAGAGTGTAGGGTATAGAGTGTATGATATAGAGTGTAGGGTATAGAGTGTATGGTATAGATTGCAGGGTATAGAGTGTAGGGTATAGAGTGTAGGGTACAGAGTGTAGAGTGTAGGGTATAGAACGTAGGGTATAGAGTGTATGGTATAGAGTGTATGGTATAGATTGTAGGGTATAGAGTGTAGGGTATAGAGTGTAGAGTGTAGGGTATAGAGTGCAGAAAGTAGGGAATAGTGTGTAGGGTATAAAGTGTAGAGTGTAGGGTATAGAGTGTAGGGTTTAGAGTGTAGATTGTATGGTATATAGTGTAGGGTATAGAGTGTATAGTGTAGGGTATAGAGTGTAGAGTGTAGGGTATAGAGTGTAGGGTATAGAGTGTTGGGATATAGAGTGTAGGGTATAGAGTGTAGGGTATAGAGTGTAGGGTATAGAGTGTAGGGTATAGAGTATATAGTGTAGGGTATAGAGTGTAGGGTATAGAGTGTAGAGTGTAGGTATAGAGTGTAGGGTATATAGTGTAGGGTATAGAGTGTAGGGTATAAAGTGTAGAGTGTAGGGTATAGAGTGTAGGGTATAGAGTGTAGGGTATAGAGTGTAGGGTATAAAGTGTAGAGTGCAGGGTGTAGAGTGTAGGGTATAGAGTGTAAGGTATAGAGTGTAGGGTATAGAGTGTAGGGTATAGAGTGTAGGGTATATATTGTAGGGTATAGAGTGTAGAGTGTAGGGTATAGAGTGTAAGGTATAGAGTGTATGGTGTAGAGTGTAGGGTATAGAGTGTATAGTGTAGGGTATAGAGTGTAGGGTATAGAGTGTAGGGTATAGAGTGTATGGTATAGAGTGTACAGTATAGAGTGTATGGTATAGAGTGTAGAGTGTAGGGTATAGAGTGTATGGTATAGAGTGTAGGGTATAGAGTGTAGGGTATAGAGTATAGGGTATAGAGTGTAGAGTGTAGGGTGTAGAGTGTAGAGTGTAGGGTATAGAGTGTAAGGTATAAAGTGTAGGGTATAGATTGTAGGGTGTAGAGTGTAGGGTATAGAGTGTAGAGTGCAGGGTATAGAGCGTATGGTATAATGTGTAGGGTATAGAGTGTAGGGTGTAGAGTGTAGGGTATAGAGTGTATGGTATAGAGTGTAGGGTATAGAGTGTAGAGTGTAGGCTATAGAGTGTAGAGTGTAGGGTATAGAGTGTATTGTATAGAGTGTAAGGTATAAAGTGTAGAGTATAGGGTATAGAGTGCAAGGTATAGAATGTAGAGTGTAGGGTGTAGAGTGTAGGGTATAGAGTGTAAGGTATAGAGTGTAGGGTATAGAGTGTATGTTAAAGAGTGTAGGGTATAGAGTGTAGAGTGTAGGGTATAGAGTGTAGGGTATAGAGTGTAGGGTATAGAATGTAGAGTGTAGGGTGTAGAGTGTAGAGTGTAGGGTATAGAGTGTAAGGTATAGAGTGTAGGGTATAGAGTGTATGTTAAAGAGTGTTGGGTATAGAGTGTAGAGTGTAGGGTATAGAGTGTAGGGTATAGAGTGTAGGGTATAGAGTGTAGGGAATAAAGTGTAGATTCTAGGGTATAGAGTGCATGGTATAGAGTGTAGGGTGTAGAGTGTATGGTATAGAGTGTAGGGTATGGAGTGTAGAGTGTAGGGTATAGAGTGTATGGTATAGAGTGTATGGTATAGATTGTAGGGTATAGAGTGTAGGGTATAGAGTGTAGGGTATAGAGTGTAGGGTATAGAGTGTAGAGTGTAGGGTATAGAGTGTAGAAAGTAGGGTATAGTGTGTAGGGTATAGAGTGTAGAGTGTAGGGTGTAGAGTGTAGGGTATAGAGTGTAGATTGTATGGTATAGAGTGTAGGGTATAGAGTGTATAGTGTAGGGTATATAGTGTAGAGTGTAGGGTATAGAGTGTAGAGTGTAGGGTATAGAGTGTAGGGTATAGAGTGTAGAGTGTAGGGTATAGAGTGTAGAAAGTAGGGTATAGTGTGTAGGGTATAGAGTGTAGAGTGTAGGGTATAGAGTGTAGGGTATAGAGTGTATAGTGTAGGGTATAGAGTGTAGTCATTCGAAATGACTTCTCCATGCATTTTATGTATTGGTAAAAGCACTATGATGAAAAGTGTGATATGTTTTCAGGTATCTCCTATACTAATAGAGCCACATGCTCACCGGTTTGCCACATGATGTAGGCCTATGGGCTGAAAAAGAAACCACCAAAAATTTTAACCAGTCATCGTTCTCACAACACTGAGGACCAGTCATTCGAAATGACTTCTCCATGCATTTTATGCATTGGTAAAAGCACTATGATGAAAAGTGTGATATGTTTTCAGGTATCTCCTATACTAATAGAGCCACATGCTCACCGGTTTGCCACATGATGTAGGTCTATGGACTGAACAAGAAACCACCAAAAATTTTAACCAGTCATCGTTCTCACAACACTGAGGACCAGTCATTCGAAATGACTTCTCCATGCATTTTATGCATTGGTAAAAGCACTATGATGAAAAGTGTGATATGTTTTCAGGTATCTCCTATACTAATAGAGCCACATGCTCACCGGTTTGCCACATGATGTAGGCCTATGGACTGAACAAGAAACCACCAAAAATTTTAACCAGTCATCGTTCTCACAACACTGAGGACCAGTCATTCGAAATGACTTCTCCATGCATTTTATGCATTGGTAAAAGCACTATGATGAAAAGTGTAATATGTTTTCAGGTGTCTCCTATACTAATAGAGCCACATGCTCACCGGTTTGCCACATGATGTAGGCCTATGGACTGAACAAGAAACCACCAAAAATTTTAACCAGTCATCGTTCTCACAACACTGAGGACCAGTCGTTCGAAATGACTTCTCCATGCATTTTATGCATTGGTAAAAGCACTATGATGAAAAGTGTGATATGTTTTCAGGTATCTCCTATACTAATAGAGCCACATGCTCACCGGTTTGCCACATGATGTAGGCCTATGGACTGAACAAGAAACCACCAAAAATTTTAACCAGTCATCGTTCTCACAACACTGAGGACCAGTCATTCGAAATGACTTCTCCATGCATTTTATGCATTGGTAAAAGCACTATGATGAAAAGTGTGATATGTTTTCAGGTATCTCCTATACTAATAGAGCCACATGCTCACCGGTTTGCCACATGATGTAGGCCTATGGACTGAACAAGAAACCACCAAAAATTTTAACCAGTCATCGTTCTCACAACACTGAGGACCAGTCATTCGAAATGACTTCTCCATGCATTTTATGCATTGGTAAAAGCACTATGATGAAAAGTGTGATATGTTTTCAGGTATCTCCTATACTAATAGAGCCACATGCTCACCGGTTTGCCACATGATGTAGGCCTATGGACTGAACAAGAAACCACCAAAAATTTTAACCAGTCATCGTTCTCACAACACTGAGGACCAGTCATTCGAAATGACTTCTCCATGCATTTTATGCATTGGTAAAAGCACTATGATGAAAAGTGTGATATGTTTTCAGGTATCTCCTATACTAATAGAGCCACATGCTCACCGGTTTGCCACATGATGTAGGCCTATGGACTGAACAAGAAACCACCAAAAATTTTAACCAGTCATCGTTCTCACAACACTGAGGACCAGTCATTCGAAATGACTTCTCCATGCATTTTATGCATTGGTAAAAGCACTATGATGAAAAGTGTGATATGTTTTCAGGTATCTCCTATACTAATAGAGCCACATGCTCACCGGTTTGCCACATGATGTAGGCCTATGGACTGAACAAGAAACCACCAAAAATTTTAACCAGTCATCTTTCTCACAACACTGAGGACCAGTCGTTCGAAATGACTTCTCCATGCATTTTATGCATTGGTAAAAGCACTATGATGAAAAGTGTGATATGTTTTCAGGTATCTCCTATACTAATAGAGCCACATGCTCACCGGTTTGCCACATGATGTAGGCCTATGGACTGAACAAGAAACCACCAAAAATTTTAACCAGTCATCGTTCTCACAACACTGAGGACCAGTCATTCGAAATGACTTCTCCATGCATTTTATGCATTGGTAAAAGCACTATGATGAAAAGTGTGATATGTTTTCAGGTATCTCCTATACTAATAGAGCCACATGCTCACCGGTTTGCCACATGATGTAGGCCTATGGACTGAACAAGAAACCACCAAAAATTTTAACCAGTCATCGTTCTCACAACACTGAGGACCAGTCATTCGAAATGACTTCTCCATGCATTTTATGCATTGGTAAAAGCACTATGATGAAAAGTGTGATATGTTTTCAGGTATCTCCTATACTAATAGAGCCACATGCTCACCGGTTTGCCACATGATGTAGGCCTATGGACTGAACAAGAAACCACCAAAAATTTTAACCAGTCATCGTTCTCACAACACTGAGGACCAGTCATTCGAAATGACTTCTCCATGCATTTTATGCATTGGTAAAAGCACTATGATGAAAAGTGTGATAAGTTTTCAGGTATCTCCTATACTAATAGAGCCACATGCTCACCGGTTTGCCACATGATGTAGGCCTATGGACTGAACAAGAAACCACCAAAAATTTTAACCAGTCATCGTTCTCACAACACTGAGGACCAGTCATTCGAAATGACTTCTCCATGCATTTTATGCATTGGTAAAAGCACTATGATGAAAAGTGTGATAAGTTTTCAGGTATCTCCTATACTAATAGAGCCACATGCTCACCGGTTTGCCACATGATGTAGGCCTATGGACTGAACAAGAAACCACCAAAAATTTTAACCAGTCATCGTTCTCACAACACTGAGGACCAGTCATTCGAAATGACTTCTCCATGCATTTTATGCATTGGTAAAAGCACTATGATGAAAAGTGTGATATGTTTTCAGGTATCTCCTATACTAATAGAGCCACATGCTCACCGGTTTGCCACATGATGTAGGCCTATGGACTGAACAAGAAACCACCAAAAATTTTAACCAGTCATCGTTCTCACAACACTGAGGACCAGTCGTTCGAAATGACTTCTCCATGCATTTTATGCATTGGTAAAAGCACTATGATGAAAAGTGTGATATGTTTTCAGGTATCTCCTATACTAATAGAGCCACATGCTCACCGGTTTGCCACATGATGTAGGCCTATGGACTGAACAAGAAACCACCAAAAATTTTAACCAGTCATCGTTCTCACAACACTGAGGACCAGTCATTCGAAATGACTTCTCCATGCATTTTATGCATTGGTAAAAGCACTATGATGAAAAGTGTGATATGTTTTCAGGTATCTCCTATACTAATAGAGCCACATGCTCACCGGTTTGCCACATGATGTAGGCCTATGGACTGAACAAGAAACCACCAAAAATTTTAACCAGTCATCGTTCTCACAACACTGAGGACCAGTCATTCGAAATGACTTCTCCATGCATTTTATGCATTGGTAAAAGCACTATGATGAAAAGTGTGATATGTTTTCAGGTATCTCCTATACTAATAGAGCCACATGCTCACCGGTTTGCCACATGATGTAGGCCTATGGACTGAACAAGAAACCACCAAAAATTTTAACCAGTCATCGTTCTCACAACACTGAGGACCAGTCATTCGAAATGACTTCTCCATGCATTTTATGCATTGGTAAAAGCACTATGATGAAAAGTGTGATATGTTTTCAGGTATCTCCTATACTAATAGAGCCACATGCTCACCGGTTTGCCACATGATGTAGGCCTATGGACTGAACAAGAAACCACCAAAAATTTTAACCAGTCATCGTTCTCACAACACTGAGGACCAGTCATTCGAAATGACTTCTCCATGCATTTTATGCATTGGTAAAAGCACTATGATGAAAAGTGTGATATGTTTTCAGGTATCTCCTATACTAATAGAGCCACATGCTCACCGGTTTGCCACATGATGTAGGCCTATGGACTGAACAAGAAACCACCAAAAATTTTAACCAGTCATCGTTCTCACAACACTGAGGACCAGTCATTCGAAATGACTTCTCCATGCATTTTATGCATTGGTAAAAAGCACTATGATTGAAAAGTGTGATATGTTTTCAGGTATCTCCTATACTAATAGAGCCACATGCTCACCGGTTTGCCACATGATGTAGGCCTATGGACTGAACAAGAAACCACCAAAAATTTTAACCAGTCATCGTTCTCACAACACTGAGGACCAGTCATTCGAAATGACTTCTCCATGCATTTTATGCATTGGTAAAAGCACTATGATGAAAAGTGTGATATGTTTTCAGGTATCTCCTATACTAATAGAGCCACATGCTCACCGGTTTGCCACATGATGTAGACCTATGGACTGAACAAGAAACCACCAAAAATTTTAACCAGTCATCGTTCTCACAACACTGAGGACCAGTCATTCGAAATGACTTCTTCATGCATTTTATGCATTGGTAAAAGCACTATGATGAAAAGTGTGATATGTTTTCAGGTATCTCCTATACTAATAGAGCCACATGCTCACCGGTTTGCCACATGATGTAGGCCTATGGACTGAACAAGAAACCACCAAAAATTTTAACCAGTCATCGTTCTCACAACACTGAGGACCAGTCATTCGAAATGACTTCTCCATGCATTTTATGCATTGGTAAAAGCACTATGATGAAAAGTGTGATATGTTTTCAGGTATCTCCTATACTAATAGAGCCACATGCTCACCGGTTTGCCACATGATGTAGGCCTATGGACTGAACAAGAAACCACCAAAAATTTTAACCAGTCATCGTTCTCACAACACTGAGGACCAGTCATTCGAAATGACTTCTCCATGCATTTTATGCATTGGTAAAAGCACTATGATGAAAAGTGTGATATGTTTTCAGGTATCTCCTATACTAATAGAGCCACATGCTCACCGGTTTGCCACATGATGTAGGCCTATGGACTGAACAAGAAACCACCAAAAATTTTAACCAGTCATCGTTCTCACAACACTGAGGACCAGTCATTCGAAATGACTTCTCCATGCATTTTATGCATTGGTAAAAGCACTATGATGAAAAGTGTGATATGTTTTCAGGTATCTCCTATACTAATAGAGCCACATGCTCACCGGTTTGCCACATGATGTAGGCCTATGGACTGAACAAGAAACCACCAAAAATTTTAACCAGTCATCGTTCTCACAACACTGAGGACCAGTCATTCGAAATGACTTCTCCATGCATTTTATGCATTGGTAAAAGCACTATGATGAAAAGTGTGATATTTTTTCAGGTATCTCCTATACTAATAGAGCCACATGCTCACCGGTTTGCCACATGATGTAGGCCTATGGACTGAACAAGAAACCACCAAACATTTTAACCAGTCATCGTTCTCACAACACTGAGGACCAGTCATTCGAAATGACTTCTCCATGCATTTTATGCATTGGTAAAAGCACTATGATGAAAAGTGTGATATGTTTTCAGGTTTCTCCTATACTAATAGAGCCACATGCTCACCGGTTTGCCACATGATGTAGGCCTATGGACTGAACAAGAAACCACCAAAAATTTTAACCAGTCATCGTTCTCACAACACTGAGGACCAGTCATTCGAAATGACTTCTCCATGCATTTTATGCATTGGTAAAAGCACTATGATGAAAAGTGTGATATGTTTTCAGGTATCTCCTATACTAATAGAGCCACATGCTCACCGGTTTGCCACATGATGTAGGCCTATGGACTGAACAAGAAACCACCAAAAATTTTAACCAGTCATCGTTCTCACAACACTGAGGACCAGTCATTCGAAATGACTTCTCCATGCATTTTATGCATTGGTAAAAGCACTATGATGAAAAGTGTGATATGTTTTCAGGTATCTCCTATACTAATAGAGCCACATGCTCACCGGTTTGCCACATGATGTAGGCCTATGGACTGAACAAGAAACCACCAAAAATTTTAACCAGTCATCGTTCTCACAACACTGAGGACCAGTCATTCGAAATGACTTCTCCATGCATTTTATGCATTGGTAAAAGCACTATGATGAAAAGTGTGATATGTTTTCAGGTATCTCCTATACTAATAGAGCCACATGCTCACCGGTTTGCCACATGATGTAGGCCTATGGACTGAACAAGAAACCACCAAAAATTTTAACCAGTCATCGTTCTCACAACACTGAGGACCAGTCATTCGAAATGACTTCTCCATGCATTTTATGCATTGGTAAAAGCACTATGATGAAAAGTGTGATATGTTTTCAGGTATCTCCTATACTAATAGAGCCACTTGCTCACCGGTTTGCCACATGATGTAGGCCTATGGACTGAACAAGAAACCACCAAAAATTTTAACCAGTCATCGTTCTCACAACACTGAGGACCAGTCATTCGAAATGACTTCTCCATGCATTTTATGCATTGGTAAAAGCACTATGATGAAAAGTGTGATATTTTTTCAGGTATCTCCTATACTAATAGAGCCACATGCTCACCGGTTTGCCACATGATGTAGGCCTATGGACTGAACAAGAAACCACCAAACATTTTAACCAGTCATCGTTCTCACAACACTGAGGACCAGTCATTCGAAATGACTTCTCCATGCATTTTATGCATTGGTAAAAGCACTATGATGAAAAGTGTGATATGTTTTCAGGTTTCTCCTATACTAATAGAGCCACATGCTCACCGGTTTGCCACATGATGTAGGCCTATGGACTGAACAAGAAACCACCAAAAATTTTAACCAGTCATCGTTCTCACAACACTGAGGACCAGTCATTCGAAATGACTTCTCCATGCATTTTATGCATTGGTAAAAGCACTATGATGAAAAGTGTGATATGTTTTCAGGTATCTCCTATACTAATAGAGCCACATGCTCACCGGTTTCCCACATGATGTAGGCCTATGGACTGAACAAGAAGCCACCAAAAATTTTAACCAGTCATCGTTCTCACAACACTGAGGACCAGTCATTCGAAATGACTTCTCCATGCATTTTATGCATTGGTAAAAGCACTATGATGAAAAGTGTGATATGTTTTCAGGTATCTCCTATACTAATAGAGCCACATGCTCACCGGTTTGCCACATGATGTAGGCCTATGGACTGAACAAGAAACCACCAAAAATTTTAACCAGTCATCGTTCTCACAACACTGAGGACCAGTCATTCGAAATGACTTCTCCATGCATTTTATGCATTGGTAAAAGCACTATGATGAAAAGTGTGATATGTTTTCAGGTATCTCCTATACTAATAGAGCCACATGCTCACCGGTTTGCCACATGATGTAGGCCTATGGACTGAACAAGAAACCACCAAAAATTTTAACCAGTCATCGTTCTCACAACACTGAGGACCAGTCATTCGAAATGACTTCTCCATGCATTTTATGCATTGGTAAAAGCACTATGATGAAAAGTGTGATATGTTTTCAGGTATCTCCTATACTAATAGAGCCACATGCTCACCGGTTTGCCACATGATGTAGGCCTATGGACTGAACAAGAAACCACCAAAAATTTTAACCAGTCATCGTTCTCACAACACTGAGGACCAGTCATTCGAAATGACTTCTCCATGCATTTTATGCATTGGTAAAAGCACTATGATGAAAAGTGTGATATGTTTTCAGTTATCTCCTATACTAATTGAGCCACATGCTCACCGGTTTGCCACATGATGTAGGCCTATGGACTGAACAAGAAACCACCAAAAATTTTAACCAGTCATCGTTCTCACAACACTGAGGACCAGTCATTCGAAATGACTTCTCCATGCATTTTATGCATTGGTAAAAGCACTATGATGAAAAGTGTGATATGTTTTCAGGTATCTCCTATACTAATAGAGCCACATGCTCACCGGTTTGCCACATGATGTAGGCCTATGTACTGAACAAGAAACCACCAAAAATTTTAACCAGTCATCGTTCTCACAATACTGAGGACCAGTCATTCGAAATGACTTCTCCATGCATTTTATGCATTGGTAAAAGCACTATGATGAAAAGTGTGATATGTTTTCAGGTATCTCCTATACTAATAGAGCCACATGCTCACCGGTTTGCCACATGATGTAGGCCTATGGACTGAACAAGAAACCACCAAAAATTTTAACCAGTCATCGTTCTCACAACACTGAGGACCAGTCATTCGAAATGACTTCTCCATGCATTTTATGCATTGGTAAAAGCACTATGATGAAAAGTGTGATATGTTTTCAGGTATCTCCTATACTAATAGAGCCACATGCTCACCGGTTTGCCACATGATGTAGGCCTATGGACTGAACAAGAAACCACCAAAAATTTTAACCAGTCATCGTTCTCACAACACTGAGGACCAGTCATTCGAAATGACTTCTCCATGCATTTTATGCATTGGTAAAAGCACTATGATGAAAAGTGTGATATGTTTTCAGGTTTCTCCTATACTAATAGAGCCACATGCTCACCGGTTTGCCACATGATGTAGGCCTATGGACTGAACAAGAAACCACCAAAAATTTTAACCAGTCATCGTTCTCACAACACTGAGGACCAGTCATTCGAAATGACTTCTCCATGCATTTTATGCATTGGTAAAAGCACTATGATGAAAAGTGTGATATGTTTTCAGGTATCTCCTATACTAATAGAGCCACATGCTCACCGGTTTGCCACATGATGTAGGCCTATGGACTGAACAAGAAACCACCAAAAATTTTAACCAGTCATCGTTCTCACAACACTGAGGACCAGTCATTCGAAATGACTTCTCCATGCATTTTATGCATTGGTAAAAGCACTATGATGAAAAGTGTGATATGTTTTCAGGTATCTCCTATACTAATAGAGCCACATGCTCACCGGTTTGCCACATGATGTAGGCCTATGGACTGAACAAGAAACCACCAAAAATTTTAACCAGTCATCGTTCTCACAACACTGAGGACCAGTCATTCGAAATGACTTCTCCATGCATTTTATGCATTGGTAAAAGCACTATGATGAAAAGTGTGATATGTTTTCAGGTATCTCCTATACTAATAGAGCCACATGCTCACCAGTTTGCCACATGATGTAGGCCTATGGACTGAACAAGAAACCACCAAAAATTTTAACCAGTCATCGTTCTCACAACACTGAGGACCAGTCATTCGAAATGACTTCTCCATGCATTTTATGCATTGGTAAAAGCACTATGATGAAAAGTGTGATATGTTTTCAGGTATCTCCTATATTAATAGAGCCACATGCTCACCGGTTTGCCACATGATGTAGGCCTATGGACTGAACAAGAAACCACCAAAAATTTTAACCAGTCATCGTTCTCACAACACTGAGGACCAGTCATTCGAAATGACTTCTCCATGCATTTTATGCATTGGTAAAAGCACTATGATGAAAAGTGTGATATGTTTTCAGGTATCTCCTATACTAATAGAGCCACATGCTCACCGCTTTGCCACATGATGTAGGCCTATGGACTGAACAAGAAACCACCAAAAATTTTAACCAGTCATCGTTCTCACAACACTGAGGACCAGTCATTCGAAATGACTTCTCCATGCATTTTATGCATTGGTAAAAGCACTATGATGAAAAGTGTGATATGTTTTCAGGTATCTCCTATACTAATAGAGCCACATGCTCACCGGTTTGCCACATTATGTAGGCCTATGGACTGAACAAGAAACCACCAAAAATTTTAACCAGTCATCGTTCTCACAACACTGAGGACCAGTCATTCGAAATGACTTCTCCATGCATTTTATGCATTGGTAAAAGCACTATGATGAAAAGTGTGATATGTTTTCAGGTATCTCCTATACTAATAGAGCCACATGCTCACCGGTTTGCCACATGATGTAGGCCTATGGACTGAACAAGAAACCACCAAAAATTTTAACCAGTCATCGTTCTCACAACACTGAGGACCAGTCATTCGAAATGACTTCTCCATGCATTTTATGCATTGGTAAAAGCACTATGATGAAAAGTGTGATATGTTTTCAGGTATCTCCTATACTAATAGAGCCACATGCTCACCGGTTTGCCACATTATGTAGGCCTATGGACTGAACAAGAAACCACCAAAAATTTTAACCAGTCATCGTTCTCACAACACTGAGGACCAGTCATTCGAAATGACTTCTCCATGCATTTTATGCATTGGTAAAAGCACTATGATGAAAAGTGTGATATGTTTTCAGGTATCTCCTATACTAATAGAGCCACATGCTCACCGGTTTGCCACATGATGTAGGCCTATGGACTGAACAAGAAACCACCAAAAATTTTAACCAGTCATCGTTCTCACAACACTGAGGACCAGTCATTCGAAATGACTTCTCCATGCATTTTATGCATTGGTAAAAGCACTATGATGAAAAGTGTGATATGTTTTCAGGTATCTCCTATACTAATAGAGCCACATGCTCACCGGTTTGCCACATGATGTAGGCCTATGGACTGAACAAGAAACCACCAAAAATTTTAACCAGTCATCGTTCTCACAACACTGAGGACCAGTCATTCGAAATGACTTCTCCATGCATTTTATGCATTGGTAAAAGCACTATGATGAAAAGTGTGATATGTTTTCAGGTATCTCCTATACTAATAGAGCCACATGCTCACCGGTTTGCCACATGATGTAGGCCTATGGACTGAACAAGAAACCACCAAAAATTTTAACCAGTCATCATTCTCACAACACTGAGGACCAGTCATTCGAAATGACTTCTCCATGCATTTTATGCATTGGTAAAAGCACTATGATGAAAAGTGTGATATGTTTTCAGGTATCTCCTATACTAATAGAGCCACATGCTCACCGGTTTGCCACATGATGTAGGCCTATGGACTGAACAAGAAACCACCAAAAATTTTAACCAGTCATCGTTCTCACAACACTGAGGACCAGTCATTCGAAATGACTTCTCCATGCATTTTATGCATTGGTAAAAGCACTATGATGAAAAGTGTGATATGTTTTCAGGTATCTCCTATATTAATAGAGCCACATGCTCACCGGTTTGCCACATGATGTAGGCCTATGGACTGAACAAGAAACCACCAAAAATTTTAACCAGTCATCGTACTCACAACACTGAGGACCAGTCATTCGAAATGACTTCTCCATGCATTTTATGCATTGGTAAAAGCACTATGATGAAAAGTGTGATATGTTTTCAGGTATCTCCTATACTAATAGAGCCACATGCTCACCGCTTTGCCACATGATGTAGGCCTATGGACTGAACAAGAAACCACCAAAAATTTTAACCAGTCATCGTTCTCACAACACTGAGGACCAGTCATTCGAAATGACTTCTCCATGCATTTTATGCATTGGTAAAAGCACTATGATGAAAAGTGTGATATGTTTTCAGGTATCTCCTATACTAATAGAGCCACATGCTCACCGGTTTGCCACATTATGTAGGCCTATGGACTGAACAAGACAAAAATTTTAACCAGTCATCGTTCTCACAACACTGAGGACCAGTCATTCGAAATGACTTCTCCATGCATTTTATGCATTGGTAAAAGCACTATGATGAAAAGTGTGATATGTTTTCAGGTATCTCCTATACTAATAGAGCCACATGCTCACCGGTTTGCCACATGATGTAGGCCTATGGACTGAACAAGAAACCACCAAAAATTTTAACCAGTCATCGTTCTCACAACACTGAGGACCAGTCATTCGAAATGACTTCTCCATGCATTTTATGCATTGGTAAAAGCACTATGATGAAAAGTGTGATATGTTTTCAGGTATCTCCTATACTAATAGAGCCACATGCTCACCGGTTTGCCACATGATGTAGGCCTATGGACTGAACAAGAAACCACCAAAAATTTTAACCAGTCATCGTTCTCACAACACTGAGGACCAGTCATTCGAAATGACTTCTCCATGCATTTTATGCATTGGTAAAAGCACTATGATGAAAAGTGTGATATGTTTTCAGGTATCTCCTATACTAATAGAGCCACATGCTCACCGGTTTGCCACATGATGTAGGCCTATGGACTGAACAAGAAACCACCAAAAATTTTAACCAGTCATCGTTCTCACAACACTGAGGACCAGTCATTCGAAATGACTTCTCCATGCATTTTATGCATTGGTAAAAGCACTATGATGAAAAGTGTGATATGTTTTCAGGTATCTCCTATACTAATAGAGCCACATGCTCACCGGTTTGCCACATGATGTAGGCCTATGGACTGAACAAGAAACCACCAAAAATTTTAACCAGTCATCGTTCTCACAACACTGAGGACCAGTCATTCGAAATGACTTCTCCATGCATTTTATGCATTGGTAAAAGCACTATGATGAAAAGTGTGATATGTTTTCAGGTATCTCCTATACTAATAGAGCCACATGCTCACCGGTTTGCCACATGATGTAGGCCTATGGACTGAACAAGAAACCACCAAAAATTTTAACCAGTCATCGTTCTCACAACACTGAGGACCAGTCATTCGAAATGACTTCTCCATGCATTTTATGCATTGGTAAAAGCACTATGATGAAAAGTGTGATATGTTTTCAGGTATCTCCTATACTAATAGAGCCACATGCTCACCGGTTTGCCACATGATGTAGGCCTATGGACTGAACAAGAAACCACCAAAAATTTTAACCAGTCATCGTTCTCACAACACTGAGGACCAGTCATTCGAAATGACTTCTCCATGCATTTTATGCATTGGTAAAAGCACTATGATGAAAAGTGTGATATGTTTTCAGGTATCTCCTATACTAATAGAGCCACATGCTCACCGGTTTGCCACATGATGTAGGCCTATGGACTGAACAAGAAACCACCAAAAATTTTAACCAGTCATCGTTCTCACAACACTGAGGACCAGTCATTCGAAATGACTTCTCCATGCATTTTATGCATTGGTAAAAGCACTATGATGAAAAGTGTGATATGTTTTCAGGTATCTCCTATACTAATAGAGCCACATGCTCACCGGTTTGCCACATGATGTAGGCCTATGGACTGAACAAGAAACCACCAAAAATTTTAACCAGTCATCGTTCTCACAACACTGAGGACCAGTCATTCGAAATGACTTCTCCATGCATTTTATGCATTGGTAAAAGCACTATGATGAAAAGTGTGATATGTTTTCAGGTATCTCCTATACTAATAGAGCCACATGCTCACCGGTTTGCCACATGATGTAGGCCTATGGACTGAACAAGAAACCACCAAAAATTTTAACCAGTCATCGTTCTCACAACACTGAGGACCAGTCATTCGAAATGACTTCTCCATGCATTTTATGCATTGGTAAAAGCACTATGATGAAAAGTGTGATATGTTTTCAGGTATCTCCTATACTAATAGAGCCACATGCTCACCGGTTTGCCACATGATGTAGGCCTATGGACTGAACAAGAAACCACCAAAAATTTTAACCAGTCATCGTTCTCACAACACTGAGGACCAGTCATTCGAAATGACTTCTCCATGCATTTTATGCATTGGTAAAAGCACTATGATGAAAAGTGTGATATGTTTTCAGGTATCTCCTATACTAATAGAGCCACATGCTCACCGGTTTGCCACATGATGTAGGCCTATGGACTGAACAAGAAACCACCAAAAATTTTAACCAGTCATCGTTCTCACAACACTGAGGACCAGTCATTCGAAATGACTTCTCCATGCATTTTATGCATTGGTAAAAGCACTATGATGAAAAGTGTGATATGTTTTCAGGTATCTCCTATACTAATAGAGCCACATGCTCACCGGTTTGCCACATGATGTAGGCCTATGGACTGAACAAGAAACCACCAAAAATTTTAACCAGTCATCGTTCTCACAACACTGAGGACCAGTCATTCGAAATGACTTCTCCATGCATTTTATGCATTGGTAAAAGCACTATGATGAAAAGTGTGATATGTTTTCAGGTATCTCCTATACTAATAGAGCCACATGCTCACCGGTTTGCCACATGATGTAGGCCTATGGACTGAACAAGAAACCACCAAAAATTTTAACCAGTCATCGTTCTCACAACACTGAGGACCAGTCATTCGAAATGACTTCTCCATGCATTTTATGCATTGGTAAAAGCACTATGATGAAAAGTGTGATATGTTTTCAGGTATCTCCTATACTAATAGAGCCACATGCTCACCGGTTTGCCACATGATGTAGGCCTATGGACTGAACAAGAAACCACCAAAAATTTTAACCAGTCATCGTTCTCACAACACTGAGGACCAGTCATTCGAAATGACTTCTCCATGCATTTTATGCATTGGTAAAAGCACTATGATGAAAAGTGTGATATGTTTTCAGGTATCTCCTATACTAATAGAGCCACATGCTCACCGGTTTGCCACATGATGTAGGCCTATGGACTGAACAAGAAACCACCAAAAATTTTAACCAGTCATCGTTCTCACAACACTGAGGACCAGTCATTCGAAATGACTTCTCCATGCATTTTATGCATTGGTAAAAGCACTATGATGAAAAGTGTGATATGTTTTCAGGTATCTCCTATACTAATAGAGCCACATGCTCACCGGTTTGCCACATGATGTAGGCCTATGGACTGAACAAGAAACCACCAAAAATTTTAACCAGTCATCGTTCTCACAACACTGAGGACCAGTCATTCGAAATGACTTCTCCATGCATTTTATGCATTGGTAAAAGCACTATGATGAAAAGTGTGATATGTTTTCAGGTATCTCCTATACTAATAGAGCCACATGCTCACCGGTTTGCCACATGATGTAGGCCTATGGACTGAACAAGAAACCACCAAAAATTTTAACCAGTCATCGTTCTCACAACACTGAGGACCAGTCATTCGAAATGACTTCTCCATGCATTTTATGCATTGGTAAAAGCACTATGATGAAAAGTGTGATATGTTTTCAGGTATCTCCTATACTAATAGAGCCACATGCTCACCGGTTTGCCACATGATGTAGGCCTATGGACTGAACAAGAAACCACCAAAAATTTTAACCAGTCATCGTTCTCACAACACTGAGGACCAGTCATTCGAAATGACTTCTCCATGCATTTTATGCATTGGTAAAAGCACTATGATGAAAAGTGTGATATGTTTTCAGGTATCTCCTATACTAATAGAGCCACATGCTCACCGGTTTGCCACATGATGTAGGCCTATGGACTGAACAAGAAACCACCAAAAATTTTAACCAGTCATCGTTCTCACAACACTGAGGACCAGTCATTCGAAATGACTTCTCCATGCATTTTATGCATTGGTAAAAGCACTATGATGAAAAGTGTGATATGTTTTCAGGTATCTCCTATACTAATAGAGCCACATGCTCACCGGTTTGCCACATGATGTAGGCCTATGGACTGAACAAGAAACCACCAAAAATTTTAACCAGTCATCGTTCTCACAACACTGAGGACCAGTCATTCGAAATGACTTCTCCATGCATTTTATGCATTGGTAAAAGCACTATGATGAAAAGTGTGATATGTTTTCAGGTATCTCCTATACTAATAGAGCCACATGCTCACCGGTTTGCCACATGATGTAGGCCTATGGACTGAACAAGAAACCACCAAAAATTTTAACCAGTCATCGTTCTCACAACACTGAGGACCAGTCATTCGAAATGACTTCTCCATGCATTTTATGCATTGGTAAAAGCACTATGATGAAAAGTGTGATATGTTTTCAGGTATCTCCTATACTAATAGAGCCACATGCTCACCGGTTTGCCACATGATGTAGGCCTATGGACTGAACAAGAAACCACCAAAAATTTTAACCAGTCATCGTTCTCACAACACTGAGGACCAGTCATTCGAAATGACTTCTCCATGCATTTTATGCATTGGTAAAAGCACTATGATGAAAAGTGTGATATGTTTTCAGGTATCTCCTATACTAATAGAGCCACATGCTCACCGGTTTGCCACATGATGTAGGCCTATGGACTGAACAAGAAACCACCAAAAATTTTAACCAGTCATCGTTCTCACAACACTGAGGACCAGTCATTCGCACTGAGGGCCAGTCATTCAAAATGACTTCTCCATGCATTTTATGCATTGGTAAAAGCACTATGATGAAAAGTGTGATATGTTTTCAGGTATCTCCTATACTAATAGAGCCACATGCTCACCGGTTTGCCACATGATGTAGGCCTATGGACTGAACAAGAAACCACCAAAAATTTTAACCAGTCATCGTTCTCACAACACTGAGGACCAGTCATTCGAAATTATTTCTCCATGCATTTTATGCATTGGTAAAAGCACTATGATGAAAAGTGTGATATGTTTTCAGGTATCTCCTATACTAATAGAGCCACATGCTCACCGGTTTGCCACATGATGTAGGCCTATGGACTGAACAAGAAACCACCAAAAATTTTAACCAGTCATCGTTCTCACAACACTGAGGACCAGTCATTCGAAATGACTTCTCCATGCATTTTATGCATTGGTAAAAGCACTATGATGAAAAGTGTGATATGTTTTCAGGTATCTCCTATACTAATAGAGCCACATGCTCACCGGTTTGCCACATGATGTAGGCCTATGGACTGAACAAGAAACCACCAAAAATTTTAACCAGTCATCGTTCTCACAACACTGAGGACCAGTCATTCGAAATGATTTCTCCATGCATTTTATGCATTGGTAAAAGCACTATGATGAAATGTGTGATATGTTTTCAGGTATCTCCTATACTAATAGAGCCACATGCTCACCGGTTTGCCACATGATGTAGGCCTATGGACTGAACAAGAAACCACCAAAAATTTTAACCAGTCATCGTTCTCACAACACTGAGGACCAGTCATTCGAAATGACTTCTCCATGCATTTTATGCTTTGCTAAAAGCACTATGATGAAAAGTGTGATATGTTTTCAGGTATCTCCTATACTAATAGAGCCACATGCTCACCGGTTTGCCACATGATGTAGGCCTATGGACTGAACAAGAAACCACCAAAAATTTTAACCAGTCATCGTTCTCACAACACTGAGGACGAGTCATTCGAAATGACTTCTCCATGCATTTTATGCATTGGTAAAGCACTATGATGAAAAGTGTGATATGTTTTCAGGTATCTCCTATACTAATAGAGCCACATGCTCACCGTTTGCCACATGATGTAGGCCTATGGACTGAACAAGAAACCACCAAAAATTTTAACCAGTCATCGTTCTCACAACACTGAGGACCAGTCATTCAAAATGACTTCTCCATGCATTTTATGCATTGGTAAAAGCACTATGATGAAAAGTGTGATATGTTTTCAGGTATCTCCTATACTAATAGAGCCACATGCTCACCGGTTTGCCACATGATGTAGGCCTATGGACTGAACAAGAAACCACCAAAAATTTTAACCAGTCATCGTTCTCACAACACTGAGGACCAGTCATTCGAAATGACTTCTCCATGCATTTTATGCATTGGTAAAAGCACTATGATGAAAAGTGTGATATGTTTTCAGGTATCTCCTATACTAATAGCGCCACATGCTCACCGGTTTGCCACATGATGTAGGCCTATGGACTGAACAAGAACCACCAAAAAATTTAACCAGTCATCGTTCTCACAACACTGAGGACCAGTCATTCGAAATGACTTCTCCATGCATTTTATGCATTGGTAAAAGCACTATGATGAAAAGTGTGATATGTTTTCAGGTATCTCCTATACTAATAGAGCCACATGCTCACCGGTTTGCCACATGATGTAGGCCTATGGACTGAACAAGAAACCACCAAAAATTTTAACCAGTCATCGTTCTCACAACACTGAGGACCAGTCATTCGAAATGACTTCTCCATGCATTTTATGCATTGGTAAAAGCACTATGATGAAAAGTGTGATATGTTTTCAGGTATTTCCTATACTAATAGAGCCACATGCTCACCGGTTTGCCACATGATGTAGGCCTATGGACTGAACAAGAAACCACCAAAAATTTTAACCAGTCATCGTTCTCACAACACTGAGGACCAGTCATTCGAATGACTTCTCCATGCATTTTATGCATTGGTAAAAGCACTATGATGAAAAGTGTGATATGTTTTCAGGTATCTCCTATACTAATAGAGCCACATGCTCACCGGTTTGCCACATGATGTAGGCCTATGGACTGAACAAGAAACCACCAAAAATTTTAACCAGTCATCGTTCTCACAACACTGAGGACCAGTCATTCGAAATGACTTCTCCATGCATTTTATGCATTGGTAAAAGCACTATGATGAAAAGTGTGATATGTTTTCAGGTATCTCCTATACTAATAGAGCCACATGCTCACCGGTTTGCCACATGATGTAGGCCTATGGACTGAACAAGAAACCACCAAAAATTTTAACCAGTCATCGTTCTCACAACACTGAGGACCAGTCATTCGAAATGACTTCTCCATGCATTTTATGCATTGGTAAAAGCACTATGATGAAAAGTGTGATATGTTTTCAGGTATCTCCTATACTAATAGAGCCACATGCTCACCGGTTTGCCACATGATGTAGGCCTATGGACTGAACAAGAAACCACCAAAAATTTTAACCAGTCATCGTTCTCACAACACTGAGGACCAGTCATTCGAAATGAGTTCTCCATGCATTTATGCATTGGTAAAAGCACTATGATGAAAAGTGTGATATGTTTTCAGGTATCTCCTATACTAATAGAGCCACATGCTCACCGGTTTGCCACATGATGTAGGCCTATGGACTGAACAAGAAACCACCAAAAATTTTAACCAGTCATCGTTCTCACAACACTGAGGACCAGTCATTCGAAATGACTTCTCCATGCATTTTATGCATTGGTAAAAGCACTATGATGAAAAGTGTGATATGTTTTCAGGTATCTCCTATACTAATAGAGCCACATGCTCACCGGTTTGCCACATGATGTAGGCCTATGGACTGAACAAGAAACCACCAAAAATTTTAACCAGTCATCGTTCTCACAACACTGAGGACCAGTCATTCGAAATGATTTCTCCATGCATTTTATGCATTGGTAAAAGCACTATGATGAAAAGTGTGATATGTTTCAGGTATCTCCTATACTAATAGAGCCACATGCTCACCGGTTTGCCACATGATGTAGCCTATGGACTGAACAAGAAACCACAAAAATTTTAACCAGTCATCGTTCTCACAACACTGAGGACCAGTCATTCGAAATGACTTCTCCATGCATTTTATGCATTGGTAAAAGCACTATGATGAAAAGTGTGATATGTTTTCAGGTATCTCCTATACTAATAGAGCCACATGCTCACCGGTTTGCCACATGATGTAGGCCTATGGACTGAACAAGAAACCACCAAAAATTTTAACCAGTCATCGTTCTCACAACACTGAGGACCAGTCATTCGAAATGACTTCTCCATGCATTTATGCATTGGTAAAAGCACTATGATGAAAAGTGTGATATGTTTTCAGGTATCTCCTATACTAATAGAGCCACATGCTCACCGGTTTGCCACATGATGTAGGCCTATGGACTGAACAAGAAACCACCAAAAATTTTAACCAGTCATCGTTCTCACAACACTGAGGACCAGTCATTCGAAATGACTTCTCCATGCATTTTATGCATTGGTAAAAGCACTATGATGAAAAGTGTGATATGTTTTCAGGTATCTCCTATACTAATAGAGCCACATGCTCACCGGTTTGCCACATGATGTAGGCCTATGGACTGAACAAGAAACCACCAAAAATTTTAACCAGTCATCGTTCTCACAACACTGAGGACCAGTCATTCGAAATGACTTCTCCATGCATTTATGCATTGGTAAAAGCACTATGATGAAAAGTGTGATGTTTTCAGGTATCTCCTATACTAATAGAGCCACATGCTCACCGGTTTGCCACATGATGTAGGCCTATGGACTGAACAAGAAACCACCAAAAATTTTAACCAGTCATCGTTCTCACAACACTGAGGACCAGTCATTCGAAATGACTTCTCCATGCATTTATGCATTGGTAAAAGCACTATGATGAAAAGTGTGATAGTTTTCAGGTATCTCCTATACTAATAGAGCCACATGCTCACCGGTTTGCCACATGATGTAGGCCTATGGACTGAACAAGAAACCACCAAAAATTTTAACCAGTCATCGTTCTCACAACACTGAGGACCAGTCATTCGAAATGACTTCTCCATGCATTTTATGCATTGGTAAAAGCACTATGATGAAAAGTGTGATATGTTTTCAGGTATCTCCTATACTAATAGAGCCACATGCTCACCGGTTTGCCACATGATGTAGGCCTATGGACTGAACAAGAAACCACCAAAAATTTTAACCAGTCATCGTTCTCACAACACTGAGGACCAGTCATTCGAAATGACTTCTCCATGCATTTTATGCATTGGTAAAAGCACTATGATGAAAAGTGTGATATGTTTTCAGGTATCTCCTATACTAATAGAGCCACATGCTCACCGGTTTGCCACATGATGTAGGCCTATGGACTGAACAAGAAACCACCAAAATTTTAACCAGTCATCGTTCTCACAACACTGAGGACCAGTCATTCGAAATGACTTCTCCATGCATTTTATGCATTGGTAAAAGCACTATGATGAAAAGTGTGATATGTTTTCAGGTATCTCCTATACTAATAGAGCCACATGCTCACCGGTTTGCCACATGATGTAGGCCTATGGACTGAACAAGAAACCACCAAAAATTTTAACCAGTCATCGTTCTCACAACACTGAGGACCAGTCATTCGAAATGACTTCTCCATGCATTTTATGCATTGGTAAAAGCACTATGATGAAAAGTGTGATATGTTTTCAGGTATCTCCTATACTAATAGAGCCACATGCTCACCGGTTTGCCACATGATGTAGGCCTATGGACTGAACAAGAAACCACCAAAAATTTTAACCAGTCATCGTTCTCACAACACTGAGGACCAGTCATTCGAAATGACTTCTCCATGCATTTTATGCATTGGTAAAAGCACTATGATGAAAAGTGTGATATGTTTTCAGGTATCTCCTATACTAATAGAGCCACATGCTCACCGTTTGCCACATGATGTAGGCCTATGGACTGAACAAGAAACCACCAAAAATTTTAACCAGTCATCGTTCTCACAACACTGAGGACCA
Source organism: Ranitomeya imitator (assembly GCF_032444005.1). Taxonomy (NCBI): domain Eukaryota; kingdom Metazoa; phylum Chordata; class Amphibia; order Anura; family Dendrobatidae; genus Ranitomeya; species Ranitomeya imitator. Next base: position 200,293 of record NW_027193591.1, read on the forward strand.
GTCATTCGAAATGACTTCTCCATGCATTTTATGCATTGGTAAAAGCACTATGATGAAAAGTGTGATATGTTTTCAGGTATCTCCTATACTAATAGAGCCACATGCTCACCGGTTTGCCACATGATGTAGGCCTATGGACTGAACAAGAAACCACCAAAAATTTTAACCAGTCATCGTTCTCACAACACTGAGGACCAGTCATTCGAAATGACTTCTCCATGCATTTAATGCATTGGTAAAAGCACTATGATGAAAAGTGTGATATGTTTTCAGGTATCTCCTATACTAATAGAGCCACATGCTCACCGGTTTGCCACATGATGTAGGCCTATGGACTGAACAAGAAACCACCAAAAATTTTAACCAGTCATCGTTCTCACAACACTGAGGACCAGTCATTCGAAATGACTTCTCCATGCATTTTATGCATTGGTAAAAGCACTATGATGAAAAGTGTGATATGTTTTCAGGTATCTCCTATACTAATAGAGCCACATGCTCACCGGTTTGCCACATGATGTAGGCCTATGGACTGAACAAGAAACCACCAAAAATTTTAACCAGTCATCGTTCTCACAACACTGAGGACCAGTCATTCGAAATGATTTCTCCATGCATTTTATGCATTGGTAAAAGCACTATGATGAAAAGTGTGATATGGTTTCAGGTATCTCCTATACTAATAGAGCCACATGCTCACCGGTTTGCCACATGATGTAGGCCTATGGACTGAACAAGAAACCACCAAAAATTTTAACCAGTCATCGTTCTCACAACACTGAGGACCAGTCATTCGAATGACTTCTCCATGCATTTTATGCATTGGTAAAAGCACTATGATGAAAAGTGTGATATGTTTTCAGGTATCTCCTATACTAATAGAGCCACATGCTCACCGGTTTGCCACATGATGTAGGCCTATGGACTGAACAAGAAACCACCAAAAATTTTAACCAGTCATCGTTCTCACAACACTGAGGGCCAGTCATTCGAAATGACTTCTCCATGCATTTTATGCATTGGTAAAAGCACTATGATGAAAAGTGTGATATGTTTTCAGGTATCTCCTATACTAATAGAGCCACATGCTCACCGGTTTGCCACATGATGTAGGCCTATGGACTGAACAAGAAACCACCAAAAATTTTAACCAGTCATCGTTCTCACAACACTGAGGACCAGTCATTCGAAATTACTTTCTCCATGCATTTTATGCATTGGTAAAAGCACTATGATGAAAAGTGTGATATGTTTTCAGGTATCTCCTATACTAATAGAGCCACATGCTCACCGGTTTGCCACATGATGTAGGCCTATGGACTGAACAAGAAACCACCAAAAATTTTAACCAGTCATCGTTCTCACAACACTGAGGACCAGTCATTCGAAATGACTTCTCCATGCATTTTATGCATTGGTAAAAGCACTATGATGAAAAGTGTGATATGTTTTCAGGTATCTCCTATACTAATAGAGCCACATGCTCACCGGTTTGCCACATGATGTAGGCCTATGGACTGAACAAGAAACCACCCAAAATTTTAACCAGTCATCGTTCTCACAACACTGAGGACCAGTCATTCGAAATGATTTCTCCATGCATTTTATGCATTGGTAAAAGCACTATGATGAAATGTGTGATATGTTTTCAGGTATCTCCTATACTAATAGAGCCACATGCTCACCGGTTTGCCACATGATGTAGGCCTATGGACTGAACAAGAAACCACCAAAAATTTTAACCAGTCATCGTTCTCACAACACTGAGGACCAGTCATTCGAAATGACTTCTCCATGCATTTTATGCTTGCTAAAAGCACTATGATGAAAAGTGTGATATGTTTTCAGGTATCTCCTATACTAATAGAGCCACATGCTCACCGGTTTGCCACATGATGTAGGCCTATGGACTGAACAAGAAACCACCAAAAATTTTAACCAGTCATCGTTCTCACAACACTGAGGACCGAGTCATTCGAAATGACTTCTCCATGCATTTTATGCATTGGTAAAAGCACTATGATGAAAAGTGTGATATGTTTTCAGGTATCTCCTATACTAATAGAGCCACATGCTCACCGGTTTGCCACATGATGTAGGCCTATGGACTGAACAAGAAACCACCAAAAATTTTAACCAGTCATCGTTCTCACAACACTGAGGACCAGTCATTCAAAATGACTTCTCCATGCATTTTATGCATTGGTAAAAGCACTATGATGAAAAGTGTGATATGTTTTCAGGTATCTCCTATACTAATAGAGCCACATGCTCACCGGTTTGCCACATGATGTAGGCCTATGGACTGAACAAGAAACCACCAAAAATTTTAACCAGTCATCGTTCTCACAACACTGAGGACCAGTCATTCGAAATGACTTCTCCATGCATTTTATGCATTGGTAAAAGCACTATGATGAAAAGTGTGATATGTTTTCAGGTATCTCCTATACTAATAGCGCCACATGCTCACCGGTTTGCCACATGATGTAGGCCTATGGACTGAACAAGAAACCACCAAAAATTTTAACCAGTCATCGTTCTCACAACACTGAGGACCAGTCATTCGAAATGACTTCTCCATGCATTTTATGCATTGGTAAAAGCACTATGATGAAAAGTGTGATATGTTTTCAGGTATCTCCTATACTAATAGAGCCACATGCTCACCGGTTTGCCACATGATGTAGGCCTATGGACTGAACAAGAAACCACCAAAAATTTTAAACCAGTCATCGTTCTCACAACACTGAGGACCAGTCATTCGAAATGACTTCTCCATGCATTTTATGCATTGGTAAAAGCACTATGATGAAAAGTGTGATATGTTTTCAGGTATTTCCTATACTAATAGAGCCACATGCTCACCGGTTTGCCACATGATGTAGGCCTATGGACTGAACAAGAAACCACCAAAAATTTTAACCAGTCATCGTTCTCACAACACTGAGGACCAGTCATTCGAAATGACTTCTCCATGCATTTTATGCATTGGTAAAAGCACTATGATGAAAAGTGTGATATGTTTTCAGGTATCTCCTATACTAATAGAGCCACATGCTCACCGGTTTGCCACATGATGTAGGCCTATGGACTGAACAAGAAACCACCAAAAATTTTAACCAGTCATCGTTCTCACAACACTGAGGACCAGTCATTCGAATGACTTCTCCATGCATTTTATGCATTGGTAAAAGCACTATGATGAAAGTGTGATATGTTTTCAGGTATCTCCTATACTAATAGAGCCACATGCTCACCGGTTGCCACATGATGTAGGCCTATGGACTGAACAAGAAACCACCAAAAATTTTAACCAGTCATCGTTCTCACAACACTGAGGACGAGTCATTCGAAATGACTTCTCCATACATTTTATGCATTGGTAAAAGCACTATGATGAAAAGTGTGATATGTTTTCAGGTATCTCCTATACTAATAGAGCCACATGCTCACCGGTTTGCCACATGATGTAGGCCTATGGACTGAACAAGACACCACCAAAAATTTTAACCAGTCATCGTTCTCACAACACTGAGGACCAGTCATTCGAAATGACTTCTCCATGCATTTTATGCATTGGTAAAAGCACTATGATGAAAAGTGTGATATGTTTTCAGGTATCTCCTATACTAATAGAGCCACATGCTCACCGGTTTGCCACATGATGTAGGCCTATGGACTGAACAAGAAACCACCAAAAATTTTAACCAGTCATCGTTCTCACAACACTGAGGACCAGTCATTCGAAATGACTTCTCCATGCATTTTATGCATTGGTAAAAGCACTATGATGAAAAGTGTGATATGTTTTCAGGTATCTCCTATACTAATAGAGCCACATGCTCACCGGTTTGCCACATGATGTAGGCCTATGGACTGAACAAGAAACCACCAAAAATTTTAACCAGTCATCGTTCTCACAACACTGAGGACCAGTCATTCGAAATGACTTCTCCATGCATTTTATGCATTGGTAAAAGCACTATGATGAAAAGTGTGATATGTTTTCAGGTATCTCCTATACTAATAGAGCCACATGCTCACCGGTTTGCCACATGATGTAGGCCTATGGACTGAACAAGAAACCACCAAAAATTTTAACCAGTCATCGTTCTCACAACACTGAGGACCAGTCATTCGAAATGACTTCTCCATGCATTTTATGCATTGGTAAAAGCACTATGATGAAAAGTGTGATATGTTTTCAGGTATCTCCTATACTAATAGAGCCACATGCTCACCGGTTTGCCACATGATGTAGGCCTATGGACTGAACAAGAAACCACCAAAAATTTTAACCAGTCATCGTTCTCACAACACTGAGGACGAGTCATTCGAAATGACTTCTCCATGCATTTTATGCATTGGTAAAGCACTATGATGAAAAGTGTGATATGTTTTCAGGTATCTCCTATACTAATAGAGCCACATGCTCACCGGTTTGCCACATGATGTAGGCCTATGGACTGAACAAGAAACCACCAAAAATTTTAACCAGTCATCGTTCTCACAACACTGAGGACCAGTCATTCGAAATGACTTCTCCATGCATTTTATGCATTGGTAAAAGCACTATGATGAAAAGTGTGATATGTTTTCAGGTATTTCCTATACTAATAGCGCCACATGCTCACCGGTTTGCCACATGATGTAGGCCTATGGACTGAACAAGAAACCACCAAAAAATTTAACCAGTCATCGTTCTCACAACACTGAGGACCAGTCATTCGAAATGACTTCTCCATGCATTTTATGCATTGGTAAAAGCACTATGATGAAAAGTGTGATATGTTTTCAGGTATCTCCTATACTAATAGAGCCACATGCTCACCGGTTTGCCACATGATGTAGGCCTATGGACTGAACAAGAAACCACCAAAAATTTTAACCAGTCATCGTTCTCACAACACTGAGGACCAGTCATTCGAAATGACTTCTCCATGCATTTTATGCATTGGTAAAAGCACTATGATGAAAAGTGTGATATGTTTTCAGGTATCTCCTATACTAATAGAGCCACATGCTCACCGGTTTGCCACATGATGTAGGCCTATGGACTGAACAAGAAACCACCAAAAATTTTAACCAATCATCGTTCTCACAACACTGAGGACCAGTCATTCGAAATGACTTCTCCATGCATTTTATGCATTGGTAAAAGCACTATGATGAAAAGTGTGATATGTTTTCAGGTATCTCCTATACTAATAGAGCCACATGCTCACCGGTTTGCCACATGATGTAGGCCTATGGACTGAACAAGAAACCACCAAAAATTTTAACCAGTCATCGTTCTCACAACACTGAGGACGAGTCATTCGAAATGACTTCTCCATGCATTTTATGCATTGGTAAAAGCACTATGATGAAAAGTGTGATATGTTTTCAGGTATCTCCTATACTAATAGAGCCACATGCTCACCGGTTTGCCACATGATGTAGGCCTATGGACTGAACAAGAAACCACCAAAAATTTTAACCAGTCATCGTTCTCACAACACTGAGGACCAGTCATTCGAAATGACTTCTCCATGCATTTTATGCATTGGTAAAAGCACTATGATGAAAAGTGTGATATGTTTTCAGGTATCTCCTATACTAATAGAGCCACATGCTCACCGGTTTGCCACATGATGTAGGCCTATGGACTGAACAAGAAACCACCAAAAATTTTAACCAGTCATCGTTCTCACAACACTGAGGACGAGTCATTCGAAATGACTTCTCCATGCATTTTATGCATTGGTAAAAGCACTATGATGAAAAGTGTGATATGTTTTCAGGTATCTCCTATACTAATAGAGCCACATGCTCACCGGTTTGCCACATGATGTAGGCCTATGGACTGAACAAGAAACCACCAAAAATTTTAACCAGTCATCGTTCTCACAACACTGAGGACCAGTCATTCGAAATGACTTCTCCATGCATTTTATGCATTGGTAAAAGCACTATGATGAAAAGTGTGATATGTTTTCAGGTATCTCCTATACTAATAGAGCCACATGCTCACCGGTTTGCCACATGATGTAGGCCTATGGACTGAACAAGAAACCACCAAAAATTTTAACCAGTCATCGTTCTCACAACACTGAGGACGAGTCATTCGAAATGACTTCTCCATGCATTTTATGCATTGGTAAAGCACTATGATGAAAAGTGTGATATGTTTTCAGGTATCTCCTATACTAATAGAGCCACATGCTCACCGGTTTGCCACATGATGTAGGCCTATGGACTGAACAAGAAACCACCAAAAATTTTAACCAGTCATCGTTCTCACAACACTGAGGACCAGTCATTCGAAATGACTTCTCCATGCATTTTATGCATTGGTAAAAGCACTATGATGAAAAGTGTGATATGTTTTCAGGTATTTCCTATACTAATAGCGCCACATGCTCACCGGTTTGCCACATGATGTAGGCCTATAGACTGAACAAGAAACCACCAAAAAATTTAACCAGTCATCGTTCTCACAACACTGAGGACCAGTCATTCGAAATGACTTCTCCATGCATTTTATGCATTGGTAAAAGCACTATGATGAAAAGTGTGATATGTTTTCAGGTATCTCCTATACTAATAGAGCCACATGCTCACCGGTTTGCCACATGATGTAGGCCTATGGACTGAACAAGAAACCACCAAAAATTTTAACCAGTCATCGTTCTCACAACACTGAGGACCAGTCATTCGAAATGACTTCTCCATGCATTTTATGCATTGGTAAAAGCACTATGATGAAAAGTGTGATATGTTTTCAGGTATCTCCTATACTAATAGAGCCACATGCTCACCGGTTTGCCACATGATGTAGGCCTATGGACTGAACAAGAAACCACCAAAAATTTTAACCAATCATCGTTCTCACAACACTGAGGACCAGTCATTCGAAATGACTTCTCCATGCATTTTATGCATTGGTAAAAGCACTATGATGAAAAGTGTGATATGTTTTCAGGTATCTCCTATACTAATAGAGCCACATGCTCACCGGTTTGCCACATGATGTAGGCCTATGGACTGAACAAGAAACCACCAAAAATTTTAACCAGTCATCGTTCTCACAACACTGAGGACGAGTCATTCGAAATGACTTCTCCATGCATTTTATGCATTGGTAAAAGCACTATGATGAAAAGTGTGATATGTTTTCAGGTATCTCCTATACTAATAGAGCCACATGCTCACCGGTTTGCCACATGATGTAGGCCTATGGACTGAACAAGAAACCACCAAAAATTTTAACCAGTCATCGTTCTCACAACACTGAGGACCAGTCATTCGAAATGACTTCTCCATGCATTGTATGCATTGGTAAAAGCACTATGATGAAAAGTGTGATATGTTTTCAGGTATCTCCTATACTAATAGAGCCACATGCTCACCGGTTTGCCACATGATGTAGGCCTATGGACTGAACAAGAAACCACCAAAAATTTTTTTTTTTTTTCCAAATAATCTTTATTGGATTTTAACAATTAACTGGGCAGGAATGGAAGGGGGAAAAGCGGGGATGCGGGGAGAGGGAAAAGGGGGGGTGGAGGGAGGCTGGAAGGAGGGGGGGGAGAACATGGGAAGAAAAAGGGGAGAGAAGACACTTGAAGTAAGCGACAACAGGTAACCATATTTGTCAAATGATAAAACAGCATTTGGAAGGTGAATAATTATAATTATAATACATTTGCTCATGAAAGAGGGGTGGACTCACTGAACAATCTTGAATTACAGACACGTTAAACCAAAGTCCGGTACGCTTTGTGCTAATTTCAACTGGAAATTGTTACGGGAAAACTTCTTCCCAACGAGCCCATTTTTTTGAGCATTTTTTGAGGCTGTCGTTATTTAGGGCGAATTTTTGCTCGTATGCTCTATGAAGGTCAATACGGTCTTTGATCTCTTGGAATGATGGAGGATTAGGCTTTTTCCAGTTGTATGCGATGGCATTTTTGGTGACCAAAAGGATATGAATGACCAACGCTTTGAGAGGAAAGTGTGTGTCGCTTAATCCCACAGAGAGCAATGCCATCTGAGGGGTCAGGATGAAATTTTTATTCAGCAGTACTCCAATCAAACCAGCGATTTTAGACCAAAGAGATCTAATTTTGGGACAGCTCCAGAAGATATGGAGCAGATTGCCCCTGTTTCCACACACTCTCCAACAATCTGGGGAGGTGTGACCCCCTATCATGGACAGTCTTGCTGGGGTTAGGTACCAGCGCGTGACTAGTTTGAAATAGGACTCTTGTAATGACATGGAGATGGAAGCTGAGTATGAGTGGACCAAAGCACTTTCCCATTCATCTGGGTCAATTATTGTCTGGAGGTCTTGCTCCCATTTCAGCATGGAAGGAGATTTCGCGAAGTCTGAGTCATGGTTGAACCAGCTATAGATATATCTGTAGCTCCAGAAAATATTGTGGTCGGGGTTACAAATCAGATTTATAGCCGCTTCAGAGAAACTGGGCTTTTTTGATACGAATTTCTGACACTGATCCTTGATGATCATGTACTCGCAAAACATAGCATAGGGGACATTGTAAGTGTTTTTGAGAGAATTAAAGGGAACAAAATTTTCTCCGTCAAATATATGGGAAAGTTTTGTGATTTTGTAGTCGGACCATTTGGGATTGACCATTTTGTTATGCAACTCAAATATATAAGAGATGGCCAGATTTTTCAGAGACTCGAATTTTTCAGTTCTTCTTTTGGGCCTAGCAAATTTAGACCATGCATTACTTATTGCAATAAAAATTGGGTGGGATTTATTATTGGAATTTCTTATGTTCATAAGCTGGTTGAGGATCAATTCTCTAGGGGCTCTATTCAGGTTCAAAGATGATTCGATATCCAGCCAGGCTGGGGGTTCTGATTTAGACCACCAGGAGCAACTTTGTTTAATCAGGTTTGTATGGTAATGGGCCAGAATGTTGGGAAGGCCCATTCCCCCTGACGCTTTATTTCTGTAGAGAGTATTAATAGCTACTCTCGCTTTTTTCTTGTTCCATAGGAACTTGTTGATCAGAGTTTGGATGTTAGATAAATAAGAGGTTGAAATAGGAACGGGGATGGACCTAAATATATATAGGATTTTAGGGATTATGAATGTTTTTACTGATAGGTTCTTTCCCCACCATGAGAGATCTCTCCCTGCAAAGTGGTTCAGATCAGTTGAGATAGTTTTGATTAAGATGTCAAGGTTGGTAGGAACGAGAGAATCTATATTTTTTGTGATTTTGATCCCCAGATAGGTGAAATCGCTAGTCGCCCAGCTCCAGGAAGTTGCTTTTGATATTTCTTTGATTTGAATGGGGTCGAGGTTAAATTGCATAATTTGGGATTTAGTTTTGTTGATTTTGAAGTATGAGAGCTGGGAGAAAGTATCTAATAATTTTTGGGTAGCAGGGACAGATACTATAGGGTTTGTCAGGGTCAGGATGACATCGTCAGCGAAGAGGCCTATTTTGAATTCTCTATTTTTAGTTTGAATGCCAGTTATATTATTATCTTTTCTTATTGACTGAGCCAAGGGCTCCATCGCCAAGGCGAACAGTAGAGGGGACAGGGGGCAGCCTTGGCGTGTACCGTTTGTAATTAAAAAAGGGGATGAGAGATGGTTGTTAGAGAAAACCCTGGCGGTGGGACCCGAGTACAGAGCCATAATTGTGGAGATAGAATTTGGGTTAAAACCGAATTGTTGCAGAGTAAGTCTTAGGTATGACCAATTCAGGCGGTCAAACGCCTTTTCTGCATCCAGTGAGGCAAATATTGAGGGGATTTTTTTAGAATTGATAAGCTTCGTCAAGTTTATGATTCTTCTAGTTCCATCACTCGACTGTCTGCCACTGACAAACCCTATCTGATCATTAATTATCAAATTTGGAAGGAAATTATTGATTCTGTTTGCGAGGATTTTGGAATATAGTTTGATGTCTGAATTGACTAAGGATATTGGCCTGTAGTTTGGAAGTTGAACAGGGTCACCTTTAGCTTTGGGGATTAAGATGATTGAGGCCTCCAACATTTCTTTTGGGAACTTGCCCAAAGTAGCAGCAGAATTAAAGATTTTAGACATGTATGGGGCTAGGATTTCATTGAAAGATTTAAAGTATTCGTTGGTGAAGCCGTCAGGCCCCGGGGCTTTCAGAGATTTTAATTTTTTAATGTTATCAGAAATCTCCTCAGGGGAGAACGGGGCGGTGAGTACGTCTAAGTTTTCCGACGTGAGTCTAGGAAGATTAAGCTTTAATAGGAATTTTTTAATATCAGAGTCCAGTGGTTGTACTAGTTGGGGGTTGGAGTTTAGGTTGTATAGATCTGAGTAAAAGGCAGCAAACGCATCCACTATGTCCTGCGGGTGTGTAAGCATGCTACCGTCTGGGGGTACTATTTTTATGATCCTATTTTGGATCCTTTGCTTTTTCAATCTATTTAGCATGAACTTGTTAGGCTTGTTTAAGGAGGCAAACTGTTTGAATTTTAAAGACCCAATTGATGCATCATAGAAGGAGAAGATTAGGGTCCTCAACTCTTGCCTAAGGGATATCAGTTCGGTATGTAGATTGGGGGAGTGGATGGTAGAGTTGGCAAGTTCTGTTTCTTTGATTTTTATTTTTGACTGTAGCTCTTTTATTTTGGCTCTGCTTTGCTTTTTTTCCCTAGCAGAAATTTGGATTAGGGCCCCTCTGATCACAGCTTTGTGGGCGTTCCAAAGGGTGAATGGGTCAGTTGAGTCTGAATCATTCTCTCTGAAGTAGTTTTTGATAGTTTGGTTTATTGCATTTTTATGGACTGGATTACAAAGAATAGAAGAGTTGCACCTCCATGAGATGTGAGATTTTGATGCAGGACCGTATATTAGTTCTGCGATGACAGGGGAGTGGTCTGAGATTGTTTTAGGAAGGATTGAGATTTTCCTGAATTTTGGCAATGAAAAAATGTTGGAGATTATTAGGTCGATCCTCGAGGCGGAATGATGCACGTCAGAAAAATGAGTGTACTCAATAGAGGTGGTGTTGAGACATCTGAAAATGTCGTACATTTCATTTTGGTGGAGCCATTTGTTTAGGGTCAGAGATTTATGCCTGTTCTGAGATGAGGAGTCAAGGTGGCCATCAGGAACCACGTTGAAATCTCCCACCACTATTAAATCTCCCTTCTTGATCTCCAACACTTTTCTCATGAGCCCATTCAGAAATCTAATTTGGCCTTTATTCGGGACGTAAATGTTGACTATGGTGAAGGGATGGTTATCTATGTTACCGATTAGGATATGAAAATTGCCATTTGAGTCCTTACATTCTTTGATGAGTTCAAATGATACCTTGTGACTAATTATGGTCATAACACCGGCTTTCTTTTTGTTACCACAAGATTCGAAAACCTGTGAGAACTTTCTATCTGTAAATTTTGGGTGATCACTGGATTTGAACTTGGTTTCTTGTATGCACATGATGTCGGACCTTGATCTAACCAGTTCATTTTTGATAGAGAACCTTTTTCTCGGACTATTAAGACCCCTAACGTTATACGACATTATCTTAAGAGACATGTTTGGTTGAGGATAGGGGGAAGTGAAGAGGTTATTCACCTGTGGATACCTGTAAGTAGAATTAGGAACTATATAACAGAAATAGTCTAACTAACGACTTAGAAATTACTTTTAGTGTGCAGTAAAATGAAGATACAAATTAGAACAACACACACACTTGAGACTTAACTTGTCCTCTCTGAAGAAACCCTCCAGTGGGTTCTTCTCTGTCCGGGGGAAAGTTCGTGAAAGAGCTCAGGATGGAACTTGAGGCATCCTCCAGGATATAGAAAAGTTGGACAAAGGAATACGAATTTTAATATGAACAATATAACATTTGTAAAATCTTGAACCTTGGAACTTCATACAAAAACCCATGTATAGGCATCAGGCTAAGGTCATATAGAATGATCAAAGAGAAAATAGCCTTTAAATCAAACTAAGTGATGGAGGAAATGAACCTTTCTCCATCTTCAGGGGTGCTAATGGGGATTATTTTACTTTTGTATTGTACCAGAAGCTTCAGTGGGAACCCCCATTTGTATGAGATACCCATATCTCTTAAAGAGTTTGTCACCTTTTTGAATGCTCTCCTGCCCTCCAGAGTCTCTCTGGAAAGATCCGCATATAATTTTAAATTCTCGAAGGGCTCAGGGAACCTTTTCTCCACTTTAATGAAGTTTTGCAGCTGTTCTTTTATGTGGAAGAAATGAATCCTGAGTATTGTGTCCCTCGGGAGGTCTGCAGCTACACTTGAGGGCTTGGGCAGTCTATGGATCCTATCTATTGTGAGCTCTTGGGCTGATATGGAAGGGATAACTTTTTTAATCAGATTTTGTGCGAAGTTGTGGAGTTTATCTGGAGTGACGTTTTCGGGGATACCACGAATTTTTATGTTGTTGCGTCTGTTTCTGTCCTCCAGGTCAGCCATTTTTAATCTGAGACGATCTACTTCTGATCTGAGATTTTTATTTTCGGCTGAGTGTCTGGCCACAGTTTTCTCCAACCCCTTAATTTTTTCCTCCTGTTTTCCTAATTTTTCCGTAAACATCTCCATTGACTTATGTATCTGGCTAGAGTGTTTTTCAAAGTTGAGGTTCATTTCCTCTCTGATTTGTTTGGTTATTATTATCATATGAGCATCCATCATGCTCAGGAAATGTGAAGTAGAGTCCTCTAACCCAGATTGTGCATTTTTTGTCTTTCTTCTCACTGGGCTTGCGTTCGGAGAAAAGTCATCCGACTCGTAGCCCGAGTAATCAGAAGCAACTTTTTTCTCATCCCCCCATTCAGCTGGGCCCAACCTTTTTTTTGAAATGGACGTATCCATTTCTGTTTCCTTGTTTTGGTGTTGTGAAGGTTTGTTTTGGGGCTTGTTACGTTTAACTATTTTGTCACCTGGGCTGTTAAGAGGGGTCCTTGGGGACCTAGATCTGGATCTGGCTTTGCCCGGGCTTATTACGTTTACCAAGTCCAGAGAGGGGTTGCGTCCTGAAGGGTATGATTTATTGCATTTTTGGGAATTGGGTTGAGGGAGCTTTGAGATGTAATTTTTGGAGCTGGAACGACTCATTGCAACTGAATAGGAAGCTGGTACAAGAGAAAATAGTGTGAGGACTGAGGGAATGGGCCGTCCTGAGAAGCTACAATATCCCGCAAATACACAAATAATCAGCAGACACCTCCCAATCCCTTACTGCCCACCAATGTGACCGTTATGCAATAAGGGACTACGTTAGATTGCTAGAAATAATAGTGTCACATATAATCTAGCACTGGGCACAACAAAAACAGAGCAGTAATTTGACTGTGTAATCTCGTTTCTTCTTGTTTAATAACTCTCAATTCAGAACCTGCTTTAGGTCCTCGCAGCTTCAAGGATGGAAAAGATAAAATGCAGGGAGCTTGGTTGTGCAAGCGAAACTTGTTGAGCAGTTTTTCTTAGTAGCTTGTCACTGGGAGCTGTGGAGATTCCAGGATTTCAGCTGTGTGGAGCTTGGTTCATAAGAGGTTAAACTCTCCGCAACTTAGAGGTTAGCAGAATATGACACTCAGTTAAGACTACTTAGGTGTGCAGCAGCGATGAAAGAGTTAATTACCGGCTTCACCGGTGTGGAAGCCGCTGCTCTGAATGACTGGAGTGGCTTTATGTGGCTCAGGGATTCCTCCAGGGAGCCCTTATGTTTTGCAGAGGGGGGAGAGAGGGGGGGGGGCCGCCTGAGCAGCGCGCACAGCAGGGTATAGATGTGTGTGGTGAGGAGCCCGTGCTTTCAGCCGCAAGTGCGGCGCTGTTATGCTGTGGGGTCAGAGCTGCAGCCGCTCAAAGGTTAATGCTTCCAACTGTTGTGCCCGGGTAGAGAATGGGAGAGCCCGGTGAATCAGCCGCAGGTGCAGCGCTGCTGTGATGCCGGCACACGCTGCGGCTGTGCAAGGGTTAATCCTGCCGAGTGCTGCGCCCGGGAAGTAAGTGGAGGGAGCCCGGTAAATCCGCCGCAGGTGAAGCTCTGCTATGCTGCAGGCACACGCTGCAGCTGTGCAAGGGTTAATTAATTCTGCCGAGTGCTGTGCCCGGGAAGTGAGCGAGGGAGCCCGGTATATCAGCCGCAGGTGCAGCACTGTTGTGCTGTAGGCTCACGCTGCAGCTGTGTAAGGGTTAATCCTTCCGAGTGCTGTGCCCGGGAAGTGAGTGGGAGAGCCCGGCAAATCAGCCGCAGGTGCGGCGCTGCTGTGCTGCAGGCACACGCTGCAGCTGTGCAAGGGTTAATCCTGCCGAGTGCTGTGCCCGGGAAGTAAGAGGGGGGAGCCCGGTAAATCAGCCGAAGGTGCGGCTCTGCTATGCTGCAGGCACACGCTGCAGCTGTGTAATAGTTAATTAAGTCTGCCGAGTGCTGTGCCCGGGAAGTGCGCGGGGGAGCCCGGTAAATCAGCCGCAGGTGCGGCGCTGCTGTGCTACTGGCTCACGCTGCGGCCGTGCAGGGGCTAGACCTGCCGAGTGCTGTGCCCGGGACTCCTTACCTCCGGCTTGCGGCGATCGCGTCTGGCGCCGATATCCAGTCCGGTCCTGAGTGCTCACCGGCTGGCGTCTCGGCGCGTGCACCCCGCGGTGGGTCCCCAGGGACTTGCGGCTTCCTCTCCGGCGGCTCTGTACTTCAGCCGCTTCACCGCGCTTGGTTGCGGACTGGGAGGCTCTGCAGCTTGCTTGGCGTCGCCGGGTGGAGGGAGGGAGGAGAGCGCACTTGCGTCCTCGGTCTCCTGGGACCGGCTGCAGCAGGGGAGGGGAAGACAGATGCAAGGAAGGCTTTTGCCGCTTCACTCAGCCTGCAGCTCCTGCAGGCTGAGACTTGAGGCGGTGAAGGCAGAGAGAGGGAGCGCGTTTCTGTGCTTACCTCTTCAGGGTTCCAACGGCTGCCAGTTTCTTCGCCGCAGCTCCACTCTGAACCTCTTTAGGGGATCCCTGCAATATTACCCACAGTTGTGGAAGGGGCAGTGATAAGCCCAGTAGTTAGAGAGCCCATTAATGAGGGCAGATGCTGATTGCTGTTTGAGGCCTGCAAATAGGCCCAGGCCATGCGGTCCGCTTAGAGTCTGTCAGCAGCTTGGGGCAGGAGGCCCCAGAATTGGCAATTTAGGTCTCTGTGGGATCCAGGGATCTTGTAGATAAAGGATCCAGTGTCCAAATTTTGAAATCTGACGCTTTGAAGCCGATGTTGGCCGATTTAGAGGATGCCTCCTCAGAGCTCTTTAGCAGCACAACCTACTCCATTGCTGCCTAGGCCACGCCCCGAAACCACCAAAAATTTTAACCAGTCATTGTTCTCACAACACTGAGGACCAATCATTCGAAATGACTTCTCCATGCATTTTATGCATTGGTAAAAGCACTATGATGAAAAGTGTGATATGTTTTCAGGTATCTCCTATACTAATAGAGCCACATGCTCACTGGTTTGCCACATGATGTAGGCCTATGGACTGAACAAGAAACCACCAAAAATTTTAACCAGTCATCGTTCTCACAACACTGAGGACCAGTCATTCGAAATGACTTCTCCATGCATTTTATGCATTGGTAAAAGCACTATGATGAAAAGTGTGATATGTTTTCAGGTATCTCCTATACTAATAGAGCCACATGCTCACCGGTTTGCCACATGATGTAGGCCTATGGACTGAACAAGAAACCACCAAAAATTTTAACCAGTCATCGTTCTCACAACACTGAGGACCAGTCATTCGAAATGACTTCTCCATGCATTTTATGCATTGGTAAAAGCACTATGATGAAAAGTGTGATATGTTTTCAGGTATCTCCTAAACTAATAAAGCCACATGCTCACCGGTTTGCCACATGATGTAGGCCTATGGACTGAACAAGAAACGACCAAAAATTTTAACCAGTCATCGTTCTCACAACACTGAGGACCAGTCATTCGAAATGACTTCTCCATGCATTTTATGCATTGGTAAAAGCACTATGATGAAAAGTGTGATATGTTTTCAGGTATCTCCTATACTAATAGAGCCACATGCTCACCGGTTTGCCACATGATGTAGGCCTATGGACTGAACAAGAAACCACCAAAAATTTTAACCAGTCATCATTCTCACAACACTGAGGACCAGTCATTCGAAATGACTTCTCCATGCATTTTATGCATTGGTAAAAGCACTATGATGAAAAGTGTGATATGTTTTCAGGTATCTCCTATACTAATAGAGCCACATGCTCACCGGTTTGCCACATGATGTAGGCCCATGGACTGAACAAGAAACCACCAAAAATTTTAACCAGTCATCGTTCTCACAACACTGAGGACCAGTCATTCGAATTGACTTCTCCATGCATTTTATGCATTGGTAAAAGCACTATGATGAAAAGTGTGATATGTTTTCAGGTATCTCCTATACTAATAGAGTCACATGCTCACCGGTTTGCCACATGATGTAGGCCCATGGACTGAACAAGAAACCACCAAAAATTTTAACCAGTCATCGTTCTCACAACACTGAGGACCAGTCATTCGAATTGACTTCTCCATGCATTTTATGCATTGGTAAAAGCACTATGATGAAAAGTGTGATATGTTTTCAGGTATCTCCTATACTAATAGAGCCACATGCTCACCGGTTTGCCACATGATGTAGGCCTATGGACTGAACAAGAAACCACCAAAAATTTTAACCAGTCATCGTTCTAACAACACTGAGGACCAGTCATTCGAAATGACTTCTCCATGCATTTTATGCATTGGTAAAAGCACTATGATGAAAAGTGTGATATGTTTTCAGGTATCTCCTATACTAATAGAGCCACATGCTCACCGGTTTGCCACATGATGTAGGCCTATGGACTGAACAAGAAACCACCAAAAATTTTAACCAGTCATCGTTCTCACAACACTGAGGACCAGTCATTCGAAATGACTTCTCCATGCATTTTATGCATTGGTAAAAGCACTATGATGAAAAGTGTGATATGTTTTCAGGTATCTCCTATACTAATAGAGCCACATGCTCACCGGTTTGCCACATGATGTAGGCCTATGGACTGAACAAGAAACCACCAAAAATTTTAACCAGTCATCATTCTCACAACACTGAGGACCAGTCATTCGAAATGACTTCTCCATGCATTTTCTGCATTGGTAAAAGCATTATGATGAAAAGTGTGATATGTTTTCAGGTATCTCCTATACTAATAGAGCCACATGCTCACCGGTTTGCCACATGATGTAGGCCTATGGACTGAACAAGAAACCACCAAAAATTTTAACCAGTCATCGTTCTCACAACACTGAGGACCAGTCATTCGAAATGACTTCTCCATGCATTTTATGCATTGGTAAAAGCACTATGATGAAAAGTGTGATATGTTTTCAGGTATCTCCTATACTAATAGAGCCACATGCTCACCGGTTTGCCACATGATGTAGGCCTATGGACTGAACAAGAAACCACCAAAAATTTTAACCAGTCATCGTTCTCACAACACTGAGGACCAGTCATTCGAAATGACTTCTCCATGCATTTTATGCATTGGTAAAAGCACTATGATGAAAAGTGTGATATGTTTTCAGGTATCTCCTATACTAATAGAGCCACATGCTCACCGGTTTGCCACATGATGTAGGCCTATGGACTGAACAAGAAACCACCAAAAATTTTAACCAGTCATCGTTCTCACAACACTGAGGACCAGTCATTCGAAATGACTTCTCCATGCATTTTATGCATTGGTAAAAGCACTATGATGAAAAGTGTGATATGTTTTCAGGTATCTCCTATACTAATAGAGCCACATGCTCACCGGTTTGCCACATGATGTAGGCCTATGGACTGAACAAGAAACCACCAAAAATTTTAACCAGTCATCGTTCTCACAACACTGAGGACCAGTCATTCGAAATGACTTCTCCATGCATTTTATGCATTGGTAAAAGCACTATGATGAAAAGTGTGATATGTTTTCAGGTATCTCCTATACTAATAGAGCCACATGCTCACCGGTTTGCCACATGATGTAGGCCTATGGACTGAACAAGAAACCACCAAAAATTTTAACCAGTCATCATTCTCACAACACTGAGGACCAGTCATTCAAAATGACTTCTCCATGCATTTTATGCATTGGTAAAAGCACTATGATGAAAAGTGTGATATGTTTTCAGGTATCTCCTATACTAATAGAGCCACATGCTCACCGGTTTGCCACATGATGTAGGCCCATGGACTGAACAAGAAACCACCAAAAATTTTAACCAGTCATCGTTCTCACAACACTGAGGACCAGTCATTCGAATTGACTTCTCCATGCATTTTATGCATTGGTAAAAGCACTATGATGAAAAGTGTGATATGTTTTCAGGTATCTCCTATACTAATAGAGTCACATGCTCACCGGTTTGCCACATGATGTAGGCCCATGGACTGAACAAGAAACCACCAAAAATTTTAACCAGTCATCGTTCTCACAACACTGAGGACCAGTCATTCGAATTGACTTCTCCATGCATTTTATGCATTGGTAAAAGCACTATGATGAAAAGTGTGATATGTTTTCAGGTATCTCCTATACTAATAGAGCCACATGCTCACCGGTTTGCCACATGATGTAGGCCTATGGACTGAACAAGAAACCACCAAAAATTTTAACCAGTCATCGTTCTAACAACACTGAGGACCAGTCATTCGAAATGACTTCTCCATGCATTTTATGCATTGGTAAAAGCACTATGATGAAAAGTGTGATATGTTTTCAGGTATCTCCTATACTAATAGAGCCACATGCTCACCGGTTTGCCACATGATGTAGGCCTATGGACTGAACAAGAAACCACCAAAAATTTTAACCAGTCATCGTTCTCACAACACTGAGGACCAGTCATTCGAAATGACTTCTCCATGCATTTTATGCATTGGTAAAAGCACTATGATGAAAAGTGTGATATGTTTTCAGGTATCTCCTATACTAATAGAGCCACATGCTCACCGGTTTGCCACATGATGTAGGCCTATGGACTGAACAAGAAACCACCAAAAATTTTAACCAGTCATCGTTCTCACAACACTGAGGACGAGTCATTCGAAATGACTTCTCCATGCATTTTATGCATTGGTAAAAGCACTATGATGAAAAGTGTGATATGTTTTCAGGTATCTCCTATACTAATAGAGCCACATGCTCACCGGTTTGCCACATGATGTAGGCCCATGGACTGAACAAGAAACCACCAAAAATTTTAACCAGTCATCGTTCTCACAACACTGAGGACCAGTCATTCGAAATGACTTCTCCATGCATTTTATGCATTGGTAAAAGCACTATGATGAAAAGTGTGATATGTTTTCAGGTATCTCCTATACTAATAGAGCCACATGCTCACCGTTTTGCCACATGATGTAGGCCTATGGACTGAACAAGAAACCACCAAAAATTTTAACCAGTCATCGTTCTCACAACACTGAGGACCAGTCATTCGAAATGACTTCTCCATGCATTTTATGCATTGGTAAAAGCACTATGATGAAAAGTGTGATATGTTTTCAGGTATCTCCTATACTAATAGAGCCACATGCTCACCGGTTTGCCACATGATGTAGGCCTATGGACTGAACAAGAAACCACCAAAAATTTTAACCAGTCATCATTCTCACAACACTGAGGACCAGTCATTCGAAATGACTTCTCCATGCATTTTATGCATTGGTAAAAGCACTATGATGAAAAGTGTGATATGTTTTCAGGTATCTCCTATACTAATAGAGCCACATGCTCACCGGTTTGCCACATGATGTAGGCCCATGGACTGAACAAGAAACCACCAAAAATTTTAACCAGTCATCGTTCTCACAACACTGAGGACCAGTCATTCGAAATGACTTCTCCATGCATTTTATGCATTGGTAAAAGCACTATGATGAAAAGTGTGATATGTTTTCAGGTATCTCCTATACTAATAGAGCCACATGCTCACCGGTTTGCCACATGATGTAGGCCTATGGACTGAACAAGAAACCACCAAAAATTTGAACCAGTCATCGTTCTCACAACACTGAGGACCAGTCATTCGAAATGACTTCTCCATGCATTTTATGCATTGGTAAAAGCACTATGATGAAAAGTGTGATATGTTTTCAGGTATCTCCTATACTAATACAAACACATGCTCACCGGTTTGCCACATGATGTAGGCCTATGGACTGAACAAGAAACCACCAAAAATTTTAACCAGTCATCGTTCTCACAACACTGAGGACCAGTCATTCGAAATGACTTCTCCATGCATTTTATGCATTGGTAAAAGCACTATGATGAAAAGTGTGATATGTTTTCAGGTATCTCCTATACTAATAGAGCCACATGCTCACCGGTTTGCCACATGATGTAGGCCTATGGACTGAACAAGAAACCACCAAAAATTTTAACCAGTCATCGTTCTCACAACACTGAGGACCAGTCATTCGAAATGACTTCTCCATGCATTTTATGCATTGGTAAAAGCACTATGATGAAAAGTGTGATATGTTTTCAGGTATCTCCTATACTAATAGAGCCACATGCTCACCGGTTTGCCACATGATGTAGGCCTATGGACTGAACAAGAAACCACCAAAAATTTTAACCAGTCATCGTTCTCACAACACTGAGGACCAGTCATTCGAAATGACTTCTCCATGCATTTTATGTATTGGTAAAAGCACTATGATGAAAAGTGTGATATGTTTTCAGGTATCTCCTATACTAATAGAGCCACATGCTCACCGGTTTGCCACATGATGTAGGCCTATGGACTGAACAAGAAACCACCAAAAATTTTAACCAGTCATCGTTCTCACAACACTGAGGACCAGTCATTCGAAATGACTTCTCCATGCATTTTATGCATTGGTAAAAGCACTATGATGAAAAGTGTGATATGCTTTCAGGTATCTCCTATACTAATAGAGCCACATGCTCACCGGTTTGCCACATGATGTAGGCCTATGGACTGAACAAGAAACCACCAAAAATTTTAACCAGTCATCGTTCTCACAACACTGAGGACCAGTCATTCGAAATGACTTCTCCATGCATTTTATGCATTGGTAAAAGCACTATGATGAAAAGTGTGATATGTTTTCAGGTATCTCCTATACTAATAGAGCCACATGCTCACCGGTTTGCCACATGATGTAGGCCTATGGACTGAACAAGAAACCACCAAAAATTTTAACCAGTCATCGTTCTCACAACACTGAGGACCAGTCATTCGAAATGACTTCTCCATGCATTTTATACATTGGTAAAAGCACTATGATAAAAAGTGTGATATGTTTTCAGGTATCTCCTATACTAATAGAGCCACATGCTCACCGGTTTGCCACGTGATGTAGGCCTATGGACTGAACAAGAAACCACCAAAAATTTTAACCAGTCATCGTACTCACAACACTGAGGACCAGTCATTCGAAATGACTTCTCCATGCATTTTATGCATTGGTAAAAGCACTATGATGAAAAGTGTGATGTTTTCAGGTATCTCCTATACTAATAGAGCCACATGCTCACCGGTTTGCCACATGATGTAGGCCTATGGACTGAACAAGAAACCACCAAAAATTTTAACCAGTCATCGTTCTCACAACACTGAGGACCAGTCATTCGAAATGACTTCTCCATGCATTTTATGCATTGGTAAAAGCACTATGATGAAAAGTGTGATGTTTTCAGGTATCTCCTATACTAATAGAGCCACATGCTCACCGGTTTGCCACATGATGTAGGCCTATGGACTGAACAAGAAACCTCCAAAAATTTTAACCAGTCATCGTTCTCACAACACTGAGGACCAGTCATTCGAAATGACTTCTCCATGCATTTTATGCATTGGTAAAAGCACTATGATGAAAAGTGTGATATGTTTTCAGGTATCTCCTATACTAATAGAGCCACATGCTCACCGGTTTGCCACATGATGTAGGCCTATGGACTGAACAAGAAACCACCAAAAATTTTAACCAGTCATCGTTCTCACAACACTGAGGACCAGTCATTCGAAATGACTTCTCCATGCATTTTATGCATTGGTAAAAGCACTATGATGAAAAGTGTGATGTTTTCAGGTATCTCCTATATTAATAGAGCCACATGCTCACCGGTTTGCCACATGATGTAGGCCTATGGACTGAACAAGAAACCACCAAAAATTTTAACCAGTCATCGTTCTCACAACACTGAGGACCAGTCATTCGAAATGACTTCTCCATGCATTTTATGCATTGGTAAAAGCACTATGATGAAAAGTGTGATATGTTTTCAGGTATCTCCTATACTAATAGAGCCACATGCTCACCGGTTTGCCACATGATGTAGGCCTATGGACTGAACAAGAAACCACCAAAAATTTTAACCAGTCATCGTTCTCACAACACTGAGGACCAGTCATTCGAAATGACTTCTCCATGCATTTTATGCATTGGTAAAAGCACTATGATGAAAAGTGTGATATGTTTTCAGGTATCTCCTATACTAATAGAGCCACATGCTCACCGGTTTGCCACATGATGTAGGCCTATGGACTGAACAAGAAACCACCAAAAATTTTAACCAGTCATCGTTCTCACAACACTGAGGACCAGTCATTCGAAATGACTTCTCCATGCATTTTATGCATTGGTAAAAGCACTATGATGAAAAGTGTGATATGTTTTCAGGTATCTCCTATACTAATAGAGCCACATGCTCACCGGTTTGCCACATGATGTAGGCCTATGGACTGAACAAGAAACCACCAAAAATTTTAACCAGTCATCGTTCTCACAACACTGAGGACCAGTCATTCGAAATGACTTCTCCATGCATTTTATGCATTGGTAAAAGCACTATGATGAAAAGTGTGATATGTTTTCAGGTATCTCCTATACTAATAGAGCCACATGCTCACCGGTTTGCCACATGATGTAGGCCTATGGACTGAACAAGAAACCACCAAAAATTTTAACCAGTCATCATTCTCACAACACTGAGGACCAGTCATTCAAAATGACTTCTCCATGCATTTTATGCATTGGTAAAAGCACTATGATGAAAAGTGTGATATGTTTTCAGGTATCTCCTATACTAATAGAGTCACATGCTCACCGGTTTGCCACATGATGTAGGCCCATGGACTGAACAAGAAACCACCAAAAATTTTAACCAGTCATCGTTCTCACAACACTGAGGACCAGTCATTCGAATTGACTTCTCCATGCATTTTATGCATTGGTAAAAGCACTATGATGAAAAGTGTGATATGTTTTCAGGTATCTCCTATACTAATAGAGCCACATGCTCACCGGTTTGCCACATGATGTAGGCCTATGGACTGAACAAGAAACCACCAAAAATTTTAACCAGTCATCGTTCTAACAACACTGAGGACCAGTCATTCGAAATGACTTCTCCATGCATTTTATGCATTGGTAAAAGCACTATGATGAAAAGTGTGATATGTTTTCAGGTATCTCCTATACTAATAGAGCCACATGCTCACCGGTTTGCCACATGATGTAGGCCTATGGACTGAACAAGAAACCACCAAAAATTTTAACCAGTCATCGTTCTCACAACACTGAGGACCAGTCATTCGAAATGACTTCTCCATGCATTTTATGCATTGGTAAAAGCACTATGATGAAAAGTGTGATATGTTTTCAGGTATCTCCTATACTAATAGAGCCACATGCTCACCGGTTTGCCACATGATGTAGGCCTATGGACTGAACAAGAAACCACCAAAAATTTTAACCAGTCATCGTTCTCACAACACTGAGGACCAGTCATTCGAAATGACTTCTCCATGCATTTTATGCATTGGTAAAAGCACTATGATGAAAAGTGTGATATGTTTTCAGGTATCTCCTATACTAATAGAGCCACATGCTCACCGGTTTGCCACATGATGTAGGCCTATGGACTGAACAAGAAACCACCAAAAATTTTAACCAGTCATCGTTCTCACAACACTGAGGACCAGTCATTCGAAATGACTTCTCCATGCATTTTATGCATTGGTAAAAGCACTATGATGAAAAGTGTGATATGTTTTCAGGTATCTCCTATACTAATAGAGCCACATGCTCACCGGTTTGCCACATGATGTAGGCCCATGGACTGAACAAGAAACCACCAAAAATTTTAACCAGTCATCGTTCTCACAACACTGAGGACCAGTCATTCGAAATGACTTCTCCATGCATTTTATGCATTGGTAAAAGCACTATGATGAAAAGTGTGATATGTTTTCAGGTATCTCCTATACTAATAGAGCCACATGCTCACCGGTTTGCCACATGATGTAGGCCTATGGACTGAACAAGAAACCACCAAAAATTTTAACCAGTCATTGTTCTCACAACACTGAGGACCAATCATTCGAAATGACTTCTCCATGCATTTTATGCATTGGTAAAAGCACTATGATGAAAAGTGTGATATGTTTTCAGGTATCTCCTATACTAATAGAGCCACATGCTCACTGGTTTGCCACATGATGTAGGCCTATGGACTGAACAAGAAACCACCAAAAATTTTAACCAGTCATCGTTCTCACAACACTGAGGACCAGTCATTCGAAATGACTTCTCCATGCATTTTATGCATTGGTAAAATCACTATGATGAAAAGTGTGATATGTTTTCAGGTATCTCCTATACTAATAGAGCCACATGCTCACCGGTTTGCCACATGATGTAGGCCTATGGACTGAACAAGAAACCACCAAAAATTTTAACCAGTCATCGTTCTCACAACACTGAGGACCAGTCATTCGAAATGACTTCTCCATGCATTTTATGCATTGGTAAAAGCACTATGATGAAAAGTGTGATATGTTTTCAGGTATCTCCTAAACTAATAAAGCCACATGCTCACCGGTTTGCCACATGATGTAGGCCTATGGACTGAACAAGAAACGACCAAAAATTTTAACCAGTCATCGTTCTCACAACACTGAGGACCAGTCATTCGAAATGACTTCTCCATGCATTTTATGCATTGGTAAAAGCACTATGATGAAAAGTGTGATATGTTTTCAGGTATCTCCTATACTAATAGAGCCACATGCTCACCGGTTTGCCACATGATGTAGGCCTATGGACTGAACAAGAAACCACCAAAAATTTTAACCAGTCATCATTCTCACAACACTGAGGACCAGTCATTCGAAATGACTTCTCCATGCATTTTATGCATTGGTAAAAGCACTATGATGAAAAGTGTGATATGTTTTCAGGTATCTCCTATACTAATAGAGCCACATGCTCACCGGTTTGCCACATGATGTAGGCCCATGGACTGAACAAGAAACCACCAAAAATTTTAACCAGTCATCGTTCTCACAACACTGAGGACCAGTCATTCGAATTGACTTCTCCATGCATTTTATGCATTGGTAAAAGCACTATGATGAAAAGTGTGATATGTTTTCAGGTATCTCCTATACTAATAGAGTCACATGCTCACCGGTTTGCCACATGATGTAGGCCCATGGACTGAACAAGAAACCACCAAAAATTTTAACCAGTCATCGTTCTCACAACACTGAGGACCAGTCATTCGAATTGACTTCTCCATGCATTTTATGCATTGGTAAAAGCACTATGATGAAAAGTGTGATATGTTTTCAGGTATCTCCTATACTAATAGAGCCACATGCTCACCGGTTTGCCACATGATGTAGGCCTATGGACTGAACAAGAAACCACCAAAAATTTTAACCAGTCATCGTTCTCACAACACTGAGGACCAGTCATTCGAAATGACTTCTCCATGCATTTTATGCATTGGTAAAAGCACTATGATGAAAAGTGTGATGTTTTCAGGTATCTCCTATATTAATAGAGCCACATGCTCACCGGTTTGCCACATGATGTAGGCCTATGGACTGAACAAGAAACCACCAAAAATTTTAACCAGTCATCGTTCTCACAACACTGAGGACCAGTCATTCGAAATGACTTCTCCATGCATTTTATGCATTGGTAAAAGCACTATGATGAAAAGTGTGATATGTTTTCAGGTATCTCCTATACTAATAGAGCCACATGCTCACCGATTTGCCACATGATGTAGGCCTATGGACTGAACAAGAAACCACCAAAAATTTTAACCAGTCATCGTTCTCACAACACTGAGGACCAGTCATTCGAAATGACTTCTCCATGCATTTTATGCATTGGTAAAAGCACTATGATGAAAAGTGTGATATGTTTTCAGGTATCTCCTATACTAATAGAGCCACATGCTCACCGGTTTGCCACATGATGTAGGCCCATGGACTGAACAAGAAACCACCAAAAATTTTAACCAGTCATCGTTCTCACAACACTGAGGACCAGTCATTCGAAATGACTTCTCCATGCATTTTATGCATTGGTAAAAGCACTATGATGAAAAGTGTGATATGTTTTCAGGTATCTCCTATACTAATAGAGCCACATGCTCACCGGTTTGCCACATGATGTAGGCCTATGGACTGAACAAGAAACCACCAAAAATTTTAACCAGTCATCGTTCTCACAACACTGAGGACCAGTCATTCGAAATGACTTCTCCATGCATTTTATGCATTGGTAAAAGCACTATGATGAAAAGTGTGATGTTTTCAGGTATCTCCTATATTAATAGAGCCACATGCTCACCGGTTTGCCACATGATGTAGGCCTATGGACTGAACAAGAAACCACCAAAAATTTTAACCAGTCATCGTTCTCACAACACTGAGGACCAGTCATTCGAAATGACTTCTCCATGCATTTTATGCATTGGTAAAAGCACTATGATGAAAAGTGTGATATGTTTTCAGGTATCTCCTATACTAATAGAGCCACATGCTCACCGGTTTGCCACATGATGTAGGCCTATGGACTGAACAAGAAACCACCAAAAATTTTAACCAGTCATCGTTCTCACAACACTGAGGACCAGTCATTCGAAATGACTTCTCCATGCATTTTATGCATTGGTAAAAGCACTATGATGAAAAGTGTGATATGTTTTCAGGTATCTCCTATACTAATAGAGCCACATGCTCACCGGTTTGCCACATGATGTAGGCCTATGGACTGAACAAGAAACCACCAAAAATTTTAACCAGTCATCGTTCTCACAACACTGAGGACCAGTCATTCGAAATGACTTCTCCATGCATTTTATGCATTGGTAAAAGCACTATGATGAAAAGTGTGATATGTTTTCAGGTATCTCCTATACTAATAGAGCCACATGCTCACCGGTTTGCCACATGATGTAGGCCTATGGACTGAACAAGAAACCACCAAAAATTTTAACCAGTCATCGTTCTCACAACACTGAGGACCAGTCATTCGAAATGACTTCTCCATGCATTTTATGCATTGGTAAAAGCACTATGATGAAAAGTGTGATATGTTTTCAGGTATCTCCTATACTAATAGAGCCACATGCTCACCGGTTTGCCACATGATGTAGGCCTATGGACTGAACAAGAAACCACCAAAAATTTTAACCAGTCATCATTCTCACAACACTGAGGACCAGTCATTCAAAATGACTTCTCCATGCATTTTATGCATTGGTAAAAGCACTATGATGAAAAGTGTGATATGTTTTCAGGTATCTCCTATACTAATAGAGTCACATGCTCACCGGTTTGCCACATGATGTAGGCCCATGGACTGAACAAGAAACCACCAAAAATTTTAACCAGTCATCGTTCTCACAACACTGAGGACCAGTCATTCGAATTGACTTCTCCATGCATTTTATGCATTGGTAAAAGCACTATGATGAAAAGTGTGATATGTTTTCAGGTATCTCCTATACTAATAGAGCCACATGCTCACCGGTTTGCCACATGATGTAGGCCTATGGACTGAACAAGAAACCACCAAAAATTTTAACCAGTCATCGTTCTAACAACACTGAGGACCAGTCATTCGAAATGACTTCTCCATGCATTTTATGCATTGGTAAAAGCACTATGATGAAAAGTGTGATATGTTTTCAGGTATCTCCTATACTAATAGAGCCACATGCTCACCGGTTTGCCACATGATGTAGGCCTATGGACTGAACAAGAAACCACCAAAAATTTTAACCAGTCATCGTTCTCACAACACTGAGGACCAGTCATTCGAAATGACTTCTCCATGCATTTTATGCATTGGTAAAAGCACTATGATGAAAAGTGTGATATGTTTTCAGGTATCTCCTATACTAATAGAGCCACATGCTCACCGGTTTGCCACATGATGTAGGCCTATGGACTGAACAAGAAACCACCAAAAATTTTAACCAGTCATCGTTCTCACAACACTGAGGACCAGTCATTCGAAATGACTTCTCCATGCATTTTATGCATTGGTAAAAGCACTATGATGAAAAGTGTGATATGTTTTCAGGTATCTCCTATACTAATAGAGCCACATGCTCACCGGTTTGCCACATGATGTAGGCCTATGGACTGAACAAGAAACCACCAAAAATTTTAACCAGTCATCGTTCTCACAACACTGAGGACCAGTCATTCGAAATGACTTCTCCATGCATTTTATGCATTGGTAAAAGCACTATGATGAAAAGTGTGATATGTTTTCAGGTATCTCCTATACTAATAGAGCCACATGCTCACCGGTTTGCCACATGATGTAGGCCCATGGACTGAACAAGAAACCACCAAAAATTTTAACCAGTCATCGTTCTCACAACACTGAGGACCAGTCATTCGAAATGACTTCTCCATGCATTTTATGCATTGGTAAAAGCACTATGATGAAAAGTGTGATATGTTTTCAGGTATCTCCTATACTAATAGAGCCACATGCTCACCGGTTTGCCACATGATGTAGGCCTATGGACTGAACAAGAAACCACCAAAAATTTTAACCAGTCATTGTTCTCACAACACTGAGGACCAATCATTCGAAATGACTTCTCCATGCATTTTATGCATTGGTAAAAGCACTATGATGAAAAGTGTGATATGTTTTCAGGTATCTCCTATACTAATAGAGCCACATGCTCACTGGTTTGCCACATGATGTAGGCCTATGGACTGAACAAGAAACCACCAAAAATTTTAACCAGTCATCGTTCTCACAACACTGAGGACCAGTCATTCGAAATGACTTCTCCATGCATTTTATGCATTGGTAAAATCACTATGATGAAAAGTGTGATATGTTTTCAGGTATCTCCTATACTAATAGAGCCACATGCTCACCGGTTTGCCACATGATGTAGGCCTATGGACTGAACAAGAAACCACCAAAAATTTTAACCAGTCATCATTCTCACAACACTGAGGACCAGTCATTCGAAATGACTTCTCCATGCATTTTATGCATTGGTAAAAGCACTATGATGAAAAGTGTGATATGTTTTCAGGTATCTCCTATACTAATAGAGCCACATGCTCACCGGTTTGCCACATGATGTAGGCCCATGGACTGAACAAGAAACCACCAAAAATTTTAACCAGTCATCGTTCTCACAACACTGAGGACCAGTCATTCGAATTGACTTCTCCATGCATTTTATGCATTGGTAAAAGCACTATGATGAAAAGTGTGATATGTTTTCAGGTATCTCCTATACTAATAGAGTCACATGCTCACCGGTTTGCCACATGATGTAGGCCCATGGACTGAACAAGAAACCACCAAAAATTTTAACCAGTCATCGTTCTCACAACACTGAGGACCAGTCATTCGAATTGACTTCTCCATGCATTTTATGCATTGGTAAAAGCACTATGATGAAAAGTGTGATATGTTTTCAGGTATCTCCTATACTAATAGAGCCACATGCTCACCGGTTTGCCACATGATGTAGGCCTATGGACTGAACAAGAAACCACCAAAAATTTTAACCAGTCATCGTTCTCACAACACTGAGGACCAGTCATTCGAAATGACTTCTCCATGCATTTTATGCATTGGTAAAAGCACTATGATGAAAAGTGTGATGTTTTCAGGTATCTCCTATATTAATAGAGCCACATGCTCACCGGTTTGCCACATGATGTAGGCCTATGGACTGAACAAGAAACCACCAAAAATTTTAACCAGTCATCGTTCTCACAACACTGAGGACCAGTCATTCGAAATGACTTCTCCATGCATTTTATGCATTGGTAAAAGCACTATGATGAAAAGTGTGATATGTTTTCAGGTATCTCCTATACTAATAGAGCCACATGCTCACCGATTTGCCACATGATGTAGGCCTATGGACTGAACAAGAAACCACCAAAAATTTTAACCAGTCATCGTTCTCACAACACTGAGGACCAGTCATTCGAAATGACTTCTCCATGCATTTTATGCATTGGTAAAAGCACTATGATGAAAAGTGTGATATGTTTTCAGGTATCTCCTATACTAATAGAGCCACATGCTCACCGGTTTGCCACATGATGTAGGCCCATGGACTGAACAAGAAACCACCAAAAATTTTAACCAGTCATCGTTCTCACAACACTGAGGACCAGTCATTCGAAATGACTTCTCCATGCATTTTATGCATTGGTAAAAGCACTATGATGAAAAGTGTGATATGTTTTCAGGTATCTCCTATACTAATAGAGCCACATGCTCACCGTTTTGCCACATGATGTAGGCCTATGGACTGAACAAGAAACCACCAAAAATTTTAACCAGTCATCGTTCTCACAACACTGAGGACCAGTCATTCGAAATGACTTCTCCATGCATTTTATGCATTGGTAAAAGCACTATGATGAAAAGTGTGATATGTTTTCAGGTATCTCCTATACTAATAGAGCCACATGCTCACCGGTTTGCCACATGATGTAGGCCTATGGACTGAACAAGAAACCACCAAAAATTTTAACCAGTCATCATTCTCACAACACTGAGGACCAGTCATTCGAAATGACTTCTCCATGCATTTTATGCATTGGTAAAAGCACTATGATGAAAAGTGTGATATGTTTTCAGGTATCTCCTATACTAATAGAGCCACATGCTCACCGGTTTGCCACATGATGTAGGCCCATGGACTGAACAAGAAACCACCAAAAATTTTAACCAGTCATCGTTCTCACAACACTGAGGACCAGTCATTCGAAATGACTTCTCCATGCATTTTATGCATTGGTAAAAGCACTATGATGAAAAGTGTGATATGTTTTCAGGTATCTCCTATACTAATAGAGCCACATGCTCACCGGTTTGCCACATGATGTAGGCCTATGGACTGAACAAGAAACCACCAAAAATTTGAACCAGTCATCGTTCTCACAACACTGAGGACCAGTCATTCGAAATGACTTCTCCATGCATTTTATGCATTGGTAAAAGCACTATGATGAAAAGTGTGATATGTTTTCAGGTATCTCCTATGCTAATAGAACCACATGCTCACCGGTTTGCCACATGATGTAGGCCTATGGACTGAACAAGAAACCACCAAAAATTTTAACCAGTCATCGTTCTCACAACACTGAGGACCAGTCATTCGAAATGACTTCTCCATGCATTTTATGCATTGGTAAAAGCACTATGATGAAAAGTGTGATATGTTTTCAGGTATCTCCTATACTAATAGAGCCACATGCTCACCGGTTTGCCACATGATGTAGGCCTATGGACTGAACAAGAAACCACCAAAAATTTTAACCAGTCATCGTTCTCACAACACTGAGGACCAGTCATTCGAAATGACTTCTCCATGCATTTTATGCATTGGTAAAAGCACTATGATGAAAAGTGTGATATGTTTTCAGGTATCTCCTATACTAATAGAGCCACATGCTCACCGGTTTGCCACATGATGTAGGCCTATGGACTGAACAAGAAACCACCAAAAATTTGAACCAGTCATCGTTCTCACAACACTGAGGACCAGTCATTCGAAATGACTTCTCCATGCATTTTATGCATTGGTAAAAGCACTATGATGAAAAGTGTGATATGTTTTCAGGTATCTCCTATGCTAATAGAACCACATGCTCACCGGTTTGCCACATGATGTAGGCCTATGGACTGAACAAGAAACCACCAAAAATTTTAACCAGTCATCGTTCTCACAACACTGAGGACCAGTCATTCGAAATGACTTCTCCATGCATTTTATGCATTGGTAAAAGCACTATGATGAAAAGTGTGATATGTTTTCAGGTATCTCCTATACTAATAGAGCCACATGCTCACCGGTTTGCCACATGATGTAGGCCTATGGACTGAACAAGAAACCACCAAAAATTTTAACCAGTCATCGTTCTCACAACACTGAGGACCAGTCATTCGAAATGACTTCTCCATGCATTTTATGCATTGGTAAAAGCACTATGATGAAAAGTGTGATATGTTTTCAGGTATCTCCTATACTAATAGAGCCACATGCTCACCGGTTTGCCACATGATGTAGGCCTATGGACTGAACAAGAAACCACCAAAAATTTTAACCAGTCATCGTTCTCACAACACTGAGGACCAGTCATTCGAAATGACTTCTCCATGCATTTTATGTATTGGTAAAAGCACTATGATGAAAAGTGTGATATGTTTTCAGGTATCTCCTATACTAATAGAGCCACATGCTCACCGGTTTGCCACATGATGTAGGCCTATGGACTGAACAAGAAACCACCAAAAATTTTAACCAGTCATCGTTCTCACAACACTGAGGACCAGTCATTCGAAATGACTTCTCCATGCATTTTATGCATTGGTAAAAGCACTATGATGAAAAGTGTGATATGCTTTCAGGTATCTCCTATACTAATAGAGCCACATGCTCACCGGTTTGCCACATGATGTAGGCCTATGGACTGAACAAGAAACCACCAAAAATTTTAACCAGTCATCGTTCTCACAACACTGAGGACCAGTCATTCGAAATGACTTCTCCATGCATTTTATGCATTGGTAAAAGCACTATGATGAAAAGTGTGATATGTTTTCAGGTATCTCCTATACTAATAGAGCCACATGCTCACCGGTTTGCCACATGATGTAGGCCTATGGACTGAACAAGAAACCACCAAAAATTTTAACCAGTCATCGTTCTCACAACACTGAGGACCAGTCATTCGAAATGACTTCTCCATGCATTTTATACATTGGTAAAAGCACTATGATAAAAAGTGTGATATGTTTTCAGGTATCTCCTATACTAATAGAGCCACATGCTCACCGGTTTGCCACGTGATTTAGGCCTATGGACTGAACAAGAAACCACCAAAAATTTTAACCAGTCATCGTACTCACAACACTGAGGTCCAGTCATTCGAAATGACTTCTCCATGCATTTTATGCATTGGTAAAAGCACTATGATGAAAAGTGTGATGTTTTCAGGTATCTCCTATACTAATAGAGCCACATGCTCACCGGTTTGCCACATGATGTAGGCCTATGGACTGAACAAGAAACCACCAAAAATTTTAACCAGTCATCGTTCTCACAACACTGAGGACCAGTCATTCGAAATGACTTCTCCATGCATTTTATGCATTGGTAAAAGCACTATGATGAAAAGTGTGATGTTTTCAGGTATCTCCTATACTAATAGAGCCACATGCTCACCGGTTTGCCACATGATGTAGGCCTATGGACTGAACAAGAAACCTCCAAAAATTTTAACCAGTCATCGTTCTCACAACACTGAGGACCAGTCATTCGAAATGACTTCTCCATGCATTTTATGCATTGGTAAAAGCACTATGATGAAAAGTGTGATATGTTTTCAGGTATCTCCTATACTAATAGAGCCACATGCTCACCGGTTTGCCACATGATGTAGGCCTATGGACTGAACAAGAAACCACCAAAAATTTTAACCAGTCATCGTTCTCACAACACTGAGGACCAGTCATTCGAAATGACTTCTCCATGCATTTTATGCATTGGTAAAAGCACTATGATGAAAAGTGTGATGTTTTCAGGTATCTCCTATATTAATAGAGCCACATGCTCACCGGTTTGCCACATGATGTAGGCCTATGGACTGAACAAGAAACCACCAAAAATTTTAACCAGTCATCGTTCTCACAACACTGAGGACCAGTCATTCGAAATGACTTCTCCATGCATTTTATGCATTGGTAAAAGCACTATGATGAAAAGTGTGATATGTTTTCAGGTATCTCCTATACTAATAGAGCCACATGCTCACCGGTTTGCCACATGATGTAGGCCTATGGACTGAACAAGAAACCACCAAAAATTTTAACCAGTCATCGTTCTCACAACACTGAGGACCAGTCATTCGAAATGACTTCTCCATGCATTTTATGCATTGGTAAAAGCACTATGATGAAAAGTGTGATATGTTTTCAGGTATCTCCTATACTAATAGAGCCACATGCTCACCGGTTTGCCACATGATGTAGGCCCATGGACTGAACAAGAAACCACCAAAGATTTTAACCAGTCATCGTTCTCACAACACTGAGGACCAGTCATTCGAAATGACTTCTCCATGCATTTTATGCATTGGTAAAAGCACTATGATGAAAAGTGTGATATGTTTTCAGGTATCTCCTATACTAATAGAGCCACATGCTCACCGTTTTGCCACATGATGTAGGCCTATGGACTGAACAAGAAACCACCAAAAATTTTAACCAGTCATCGTTCTCACAACACTGAGGACCAGTCATTCGAAATGACTTCTCCATGCATTTTATGCATTGGTAAAAGCACTATGATGAAAAGTGTGATATGTTTTCAGGTATCTCCTATACTAATAGAGCCACATGCTCACCGGTTTGCCACATGATGTAGGCCTATGGACTGAACAAGAAACCACCAAAAATTTTAACCAGTCATCGTTCTCACAACACTGAGGACCAGTCATTCGAAATGACTTCTCCATGCATTTTATGCATTGGTAAAAGCACTATGATGAAAAGTGTGATATGTTTTCAGGTATCTCCTATACTAATAGAGCCACATGCTCACCGGTTTGCCACATGATGTAGGCCCATGGACTGAACAAGAAACCACCAAAAATTTTAACCAGTCATCGTTCTCACAACACTGAGGACCAGTCATTCGAAATGACTTCTCCATGCATTTTATGCATTGGTAAAAGCACTATGATGAAAAGTGTGATATGTTTTCAGGTATCTCCTATACTAATAGAGCCACATGCTCACCGGTTTGCCACATGATGTAGGCCTATGGACTGAACAAGAAACCACCAAAAATTTGAACCAGTCATCGTTCTCACAACACTGAGGACCAGTCATTCGAAATGACTTCTCCATGCATTTTATGCATTGGTAAAAGCACTATGATGAAAAGTGTGATATGTTTTCAGGTATCTCCTATACTAATAGAACCACATGCTCACCGGTTTGCCACATGATGTAGGCCTATGGACTGAACAAGAAACCACCAAAAATTTTAACCAGTCATCGTTCTCACAACACTGAGGACCAGTCATTCGAAATGACTTCTCCATGCATTTTATGCATTGGTAAAAGCACTATGATGAAAAGTGTGATATGTTTTCAGGTATCTCCTATACTAATAGAGCCACATGCTCACCGGTTTGCCACATGATGTAGGCCTATGGACTGAACAAGAAACCACCAAAAATTTTAACCAGTCATCGTTCTCACAACACTGAGGACCAGTCATTCGAAATGACTTCTCCATGCATTTTATGCATTGGTAAAAGCACTATGATGAAAAGTGTGATATGTTTTCAGTTATCTCCTATACCAATAGAGCCACATGCTCACCGATTTACCACATGATGTAGGCCCATGGACTGAACAAGAAACCACCAAAAATTTTAACCAGTCATCGTTCTCACAACACTGAGGACCAGTCATTCGAAATGACTTCTCCATGCATTTTATGCATTGGTAAAAGCACTATGATGAAAAGTGTGATATGTTTTCAGGTATCTCCTATACTAATAGAGTCACATGCTCACCGGTTTGCCACATGATGTAGGCCCATGGACTGAACAAGAAACCACCAAAAATTTTAACCAGTCATCGTTCTCACAACACTGAGGACCAGTCATTCGAATTGACTTCTCCATGCATTTTATGCATTGGTAAAAGCACTATGATGAAAAGTGTGATGTTTTCAGGTATCTCCTATATTAATAGAGCCACATGCTCACCGGTTTGCCACATGATGTAGGCCTATGGACTGAACAAGAAACCACCAAAAATTTTAACCAGTCATCGTTCTCACAACACTGAGGACCAGTCATTCGAAATGACTTCTCCATGCATTTTATGCATTGGTAAAAGCACTATGATGAAAAGTGTGATATGTTTTCAGGTATCTCCTATACTAATAGAGCCACATGCTCACCGATTTGCCACATGATGTAGGCCTATGGACTGAACAAGAAACCACCAAAAATTTTAACCAGTCATCGTTCTCACAACACTGAGGACCAGTCATTCGAAATGACTTCTCCATGCATTTTATGCATTGGTAAAAGCACTATGATGAAAAGTGTGATATGTTTTCAGGTATCTCCTATACTAATAGAGCCACATGCTCACCGGTTTGCCACATGATGTAGGCCCATGGACTGAACAAGAAACCACCAAAAATTTTAACCAGTCATCGTTCTCACAACACTGAGGACCAGTCATTCGAAATGACTTCTCCATGCATTTTATGCATTGGTAAAAGCACTATGATGAAAAGTGTGATATGTTTTCAGGTATCTCCTATACTAATAGAGCCACATGCTCACCGTTTTGCCACATGATGTAGGCCTATGGACTGAACAAGAAACCACCAAAAATTTTAACCAGTCATCGTTCTCACAACACTGAGGACCAGTCATTCGAAATGACTTCTCCATGCATTTTATGCATTGGTAAAAGCACTATGATGAAAAGTGTGATATGTTTTCAGGTATCTCCTATACTAATAGAGCCACATGCTCACCGGTTTGCCACATGATGTAGGCCTATGGACTGAACAAGAAACCACCAAAAATTTTAACCAGTCATCATTCTCACAACACTGAGGACCAGTCATTCGAAATGACTTCTCCATGCATTTTATGCATTGGTAAAAGCACTATGATGAAAAGTGTGATATGTTTTCAGGTATCTCCTATACTAATAGAGCCACATGCTCACCGGTTTGCCACATGATGTAGGCCCATGGACTGAACAAGAAACCACCAAAAATTTTAACCAGTCATCGTTCTCACAACACTGAGGACCAGTCATTCGAAATGACTTCTCCATGCATTTTATGCATTGGTAAAAGCACTATGATGAAAAGTGTGATATGTTTTCAGGTATCTCCTATACTAATAGAGCCACATGCTCACCGGTTTGCCACATGATGTAGGCCTATGGACTGAACAAGAAACCACCAAAAATTTGAACCAGTCATCGTTCTCACAACACTGAGGACCAGTCATTCGAAATGACTTCTCCATGCATTTTATGCATTGGTAAAAGCACTATGATGAAAAGTGTGATATGTTTTCAGGTATCTCCTATACTAATAGAACCACATGCTCACCGGTTTGCCACATGATGTAGGCCTATGGACTGAACAAGAAACCACCAAAAATTTTAACCAGTCATCGTTCTCACAACACTGAGGACCAGTCATTCGAAATGACTTCTCCATGCATTTTATGCATTGGTAAAAGCACTATGATGAAAAGTGTGATATGTTTTCAGGTATCTCCTATACTAATAGAGCCACATGCTCACCGGTTTGCCACATGATGTAGGCCTATGGACTGAACAAGAAACCACCAAAAATTTTAACCAGTCATCGTTCTCACAACACTGAGGACCAGTCATTCGAAATGACTTCTCCATGCATTTTATGCATTGGTAAAAGCACTATGATGAAAAGTGTGATATGTTTTCAGGTATCTCCTATACTAATAGAGCCACATGCTCACCGGTTTGCCACATGATGTAGGCCTATGGACTGAACAAGAAACCACCAAAAATTTTAACCAGTCATCGTTCTCACAACACTGAGGACCAGTCATTCGAAATGACTTCTCCATGCATTTTATGTATTGGTAAAAGCACTATGATGAAAAGTGTGATATGTTTTCAGGTATCTCCTATACTAATAGAGCCACATGCTCACCGGTTTGCCACATGATGTAGGCCTATGGACTGAACAAGAAACCACCAAAAATTTTAACCAGTCATCGTTCTCACAACACTGAGGACCAGTCATTCGAAATGACTTCTCCATGCATTTTATGCATTGGTAAAAGCACTATGATGAAAAGTGTGATATGTTTTCAGGTATCTCCTATACTAATAGAGCCACATGCTCACCGGTTTGCCACATGATGTAGGCCTATGGACTGAACAAGAAACCACCAAAAATTTTAACCAGTCATCGTTCTCACAACACTGAGGACCAGTCATTCGAAATGACTTCTCCATGCATTTTATGTATTGGTAAAAGCACTATGATGAAAAGTGTGATATGTTTTCAGGTATCTCCTATACTAATAGAGCCACATGCTCACCGGTTTGCCACATGATGTAGGCCTATGGACTGAACAAGAAACCACCAAAAATTTTAACCAGTCATCGTTCTCACAACACTGAGGACCAGTCATTCGAAATGACTTCTCCATGCATTTTATGCATTGGTAAAAGCACTATGATGAAAAGTGTGATATGCTTTCAGGTATCTCCTATACTAATAGAGCCACATGCTCACCGGTTTGCCACATGATGTAGGCCTATGGACTGAACAAGAAACCACCAAAAATTTTAACCAGTCATCGTTCTCACAACACTGAGGACCAGTCATTCGAAATGACTTCTCCATGCATTTTATGCATTGGTAAAAGCACTATGATGAAAAGTGTGATATGTTTTCAGGTATCTCCTATACTAATAGAGCCACATGCTCACCGGTTTGCCACATGATGTAGGCCTATGGACTGAACAAGAAACCACCAAAAATTTTAACCAGTCATCGTTCTCACAACACTGAGGACCAGTCATTCGAAATGACTTCTCCATGCATTTTATACATTGGTAAAAGCACTATGATAAAAAGTGTGATATGTTTTCAGGTATCTCCTATACTAATAGAGCCACATGCTCACCGGTTTGCCACGTGATGTAGGCCTATGGACTGAACAAGAAACCACCAAAAATTTTAACCAGTCATCGTACTCACAACACTGAGGACCAGTCATTCGAAATGACTTCTCCATGCATTTTATGCATTGGTAAAAGCACTATGATGAAAAGTGTGATGTTTTCAGGTATCTCCTATACTAATAGAGCCACATGCTCACCGGTTTGCCACATGATGTAGGCCTATGGACTGAACAAGAAACCACCAAAAATTTTAACCAGTCATCGTTCTCACAACACTGAGGACCAGTCATTCGAAATGACTTCTCCATGCATTTTATGCATTGGTAAAAGCACTATGATGAAAAGTGTGATGTTTTCAGGTATCTCCTATACTAATAGAGCCACATGCTCACCGGTTTGCCACATGATGTAGGCCTATGGACTGAACAAGAAACCTCCAAAAATTTTAACCAGTCATCGTTCTCACAACACTGAGGACCAGTCATTCGAAATGACTTCTCCATGCATTTTATGCATTGGTAAAAGCACTATGATGAAAAGTGTGATATGTTTTCAGGTATCTCCTATACTAATAGAGCCACATGCTCACCGGTTTGCCACATGATGTAGGCCTATGGACTGAACAAGAAACCACCAAAAATTTTAACCAGTCATCGTTCTCACAACACTGAGGACCAGTCATTCGAAATGACTTCTCCATGCATTTTATGCATTGGTAAAAGCACTATGATGAAAAGTGTGATGTTTTCAGGTATCTCCTATATTAATAGAGCCACATGCTCACCGGTTTGCCACATGATGTAGGCCTATGGACTGAACAAGAAACCACCAAAAATTTTAACCAGTCATCGTTCTCACAACACTGAGGACCAGTCATTCGAAATGACTTCTCCATGCATTTTATGCATTGGTAAAAGCACTATGATGAAAAGTGTGATATGCTTTCAGGTATCTCCTATACTAATAGAGCCACATGCTCACCGGTTTGCCACATGATGTAGGCCTATGGACTGAACAAGAAACCACCAAAAATTTTAACCAGTCATCGTTCTCACAACACTGAGGACCAGTCATTCGAAATGACTTCTCCATGCATTTTATGCATTGGTAAAAGCACTATGATGAAAAGTGTGATATGTTTTCAGGTATCTCCTATACTAATAGAGCCACATGCTCACCGGTTTGCCACATGATGTAGGCCCATGGACTGAACAAGAAACCACCAAAGATTTTAACCAGTCATCGTTCTCACAACACTGAGGACCAGTCATTCGAAATGACTTCTCCATGCATTTTATGCATTGGTAAAAGCACTATGATGAAAAGTGTGATATGTTTTCAGGTATCTCCTATACTAATAGAGCCACATGCTCACCGTTTTGCCACATGATGTAGGCCTATGGACTGAACAAGAAACCACCAAAAATTTTAACCAGTCATCGTTCTCACAACACTGAGGACCAGTCATTCGAAATGACTTCTCCATGCATTTTATGCATTGGTAAAAGCACTATGATGAAAAGTGTGATATGTTTTCAGGTATCTCCTATACTAATAGAGCCACATGCTCACCGGTTTGCCACATGATGTAGGCCTATGGACTGAACAAGAAACCACCAAAAATTTTAACCAGTCATCGTTCTCACAACACTGAGGACCAGTCATTCGAAATGACTTCTCCATGCATTTTATGCATTGGTAAAAGCACTATGATGAAAAGTGTGATATGTTTTCAGGTATCTCCTATACTAATAGAGCCACATGCTCACCGGTTTGCCACATGATGTAGGCCCATGGACTGAACAAGAAACCACCAAAAATTTTAACCAGTCATCGTTCTCACAACACTGAGGACCAGTCATTCGAAATGACTTCTCCATGCATTTTATGCATTGGTAAAAGCACTATGATGAAAAGTGTGATATGTTTTCAGGTATCTCCTATACTAATAGAGCCACATGCTCACCGGTTTGCCACATGATGTAGGCCTATGGACTGAACAAGAAACCACCAAAAATTTGAACCAGTCATCGTTCTCACAACACTGAGGACCAGTCATTCGAAATGACTTCTCCATGCATTTTATGCATTGGTAAAAGCACTATGATGAAAAGTGTGATATGTTTTCAGGTATCTCCTATACTAATAGAACCACATGCTCACCGGTTTGCCACATGATGTAGGCCTATGGACTGAACAAGAAACCACCAAAAATTTTAACCAGTCATCGTTCTCACAACACTGAGGACCAGTCATTCGAAATGACTTCTCCATGCATTTTATGCATTGGTAAAAGCACTATGATGAAAAGTGTGATATGTTTTCAGGTATCTCCTATACTAATAGAGCCACATGCTCACCGGTTTGCCACATGATGTAGGCCTATGGACTGAACAAGAAACCACCAAAAATTTTAACCAGTCATCGTTCTCACAACACTGAGGACCAGTCATTCGAAATGACTTCTCCATGCATTTTATGCATTGGTAAAAGCACTATGATGAAAAGTGTGATATGTTTTCAGTTATCTCCTATACTAATAGAGCCACATGCTCACCGATTTACCACATGATGTAGGCCCATGGACTGAACAAGAAACCACCAAAAATTTTAACCAGTCATCGTTCTCACAACACTGAGGACCAGTCATTCGAAATGACTTCTCCATGCATTTTATGCATTGGTAAAAGCACTATGATGAAAAGTGTGATATGTTTTCAGGTATCTCCTATACTAATAGAGTCACATGCTCACCGGTTTGCCACATGATGTAGGCCCATGGACTGAACAAGAAACCACCAAAAATTTTAACCAGTCATCGTTCTCACAACACTGAGGACCAGTCATTCGAATTGACTTCTCCATGCATTTTATGCATTGGTAAAAGCACTATGATGAAAAGTGTGATATGTTTTCAGGTATCTCCTATACTAATAGAGCCACATGCTCACCGGTTTGCCACATGATGTAGGCCTATGGACTGAACAAGAAACCACCAAAATTTTAACCAGTCATCGTTCTCACAACACTGAGGACCAGTCATTCGAAATGACTTCTCCATGCATTTTATGCATTGGTAAAAGCACTATGATGAAAAGTGTGATATGTTTTCAGGTATCTCCTATACTAATAGAGCCACATGCTCACCGGTTTGCCACATGATGTAGGCCTATGGACTGAACAAGAAACCACCAAAAATTTTAACCAGTCATCGTTCTCACAACACTGAGGACCAGTCATTCGAAATGACTTCTCCATGCATTTTATGCATTGGTAAAAGCACTATGATGAAAAGTGTGATATGTTTTCAGGTATCTCCTATACTAATAGAGCCACATGCTCACCGGTTTGCCACATGATGTAGGCCTATGGACTGAACAAGAAACCACCAAAAATTTTAACCAGTCATCGTTCTCACAACACTGAGGACCAGTCATTCGAAATGACTTCTCCATGCATTTTATGCATTGGTAAAAGCACTATGATGAAAAGTGTGATATGTTTTCAGGTATCTCCTATACTAATAGAGCCACATGCTCACCGGTTTGCCACATGATGTAGGCATATGGACTGAACAAGAAACCACCAAAAATTTTAACCAGTCATCGTTCTCACAACACTGAGGACCAGTCATTCGAAATGACTTCTCCAAGCATTTTATGCATTGGTAAAAGCACTATGATGAAAAGTGTGATATGTTTTCAGGTATCTCCTATACTAATAGAGCCACATGCTCACCGGTTTGCCACATGATGTAGGCCTATGGACTGAACAAGAAAGCACCAAAAATTTTAACCAGTCATCGTTCTCACAACACTGAGGACCAGTCATTCGAAATGACTTCTCCATGCATTTTATGCAATGGTAAAAGCACTATGATGAAAAGTGTGATATGTTTTCAGGTATCTCCTATACTAATAGAGCCACATGCTCACCGGTTTGCCACATGATGTAGGCCTATGGACTGAACAAGAAACCACCAAAAATTTTAACCAGTCATCGTTCTCACAACACTGAGGACCAGTCATTCGAAATGACTTCTCCATGCATTTTATGCATTGGTAAAAGCACTATGATGAAAAGTGTGATATGTTTTCAGGTATCTCCTATACTAATAGAGCCACATGCTCACCGGTTTGCCACATGATGTAGGCCTATGGACTGAACAAGAAACCACCAAAAATTTTAACCAGTCATCGTTCTCACAACACTGAGGACCAGTCATTCGAAATGACTTCTCCATGCATTTTATGCATTGGTAAAAGCACTATGATGAAAAGTGTGATATGTTTTCAGGTATCTCCTATACTAATAGAGCCACATGCTCACCGGTTTGCCACATGATGTAGGCCTATGGACTGAACAAGAAACCACCAAAAATTTTAACCAGTCATCATTCTCACAACACTGAGGACCAGTCATTCAAAATGACTTCTCCATGCATTTTATGCATTGGTAAAAGCACTATGATGAAAAGTGTGATATGTTTTCAGGTATCTCCTATACTAATAGAGCCACATGCTCACCGGTTTGCCACATGATGTAGGCCCATGGACTGAACAAGAAACCACCAAAAATTTTAACCAGTCATCGTTCTCACAACACTGAGGACCAGTCATTCGAATTGACTTCTCCATGCATTTTATGCATTGGTAAAAGCACTATGATGAAAAGTGTGATATGTTTTCAGGTATCTCCTATACTAATAGAGTCACATGCTCACCGGTTTGCCACATGATGTAGGCCCATGGACTGAACAAGAAACCACCAAAAATTTTAACCAGTCATCGTTCTCACAACACTGAGGACCAGTCATTCGAATTGACTTCTCCATGCATTTTATGCATTGGTAAAAGCACTATGATGAAAAGTGTGATATGTTTTCAGGTATCTCCTATACTAATAGAGCCACATGCTCACCGGTTTGCCACATGATGTAGGCATATGGACTGAACAAGAAACCACCAAAAATTTTAACCAGTCATCGTTCTCACAACACTGAGGACCAGTCATTCGAAATGACTTCTCCATGCATTTTATGCATTGGTAAAAGCACTATGATGAAAAGTGTGATATGTTTTCAGGTATCTCCTATACTAATAGAGCCACATGCTCACCGGTTTGCCACATGATGTAGAGGCCTATGGACTGAACAAGAAACCACCAAAAATTTTAACCAGTCATCGTTCTCACAACACTGAGGACCAGTCATTCGAAATGACTTCTCCATGCATTTTATGCATTGGTAAAAGCACTATGATGAAAAGTGTGATATGTTTT
The DNA here is from genome assembly GCF_032444005.1 of Ranitomeya imitator. NCBI lineage: Eukaryota > Metazoa > Chordata > Amphibia > Anura > Dendrobatidae > Ranitomeya > Ranitomeya imitator. The sequence continues at coordinate 244,670 of NW_027193591.1, forward strand.
CAGGTATCTCCTATACTAATAGAGCCACATGCTCACCGGTTTGCCACATGATGTAGGCATATGGACTGAACAAGAAACCACCAAAAATTTTAACCAGTCATCGTTCTCACAACACTGAGGACCAGTCATTCGAAATGACTTCTCCAAGCATTTTATGCATTGGTAAAAGCACTATGATGAAAAGTGTGATATGTTTTCAGGTATCTCCTATACTAATAGAGCCACATGCTCACCGGTTTGCCACATGATGTAGGCCTATGGACTGAACAAGAAAGCACCAAAAATTTTAACCAGTCATCGTTCTCACAACACTGAGGACCAGTCATTCGAAATGACTTCTCCATGCATTTTATGCAATGGTAAAAGCACTATGATGAAAAGTGTGATATGTTTTCAGGTATCTCCTATACTAATAGAGCCACATGCTCACCGGTTTGCCACATGATGTAGGCCTATGGACTGAACAAGAAACCACCAAAAATTTTAACCAGTCATCGTTCTCACAACACTGAGGACCAGTCATTCGAAATGACTTCTCCATGCATTTTATGCATTGGTAAAAGCACTATGATGAAAAGTGTGATATGTTTTCAGGTATCTCCTATACTAATAGAGCCACATGCTCACCGGTTTGCCACATGATGTAGGCCTATGGACTGAACAAGAAACCACCAAAAATTTTAACCAGTCATCGTTCTCACAACACTGAGGACCAGTCATTCGAAATGACTTCTCCATGCATTTTATGCATTGGTAAAAGCACTATGATGAAAAGTGTGATATGTTTTCAGGTATCTCCTATACTAATAGAGCCACATGCTCACCGGTTTGCCACATGATGTAGGCCTATGGACTGAACAAGAAACCACCAAAAATTTTAACCAGTCATCATTCTCACAACACTGAGGACCAGTCATTCAAAATGACTTCTCCATGCATTTTATGCATTGGTAAAAGCACTATGATGAAAAGTGTGATATGTTTTCAGGTATCTCCTATACTAATAGAGCCACATGCTCACCGGTTTGCCACATGATGTAGGCCCATGGACTGAACAAGAAACCACCAAAAATTTTAACCAGTCATCGTTCTCACAACACTGAGGACCAGTCATTCGAATTGACTTCTCCATGCATTTTATGCATTGGTAAAAGCACTATGATGAAAAGTGTGATATGTTTTCAGGTATCTCCTATACTAATAGAGTCACATGCTCACCGGTTTGCCACATGATGTAGGCCCATGGACTGAACAAGAAACCACCAAAAATTTTAACCAGTCATCGTTCTCACAACACTGAGGACCAGTCATTCGAATTGACTTCTCCATGCATTTTATGCATTGGTAAAAGCACTATGATGAAAAGTGTGATATGTTTTCAGGTATCTCCTATACTAATAGAGCCACATGCTCACCGGTTTGCCACATGATGTAGGCATATGGACTGAACAAGAAACCACCAAAAATTTTAACCAGTCATCGTTCTCACAACACTGAGGACCAGTCATTCGAAATGACTTCTCCATGCATTTTATGCATTGGTAAAAGCACTATGATGAAAAGTGTGATATGTTTTCAGGTATCTCCTATACTAATAGAGCCACATGCTCACCGGTTTGCCACATGATGTAGAGGCCTATGGACTGAACAAGAAACCACCAAAAATTTTAACCAGTCATCGTTCTCACAACACTGAGGACCAGTCATTCGAAATGACTTCTCCATGCATTTTATGCATTGGTAAAAGCACTATGATGAAAAGTGTGATATGTTTTCAGGTATCTCCTATACTAATAGAGCCACATGCTCACCGGTTTGCCACATGATGTAGGCCTATGGACTGAACAAGAAACCACCAAAAATTTTAACCAGTCATCGTTCTCACAACACTGAGGACCAGTCATTCGAAATGACTTCTCCATGCATTTTATGCATTGGTAAAAGCACTATGATGAAAAGTGTGATATGTTTTCAGGTATCTCCTATACTAATAGAGCCACATGCTCACCGGTTTGCCACATGATGTAGGCCCATGGACTGAACAAGAAACCACCAAAAATTTTAACCAGTCATCGTTCTCACAACACTGAGGACCAGTCATTCGAAATGACTTCTCCATGCATTTTATGCATTGGTAAAAGCACTATGATGAAAAGTGTGATATGTTTTCAGGTATCTCCTATACTAATAGAGCCACATGCTCACCGGTTTGCCACATGATGTAGGCCTATGGACTGAACAAGAAACCACCAAAAATTTTTTTTTTTTTTTCCAAATAATCTTTATTGGATTTTAACAATTAACTGGGCAGGAATGGAAGGGGGAAAAGCGGGGATGCGGGGAGAGGGAAAAGGGGGGGTGGAGGGAGGCTGGAAGGAGGGGGGGGAGAACATGGGAAGAAAAAGGGGAGAGAAGACACTTGAAGTAAGCGACAACAGGTAACCATATTTGTCAAATGATAAAACAGCATTTGGAAGGTGAATAATTATAATTATAATACATTTGCTCATGAAAGAGGGGTGGACTCACTGAACAATCTTGAATTACAGACACGTTAAACCAAAGTCCGGTACGCTTTGTGCTAATTTCAACTGGAAATTGTTACGGGAAAACTTCTTCCCAACGAGCCCATTTTTTTGAGCATTTTTTGAGGCTGTCGTTATTTAGGGCGAATTTTTGCTCGTATGCTCTATGAAGGTCAATACGGTCTTTGATCTCTTGGAATGATGGAGGATTAGGCTTTTTCCAGTTGTATGCGATGGCATTTTTGGTGACCAAAAGGATATGAATGACCAACGCTTTGAGAGGAAAGTGTGTGTCGCTTAATCCCACAGAGAGCAATGCCATCTGAGGGGTCAGGATGAAATTTTTATTCAGCAGTACTCCAATCAAACCAGCGATTTTAGACCAAAGAGATCTAATTTTGGGACAGCTCCAGAAGATATGGAGCAGATTGCCCCTGTTTCCACACACTCTCCAACAATCTGGGGAGGTGTGACCCCCTATCATGGACAGTCTTGCTGGGGTTAGGTACCAGCGCGTGACTAGTTTGAAATAGGACTCTTGTAATGACATGGAGATGGAAGCTGAGTATGAGTGGACCAAAGCACTTTCCCATTCATCTGGGTCAATTATTGTCTGGAGGTCTTGCTCCCATTTCAGCATGGAAGGAGATTTCGCGAAGTCTGAGTCATGGTTGAACCAGCTATAGATATATCTGTAGCTCCAGAAAATATTGTGGTCGGGGTTACAAATCAGATTTATAGCCGCTTCAGAGAAACTGGGCTTTTTTGATACGAATTTCTGACACTGATCCTTGATGATCATGTACTCGCAAAACATAGCATAGGGGACATTGTAAGTGTTTTTGAGAGAATTAAAGGGAACAAAATTTTCTCCGTCAAATATATGGGAAAGTTTTGTGATTTTGTAGTCGGACCATTTGGGATTGACCATTTTGTTATGCAACTCAAATATATAAGAGATGGCCAGATTTTTCAGAGACTCGAATTTTTCAGTTCTTCTTTTGGGCCTAGCAAATTTAGACCATGCATTACTTATTGCAATAAAAATTGGGTGGGATTTATTATTGGAATTTCTTATGTTCATAAGCTGGTTGAGGATCAATTCTCTAGGGGCTCTATTCAGGTTCAAAGATGATTCGATATCCAGCCAGGCTGGGGGTTCTGATTTAGACCACCAGGAGCAACTTTGTTTAATCAGGTTTGTATGGTAATGGGCCAGAATGTTGGGAAGGCCCATTCCCCCTGACGCTTTATTTCTGTAGAGAGTATTAATAGCTACTCTCGCTTTTTTCTTGTTCCATAGGAACTTGTTGATCAGAGTTTGGATGTTAAATAAGAGGTTGAAATAGGAACGGGGATGGACCTAAATATATATAGGATTTTAGGGATTATGAATGTTTTTACTGATAGGTTCTTTCCCCACCATGAGAGATCTCTCCCTGCAAAGTGGTTCAGATCAGTTGAGATAGTTTTGATTAAGATGTCAAGGTTGGTAGGAACGAGAGAATCTATATTTTTTGTGATTTTGATCCCCAGATAGGTGAAATCGCTAGTCGCCCAGCTCCAGGAAGTTGCTTTTGATATTTCTTTGATTTGAATGGGGTCGAGGTTAAATTGCATAATTTGGGATTTAGTTTTGTTGATTTTGAAGTATGAGAGCTGGGAGAAAGTATCTAATAATTTTTGGGTAGCAGGGACAGATACTATAGGGTTTGTCAGGGTCAGGATGACATCGTCAGCGAAGAGGCCTATTTTGAATTCTCTATTTTTAGTTTGAATGCCAGTTATATTATTATCTTTTCTTATTGACTGAGCCAAGGGCTCCATCGCCAAGGCGAACAGTAGAGGGGACAGGGGGCAGCCTTGGCGTGTACCGTTTGTAATTAAAAAAGGGGATGAGAGATGGTTGTTAGAGAAAACCCTGGCGGTGGGACCCGAGTACAGAGCCATAATTGTGGAGATAGAATTTGGGTTAAAACCGAATTGTTGCAGAGTAAGTCTTAGGTATGACCAATTCAGGCGGTCAAACGCCTTTTCTGCATCCAGTGAGGCAAATATTGAGGGGATTTTTTTAGAATTGATAAGCTTCGTCAAGTTTATGATTCTTCTAGTTCCATCACTCGACTGTCTGCCACTGACAAACCCTATCTGATCATTAATTATCAAATTTGGAAGGAAATTATTGATTCTGTTTGCGAGGATTTTGGAATATAGTTTGATGTCTGAATTGACTAAGGATATTGGCCTGTAGTTTGGAAGTTGAACAGGGTCACCTTTAGCTTTGGGGATTAAGATGATTGAGGCCTCCAACATTTCTTTTGGGAACTTGCCCAAAGTAGCAGCAGAATTAAAGATTTTAGACATGTATGGGGCTAGGATTTCATTGAAAGATTTAAAGTATTCGTTGGTGAAGCCGTCAGGCCCCGGGGCTTTCAGAGATTTTAATTTTTTAATGTTATCAGAAATCTCCTCAGGGGAGAACGGGGCGGTGAGTACGTCTAAGTTTTCCGACGTGAGTCTAGGAAGATTAAGCTTTAATAGGAATTTTTTAATATCAGAGTCCAGTGGTTGTACTAGTTGGGGGTTGGAGTTTAGGTTGTATAGATCTGAGTAAAAGGCAGCAAACGCATCCACTATGTCCTGCGGGTGTGTAAGCATGCGACCGTCTGGGGGTACTATTTTTATGATCCTATTTTGGATCCTTTGCTTTTTCAATCTATTTAGCATGAACTTGTTAGGCTTGTTTAAGGAGGCAAACTGTTTGAATTTTAAAGACCCAATTGATGCATCATAGAAGGAGAAGATTAGGGTCCTCAACTCTTGCCTAAGGGATATCAGTTCGGTATGTAGATTGGGGGAGTGGATGGTAGAGTTGGCAAGTTCTGTTTCTTTGATTTTTATTTTTGACTGTAGCTCTTTTATTTTGGCTCTGCTTTGCTTTTTTTCCCTAGCAGAAATTTGGATTAGGGCCCCTCTGATCACAGCTTTGTGGGCGTTCCAAAGGGTGAATGGGTCAGTTGAGTCTGAATCATTCTCTCTGAAGTAGTTTTTGATAGTTTGGTTTATTGCATTTTTATGGACTGGATTACAAAGAATAGAAGAGTTGCACCTCCATGAGATGTGAGATTTTGATGCAGGACCGTATATTAGTTCTGCTATGACAGGGGAGTGGTCTGAGATTGTTTTAGGAAGGATTGAGATTTTCCTGAATTTTGGCAATGAAAAAATGTTGGAGATTATTAGGTCGATCCTCGAGGCGGAATGATGCACGTCAGAAAAATGAGTGTACTCAATAGAGGTGGTGTTGAGACATCTGAAAATGTCGTACATTTCATTTTGGTGGAGCCATTTGTTTAGGGTCAGAGATTTATGCCTGTTCTGAGATGAGGAGTCAAGGTGGCCATCAGGAACCACGTTGAAATCTCCCACCACTATTAAATCTCCCTTCTTGATCTCCAACACTTTTCTCATGAGCCCATTCAGAAATCTAATTTGGCCTTTATTCGGGACGTAAATGTTGACTATGGTGAAGGGATGGTTATCTATGTTACCGATTAGGATATGAAAATTGCCATTTGAGTCCTTACATTCTTTGATGAGTTCAAATGATACCTTGTGACTAATTATGGTCATAACACCGGCTTTCTTTTTGTTACCACAAGATTCGAAAACCTGTGAGAACTTTCTATCTGTAAATTTTGGGTGATCACTGGATTTGAACTTGGTTTCTTGTATGCACATGATGTCGGACCTTGATCTAACCAGTTCATTTTTGATAGAGAACCTTTTTCTCGGACTATTAAGACCCCTAACGTTATACGACATTATCTTAAGAGACATGTTTGGTTGAGGATAGGGGGAAGTGAAGAGGTTATTCACCTGTGGATACCTGTAAGTAGAATTAGGAACTATATAACAGAAATAGTCTAACTAACGACTTAGAAATTACTTTTAGTGTGCAGTAAAATGAAGATACAAATTAGAACAACACACACACTTGAGACTTAACTTGTCCTCTCTGAAGAAACCCTCCAGTGGGTTCTTCTCTGTCCGGGGGAAAGTTCGTGAAAGAGCTCAGGATGGAACTTGAGGCATCCTCCAGGATATAGAAAAGTTGGACAAAGGAATACGAATTTTAATATGAACAATATAACATTTGTAAAATCTTGAACCTTGGAACTTCATACAAAAACCCATGTATAGGCATCAGGCTAAGGTCATATAGAATGATCAAAGAGAAAATAGCCTTTAAATCAAACTAAGTGATGGAGGAAATGAACCTTTCTCCATCTTCAGGGGTGCTAATGGGGATTATTTTACTTTTGTATTGTACCAGAAGCTTCAGTGGGAACCCCCATTTGTATGAGATACCCATATCTCTTAAAGAGTTTGTCACCTTTTTGAATGCTCTCCTGCCCTCCAGAGTCTCTCTGGAAAGATCCGCATATAATTTTAAATTCTCGAAGGGCTCAGGGAACCTTTTCTCCACTTTAATGAAGTTTTGCAGCTGTTCTTTTATGTGGAAGAAATGAATCCTGAGTATTGTGTCCCTCGGGAGGTCTGCAGCTACACTTGAGGGCTTGGGCAGTCTATGGATCCTATCTATTGTGAGCTCTTGGGCTGATATGGAAGGGATAACTTTTTTAATCAGATTTTGTGCGAAGTTGTGGAGTTTATCTGGAGTGACGTTTTCGGGGATACCACGAATTTTTATGTTGTTGCGTCTGTTTCTGTCCTCCAGGTCAGCCATTTTTAATCTGAGACGATCTACTTCTGATCTGAGATTTTTATTTTCGGCTGAGTGTCTGGCCACAGTTTTCTCCAACCCCTTAATTTTTTCCTCCTGTTTTCCTAATTTTTCCGTAAACATCTCCATTGACTTATGTATCTGGCTAGAGTGTTTTTCAAAGTTGAGGTTCATTTCCTCTCTGATTTGTTTGGTTATTATTATCATATGAGCATCCATCATGCTCAGGAAATGTGAAGTAGAGTCCTCTAACCCAGATTGTGCATTTTTTGTCTTTCTTCTCACTGGGCTTGCGTTCGGAGAAAAGTCATCCGACTCGTAGCCCGAGTAATCAGAAGCAACTTTTTTCTCATCCCCCCATTCAGCTGGGCCCAACCTTTTTTTTGAAATGGACGTATCCATTTCTGTTTCCTTGTTTTGGTGTTGTGAAGGTTTGTTTTGGGGCTTGTTACGTTTAACTATTTTGTCACCTGGGCTGTTAAGAGGGGTCCTTGGGGACCTAGATCTGGATCTGGCTTTGCCCGGGCTTATTACGTTTACCAAGTCCAGAGAGGGGTTGCGTCCTGAAGGGTATGATTTATTGCATTTTTGGGAATTGGGTTGAGGGAGCTTTGAGATGTAATTTTTGGAGCTGGAACGACTCATTGCAACTGAATAGGAAGCTGGTACAAGAGAAAATAGTGTGAGGACTGAGGGAATGGGCCGTCCTGAGAAGCTACAATATCCCGCAAATACACAAATAATCAGCAGACACCTCCCAATCCCTTACTGCCCACCAATGTGACCGTTATGCAATAAGGGACTACGTTAGATTGCTAGAAATAATAGTGTCACATATAATCTAGCACTGGGCACAACAAAAACAGAGCAGTAATTTGACTGTGTAATCTCGTTTCTTCTTGTTTAATAACTCTCAATTCAGAACCTGCTTTAGGTCCTCGCAGCTTCAAGGATGGAAAAGATAAAATGCAGGGAGCTTGGTTGTGCAAGCGAAACTTGTTGAGCAGTTTTTCTTAGTAGCTTGTCACTGGGAGCTGTGGAGATTCCAGGATTTCAGCTGTGTGGAGCTTGGTTCATAAGAGGTTAAACTCTCCGCAACTTAGAGGTTAGCAGAATATGACACTCAGTTAAGACTACTTAGGTGTGCAGCAGCGATGAAAGAGTTAATTACCGGCTTCACCGGTGTGGAAGCCGCTGCTCTGAATGACTGGAGTGGCTTTATGTGGCTCAGGGATTCCTCCAGGGAGCCCTTATGTTTTGCAGAGGGGGGAGAGAGGGGGGGGGCCGCCTGAGCAGCGCGCACAGCAGGGTATAGATGTGTGTGGTGAGGAGCCCGTGCTTTCAGCCGCAAGTGCGGCGCTGTTATGCTGTGGGGTCAGAGCTGCAGCCGCTCAAAGGTTAATGCTTCCAACTGTTGTGCCCGGGTAGAGAATGGGAGAGCCCGGTGAATCAGCCGCAGGTGCAGCGCTGCTGTGATGCCGGCACACGCTGCGGCTGTGCAAGGGTTAATCCTGCCGAGTGCTGCGCCCGGGAAGTAAGTGGAGGGAGCCCGGTAAATCCGCCGCAGGTGAAGCTCTGCTATGCTGCAGGCACACGCTGCAGCTGTGCAAGGGTTAATTAATTCTGCCGAGTGCTGTGCCCGGGAAGTGAGCGAGGGAGCCCGGTATATCAGCCGCAGGTGCAGCACTGTTGTGCTGTAGGCTCACGCTGCAGCTGTGTAAGGGTTAATCCTTCCGAGTGCTGTGCCCGGGAAGTGAGTGGGAGAGCCCGGCAAATCAGCCGCAGGTGCGGCGCTGCTGTGCTGCAGGCACACGCTGCAGCTGTGCAAGGGTTAATCCTGCCGAGTGCTGTGCCCGGGAAGTAAGAGGGGGGAGCCCGGTAAATCAGCCGAAGGTGCGGCTCTGCTATGCTGCAGGCACACGCTGCAGCTGTGTAATAGTTAATTAAGTCTGCCGAGTGCTGTGCCCGGGAAGTGCGCGGGGGAGCCCGGTAAATCAGCCGCAGGTGCGGCGCTGCTGTGCTACTGGCTCACGCTGCGGCCGTGCAGGGGCTAGACCTGCCGAGTGCTGTGCCCGGGACTCCTTACCTCCGGCTTGCGGCGATCGCGTCTGGCGCCGATATCCAGTCCGGTCCTGAGTGCTCACCGGCTGGCGTCTCGGCGCGTGCACCCCGCGGTGGGTCCCCAGGGACTTGCGGCTTCCTCTCCGGCGGCTCTGTACTTCAGCCGCTTCACCGCGCTTGGTTGCGGACTGGGAGGCTCTGCAGCTTGCTTGGCGTCGCCGGGTGGAGGGAGGGAGGAGAGCGCACTTGCGTCCTCGGTCTCCTGGGACCGGCTGCAGCAGGGGAGGGGAAGACAGATGCAAGGAAGGCTTTTGCCGCTTCACTCAGCCTGCAGCTCCTGCAGGCTGAGACTTGAGGCGGTGAAGGCAGAGAGAGGGAGCGCGTTTCTGTGCTTACCTCTTCAGGGTTCCAACGGCTGCCAGTTTCTTCGCCGCAGCTCCACTCTGAACCTCTTTAGGGGATCCCTGCAATATTACCCACAGTTGTGGAAGGGGCAGTGATAAGCCCAGTAGTTAGAGAGCCCATTAATGAGGGCAGATGCTGATTGCTGTTTGAGGCCTGCAAATAGGCCCAGGCCATGCGGTCCGCTTAGAGTCTGTCAGCAGCTTGGGGCAGGAGGCCCCAGAATTGGCAATTTAGGTCTCTGTGGGATCCAGGGATCTTGTAGATAAAGGATCCAGTGTCCAAATTTTGAAATCTGACGCTTTGAAGCCGATGTTGGCCGATTTAGAGGATGCCTCCTCAGAGCTCTTTAGCAGCACAACCTACTCCATTGCTGCCTAGGCCACGCCCCGAAACCACCAAAAATTTTAACCAGTCATTGTTCTCACAACACTGAGGACCAATCATTCGAAATGACTTCTCCATGCATTTTATGCATTGGTAAAAGCACTATGATGAAAAGTGTGATATGTTTTCAGGTATCTCCTATACTAATAGAGCCACATGCTCACTGGTTTGCCACATGATGTAGGCCTATGGACTGAACAAGAAACCACCAAAAATTTTAACCAGTCATCGTTCTCACAACACTGAGGACCAGTCATTCGAAATGACTTCTCCATGCATTTTATGCATTGGTAAAAGCACTATGATGAAAAGTGTGATATGTTTTCAGGTATCTCCTATACTAATAGAGCCACATGCTCACCGGTTTGCCACATGATGTAGGCCTATGGACTGAACAAGAAACCACCAAAAATTTTAACCAGTCATCGTTCTCACAACACTGAGGACCAGTCATTCGAAATGACTTCTCCATGCATTTTATGCATTGGTAAAAGCACTATGATGAAAAGTGTGATATGTTTTCAGGTATCTCCTAAACTAATAAAGCCACATGCTCACCGGTTTGCCACATGATGTAGGCCTATGGACTGAACAAGAAACGACCAAAAATTTTAACCAGTCATCGTTCTCACAACACTGAGGACCAGTCATTCGAAATGACTTCTCCATGCATTTTATGCATTGGTAAAAGCACTATGATGAAAAGTGTGATATGTTTTCAGGTATCTCCTATACTAATAGAGCCACATGCTCACCGGTTTGCCACATGATGTAGGCCTATGGACTGAACAAGAAACCACCAAAAATTTTAACCAGTCATCATTCTCACAACACTGAGGACCAGTCATTCGAAATGACTTCTCCATGCATTTTATGCATTGGTAAAAGCACTATGATGAAAAGTGTGATATGTTTTCAGGTATCTCCTATACTAATAGAGCCACATGCTCACCGGTTTGCCACATGATGTAGGCCCATGGACTGAACAAGAAACCACCAAAAATTTTAACCAGTCATCGTTCTCACAACACTGAGGACCAGTCATTCGAATTGACTTCTCCATGCATTTTATGCATTGGTAAAAGCACTATGATGAAAAGTGTGATATGTTTTCAGGTATCTCCTATACTAATAGAGTCACATGCTCACCGGTTTGCCACATGATGTAGGCCCATGGACTGAACAAGAAACCACCAAAAATTTTAACCAGTCATCGTTCTCACAACACTGAGGACCAGTCATTCGAATTGACTTCTCCATGCATTTTATGCATTGGTAAAAGCACTATGATGAAAAGTGTGATATGTTTTCAGGTATCTCCTATACTAATAGAGCCACATGCTCACCGGTTTGCCACATGATGTAGGCCTATGGACTGAACAAGAAACCACCAAAAATTTTAACCAGTCATCGTTCTAACAACACTGAGGACCAGTCATTCGAAATGACTTCTCCATGCATTTTATGCATTGGTAAAAGCACTATGATGAAAAGTGTGATATGTTTTCAGGTATCTCCTATACTAATAGAGCCACATGCTCACCGGTTTGCCACATGATGTAGGCCTATGGACTGAACAAGAAACCACCAAAAATTTTAACCAGTCATCGTTCTCACAACACTGAGGACCAGTCATTCGAAATGACTTCTCCATGCATTTTATGCATTGGTAAAAGCACTATGATGAAAAGTGTGATATGTTTTCAGGTATCTCCTATACTAATAGAGCCACATGCTCACCGGTTTGCCACATGATGTAGGCCTATGGACTGAACAAGAAACCACCAAAAATTGTAACCAGTCATCATTCTCACAACACTGAGGACCAGTCATTCGAAATGACTTCTCCATGCATTTTCTGCATTGGTAAAAGCATTATGATGAAAAGTGTGATATGTTTTCAGGTATCTCCTATACTAATAGAGCCACATGCTCACCGGTTTGCCACATGATGTAGGCCTATGGACTGAACAAGAAACCACCAAAAATTTTAACCAGTCATCGTTCTCACAACACTGAGGACCAGTCATTCGAAATGACTTCTCCATGCATTTTATGCATTGGTAAAAGCACTATGATGAAAAGTGTGATATGTTTTCAGGTATCTCCTATACTAATAGAGCCACATGCTCACCGGTTTGCCACATGATGTAGGCCTATGGACTGAACAAGAAACCACCAAAAATTTTAACCAGTCATCGTTCTCACAACACTGAGGACCAGTCATTCGAAATGACTTCTCCATGCATTTTATGCATTGGTAAAAGCACTATGATGAAAAGTGTGATATGTTTTCAGGTATCTCCTATACTAATAGAGCCACATGCTCACCGGTTTGCCACATGATGTAGGCCTATGGACTGAACAAGAAACCACCAAAAATTTTAACCAGTCATCGTTCTCACAACACTGAGGACCAGTCATTCGAAATGACTTCTCCATGCATTTTATGCATTGGTAAAAGCACTATGATGAAAAGTGTGATATGTTTTCAGGTATCTCCTATACTAATAGAGCCACATGCTCACCGGTTTGCCACATGATGTAGGCCTATGGACTGAACAAGAAACCACCAAAAATTTTAACCAGTCATCGTTCTCACAACACTGAGGACCAGTCATTCGAAATGACTTCTCCATGCATTTTATGCATTGGTAAAAGCACTATGATGAAAAGTGTGATATGTTTTCAGGTATCTCCTATACTAATAGAGCCACATGCTCACCGGTTTGCCACATGATGTAGGCCTATGGACTGAACAAGAAACCACCAAAAATTTTAACCAGTCATCATTCTCACAACACTGAGGACCAGTCATTCAAAATGACTTCTCCATGCATTTTATGCATTGGTAAAAGCACTATGATGAAAAGTGTGATATGTTTTCAGGTATCTCCTATACTAATAGAGCCACATGCTCACCGGTTTGCCACATGATGTAGGCCCATGGACTGAACAAGAAACCACCAAAAATTTTAACCAGTCATCGTTCTCACAACACTGAGGACCAGTCATTCGAATTGACTTCTCCATGCATTTTATGCATTGGTAAAAGCACTATGATGAAAAGTGTGATATGTTTTCAGGTATCTCCTATACTAATAGAGTCACATGCTCACCGGTTTGCCACATGATGTAGGCCCATGGACTGAACAAGAAACCACCAAAAATTTTAACCAGTCATCGTTCTCACAACACTGAGGACCAGTCATTCGAATTGACTTCTCCATGCATTTTATGCATTGGTAAAAGCACTATGATGAAAAGTGTGATATGTTTTCAGGTATCTCCTATACTAATAGAGCCACATGCTCACCGGTTTGCCACATGATGTAGGCCTATGGACTGAACAAGAAACCACCAAAAATTTTAACCAGTCATCGTTCTAACAACACTGAGGACCAGTCATTCGAAATGACTTCTCCATGCATTTTATGCATTGGTAAAAGCACTATGATGAAAAGTGTGATATGTTTTCAGGTATCTCCTATACTAATAGAGCCACATGCTCACCGGTTTGCCACATGATGTAGGCCTATGGACTGAACAAGAAACCACCAAAAATTTTAACCAGTCATCGTTCTCACAACACTGAGGACCAGTCATTCGAAATGACTTCTCCATGCATTTTATGCATTGGTAAAAGCACTATGATGAAAAGTGTGATATGTTTTCAGGTATCTCCTATACTAATAGAGCCACATGCTCACCGGTTTGCCACATGATGTAGGCCTATGGACTGAACAAGAAACCACCAAAAATTTTAACCAGTCATCGTTCTCACAACACTGAGGACGAGTCATTCGAAATGACTTCTCCATGCATTTTATGCATTGGTAAAAGCACTATGATGAAAAGTGTGATATGTTTTCAGGTATCTCCTATACTAATAGAGCCACATGCTCACCGGTTTGCCACATGATGTAGGCCCATGGACTGAACAAGAAACCACCAAAAATTTTAACCAGTCATCGTTCTCACAACACTGAGGACCAGTCATTCGAAATGACTTCTCCATGCATTTTATGCATTGGTAAAAGCACTATGATGAAAAGTGTGATATGTTTTCAGGTATCTCCTATACTAATAGAGCCACATGCTCACCGTTTTGCCACATGATGTAGGCCTATGGACTGAACAAGAAACCACCAAAAATTTTAACCAGTCATCGTTCTCACAACACTGAGGACCAGTCATTCGAAATGACTTCTCCATGCATTTTATGCATTGGTAAAAGCACTATGATGAAAAGTGTGATATGTTTTCAGGTATCTCCTATACTAATAGAGCCACATGCTCACCGGTTTGCCACATGATGTAGGCCTATGGACTGAACAAGAAACCACCAAAAATTTTAACCAGTCATCATTCTCACAACACTGAGGACCAGTCATTCGAAATGACTTCTCCATGCATTTTATGCATTGGTAAAAGCACTATGATGAAAAGTGTGATATGTTTTCAGGTATCTCCTATACTAATAGAGCCACATGCTCACCGGTTTGCCACATGATGTAGGCCCATGGACTGAACAAGAAACCACCAAAAATTTTAACCAGTCATCGTTCTCACAACACTGAGGACCAGTCATTCGAAATGACTTCTCCATGCATTTTATGCATTGGTAAAAGCACTATGATGAAAAGTGTGATATGTTTTCAGGTATCTCCTATACTAATAGAGCCACATGCTCACCGGTTTGCCACATGATGTAGGCCTATGGACTGAACAAGAAACCACCAAAAATTTGAACCAGTCATCGTTCTCACAACACTGAGGACCAGTCATTCGAAATGACTTCTCCATGCATTTTATGCATTGGTAAAAGCACTATGATGAAAAGTGTGATATGTTTTCAGGTATCTCCTATACTAATACAAACACATGCTCACCGGTTTGCCACATGATGTAGGCCTATGGACTGAACAAGAAACCACCAAAAATTTTAACCAGTCATCGTTCTCACAACACTGAGGACCAGTCATTCGAAATGACTTCTCCATGCATTTTATGCATTGGTAAAAGCACTATGATGAAAAGTGTGATATGTTTTCAGGTATCTCCTATACTAATAGAGCCACATGCTCACCGGTTTGCCACATGATGTAGGCCTATGGACTGAACAAGAAACCACCAAAAATTTTAACCAGTCATCGTTCTCACAACACTGAGGACCAGTCATTCGAAATGACTTCTCCATGCATTTTATGCATTGGTAAAAGCACTATGATGAAAAGTGTGATATGTTTTCAGGTATCTCCTATACTAATAGAGCCACATGCTCACCGGTTTGCCACATGATGTAGGCCTATGGACTGAACAAGAAACCACCAAAAATTTTAACCAGTCATCGTTCTCACAACACTGAGGACCAGTCATTCGAAATGACTTCTCCATGCATTTTATGTATTGGTAAAAGCACTATGATGAAAAGTGTGATATGTTTTCAGGTATCTCCTATACTAATAGAGCCACATGCTCACCGGTTTGCCACATGATGTAGGCCTATGGACTGAACAAGAAACCACCAAAAATTTTAACCAGTCATCGTTCTCACAACACTGAGGACCAGTCATTCGAAATGACTTCTCCATGCATTTTATGCATTGGTAAAAGCACTATGATGAAAAGTGTGATATGCTTTCAGGTATCTCCTATACTAATAGAGCCACATGCTCACCGGTTTGCCACATGATGTAGGCCTATGGACTGAACAAGAAACCACCAAAAATTTTAACCAGTCATCGTTCTCACAACACTGAGGACCAGTCATTCGAAATGACTTCTCCATGCATTTTATGCATTGGTAAAAGCACTATGATGAAAAGTGTGATATGTTTTCAGGTATCTCCTATACTAATAGAGCCACATGCTCACCGGTTTGCCACATGATGTAGGCCTATGGACTGAACAAGAAACCACCAAAAATTTTAACCAGTCATCGTTCTCACAACACTGAGGACCAGTCATTCGAAATGACTTCTCCATGCATTTTATACATTGGTAAAAGCACTATGATAAAAAGTGTGATATGTTTTCAGGTATCTCCTATACTAATAGAGCCACATGCTCACCGGTTTGCCACGTGATGTAGGCCTATGGACTGAACAAGAAACCACCAAAAATTTTAACCAGTCATCGTACTCACAACACTGAGGACCAGTCATTCGAAATGACTTCTCCATGCATTTTATGCATTGGTAAAAGCACTATGATGAAAAGTGTGATGTTTTCAGGTATCTCCTATACTAATAGAGCCACATGCTCACCGGTTTGCCACATGATGTAGGCCTATGGACTGAACAAGAAACCACCAAAAATTTTAACCAGTCATCGTTCTCACAACACTGAGGACCAGTCATTCGAAATGACTTCTCCATGCATTTTATGCATTGGTAAAAGCACTATGATGAAAAGTGTGATGTTTTCAGGTATCTCCTATACTAATAGAGCCACATGCTCACCGGTTTGCCACATGATGTAGGCCTATGGACTGAACAAGAAACCTCCAAAAATTTTAACCAGTCATCGTTCTCACAACACTGAGGACCAGTCATTCGAAATGACTTCTCCATGCATTTTATGCATTGGTAAAAGCACTATGATGAAAAGTGTGATATGTTTTCAGGTATCTCCTATACTAATAGAGCCACATGCTCACCGGTTTGCCACATGATGTAGGCCTATGGACTGAACAAGAAACCACCAAAAATTTTAACCAGTCATCGTTCTCACAACACTGAGGACCAGTCATTCGAAATGACTTCTCCATGCATTTTATGCATTGGTAAAAGCACTATGATGAAAAGTGTGATGTTTTCAGGTATCTCCTATATTAATAGAGCCACATGCTCACCGGTTTGCCACATGATGTAGGCCTATGGACTGAACAAGAAACCACCAAAAATTTTAACCAGTCATCGTTCTCACAACACTGAGGACCAGTCATTCGAAATGACTTCTCCATGCATTTTATGCATTGGTAAAAGCACTATGATGAAAAGTGTGATATGTTTTCAGGTATCTCCTATACTAATAGAGCCACATGCTCACCGGTTTGCCACATGATGTAGGCCTATGGACTGAACAAGAAACCACCAAAAATTTTAACCAGTCATCGTTCTCACAACACTGAGGACCAGTCATTCGAAATGACTTCTCCATGCATTTTATGCATTGGTAAAAGCACTATGATGAAAAGTGTGATATGTTTTCAGGTATCTCCTATACTAATAGAGCCACATGCTCACCGGTTTGCCACATGATGTAGGCCTATGGACTGAACAAGAAACCACCAAAAATTTTAACCAGTCATCGTTCTCACAACACTGAGGACCAGTCATTCGAAATGACTTCTCCATGCATTTTATGCATTGGTAAAAGCACTATGATGAAAAGTGTGATATGTTTTCAGGTATCTCCTATACTAATAGAGCCACATGCTCACCGGTTTGCCACATGATGTAGGCCTATGGACTGAACAAGAAACCACCAAAAATTTTAACCAGTCATCGTTCTCACAACACTGAGGACCAGTCATTCGAAATGACTTCTCCATGCATTTTATGCATTGGTAAAAGCACTATGATGAAAAGTGTGATATGTTTTCAGGTATCTCCTATACTAATAGAGCCACATGCTCACCGGTTTGCCACATGATGTAGGCCTATGGACTGAACAAGAAACCACCAAAAATTTTAACCAGTCATCATTCTCACAACACTGAGGACCAGTCATTCAAAATGACTTCTCCATGCATTTTATGCATTGGTAAAAGCACTATGATGAAAAGTGTGATATGTTTTCAGGTATCTCCTATACTAATAGAGTCACATGCTCACCGGTTTGCCACATGATGTAGGCCCATGGACTGAACAAGAAACCACCAAAAATTTTAACCAGTCATCGTTCTCACAACACTGAGGACCAGTCATTCGAATTGACTTCTCCATGCATTTTATGCATTGGTAAAAGCACTATGATGAAAAGTGTGATATGTTTTCAGGTATCTCCTATACTAATAGAGCCACATGCTCACCGGTTTGCCACATGATGTAGGCCTATGGACTGAACAAGAAACCACCAAAAATTTTAACCAGTCATCGTTCTAACAACACTGAGGACCAGTCATTCGAAATGACTTCTCCATGCATTTTATGCATTGGTAAAAGCACTATGATGAAAAGTGTGATATGTTTTCAGGTATCTCCTATACTAATAGAGCCACATGCTCACCGGTTTGCCACATGATGTAGGCCTATGGACTGAACAAGAAACCACCAAAAATTTTAACCAGTCATCGTTCTCACAACACTGAGGACCAGTCATTCGAAATGACTTCTCCATGCATTTTATGCATTGGTAAAAGCACTATGATGAAAAGTGTGATATGTTTTCAGGTATCTCCTATACTAATAGAGCCACATGCTCACCGGTTTGCCACATGATGTAGGCCTATGGACTGAACAAGAAACCACCAAAAATTTTAACCAGTCATCGTTCTCACAACACTGAGGACCAGTCATTCGAAATGACTTCTCCATGCATTTTATGCATTGGTAAAAGCACTATGATGAAAAGTGTGATATGTTTTCAGGTATCTCCTATACTAATAGAGCCACATGCTCACCGGTTTGCCACATGATGTAGGCCTATGGACTGAACAAGAAACCACCAAAAATTTTAACCAGTCATCGTTCTCACAACACTGAGGACCAGTCATTCGAAATGACTTCTCCATGCATTTTATGCATTGGTAAAAGCACTATGATGAAAAGTGTGATATGTTTTCAGGTATCTCCTATACTAATAGAGCCACATGCTCACCGGTTTGCCACATGATGTAGGCCCATGGACTGAACAAGAAACCACCAAAAATTTTAACCAGTCATCGTTCTCACAACACTGAGGACCAGTCATTCGAAATGACTTCTCCATGCATTTTATGCATTGGTAAAAGCACTATGATGAAAAGTGTGATATGTTTTCAGGTATCTCCTATACTAATAGAGCCACATGCTCACCGGTTTGCCACATGATGTAGGCCTATGGACTGAACAAGAAACCACCAAAAATTTTAACCAGTCATTGTTCTCACAACACTGAGGACCAATCATTCGAAATGACTTCTCCATGCATTTTATGCATTGGTAAAAGCACTATGATGAAAAGTGTGATATGTTTTCAGGTATCTCCTATACTAATAGAGCCACATGCTCACTGGTTTGCCACATGATGTAGGCCTATGGACTGAACAAGAAACCACCAAAAATTTTAACCAGTCATCGTTCTCACAACACTGAGGACCAGTCATTCGAAATGACTTCTCCATGCATTTTATGCATTGGTAAAATCACTATGATGAAAAGTGTGATATGTTTTCAGGTATCTCCTATACTAATAGAGCCACATGCTCACCGGTTTGCCACATGATGTAGGCCTATGGACTGAACAAGAAACCACCAAAAATTTTAACCAGTCATCGTTCTCACAACACTGAGGACCAGTCATTCGAAATGACTTCTCCATGCATTTTATGCATTGGTAAAAGCACTATGATGAAAAGTGTGATATGTTTTCAGGTATCTCCTAAACTAATAAAGCCACATGCTCACCGGTTTGCCACATGATGTAGGCCTATGGACTGAACAAGAAACGACCAAAAATTTTAACCAGTCATCGTTCTCACAACACTGAGGACCAGTCATTCGAAATGACTTCTCCATGCATTTTATGCATTGGTAAAAGCACTATGATGAAAAGTGTGATATGTTTTCAGGTATCTCCTATACTAATAGAGCCACATGCTCACCGGTTTGCCACATGATGTAGGCCTATGGACTGAACAAGAAACCACCAAAAATTTTAACCAGTCATCATTCTCACAACACTGAGGACCAGTCATTCGAAATGACTTCTCCATGCATTTTATGCATTGGTAAAAGCACTATGATGAAAAGTGTGATATGTTTTCAGGTATCTCCTATACTAATAGAGCCACATGCTCACCGGTTTGCCACATGATGTAGGCCCATGGACTGAACAAGAAACCACCAAAAATTTTAACCAGTCATCGTTCTCACAACACTGAGGACCAGTCATTCGAATTGACTTCTCCATGCATTTTATGCATTGGTAAAAGCACTATGATGAAAAGTGTGATATGTTTTCAGGTATCTCCTATACTAATAGAGTCACATGCTCACCGGTTTGCCACATGATGTAGGCCCATGGACTGAACAAGAAACCACCAAAAATTTTAACCAGTCATCGTTCTCACAACACTGAGGACCAGTCATTCGAATTGACTTCTCCATGCATTTTATGCATTGGTAAAAGCACTATGATGAAAAGTGTGATATGTTTTCAGGTATCTCCTATACTAATAGAGCCACATGCTCACCGGTTTGCCACATGATGTAGGCCTATGGACTGAACAAGAAACCACCAAAAATTTTAACCAGTCATCGTTCTCACAACACTGAGGACCAGTCATTCGAAATGACTTCTCCATGCATTTTATGCATTGGTAAAAGCACTATGATGAAAAGTGTGATGTTTTCAGGTATCTCCTATATTAATAGAGCCACATGCTCACCGGTTTGCCACATGATGTAGGCCTATGGACTGAACAAGAAACCACCAAAAATTTTAACCAGTCATCGTTCTCACAACACTGAGGACCAGTCATTCGAAATGACTTCTCCATGCATTTTATGCATTGGTAAAAGCACTATGATGAAAAGTGTGATATGTTTTCAGGTATCTCCTATACTAATAGAGCCACATGCTCACCGATTTGCCACATGATGTAGGCCTATGGACTGAACAAGAAACCACCAAAAATTTTAACCAGTCATCGTTCTCACAACACTGAGGACCAGTCATTCGAAATGACTTCTCCATGCATTTTATGCATTGGTAAAAGCACTATGATGAAAAGTGTGATATGTTTTCAGGTATCTCCTATACTAATAGAGCCACATGCTCACCGGTTTGCCACATGATGTAGGCCCATGGACTGAACAAGAAACCACCAAAAATTTTAACCAGTCATCGTTCTCACAACACTGAGGACCAGTCATTCGAAATGACTTCTCCATGCATTTTATGCATTGGTAAAAGCACTATGATGAAAAGTGTGATATGTTTTCAGGTATCTCCTATACTAATAGAGCCACATGCTCACCGGTTTGCCACATGATGTAGGCCTATGGACTGAACAAGAAACCACCAAAAATTTTAACCAGTCATCGTTCTCACAACACTGAGGACCAGTCATTCGAAATGACTTCTCCATGCATTTTATGCATTGGTAAAAGCACTATGATGAAAAGTGTGATGTTTTCAGGTATCTCCTATATTAATAGAGCCACATGCTCACCGGTTTGCCACATGATGTAGGCCTATGGACTGAACAAGAAACCACCAAAAATTTTAACCAGTCATCGTTCTCACAACACTGAGGACCAGTCATTCGAAATGACTTCTCCATGCATTTTATGCATTGGTAAAAGCACTATGATGAAAAGTGTGATATGTTTTCAGGTATCTCCTATACTAATAGAGCCACATGCTCACCGGTTTGCCACATGATGTAGGCCTATGGACTGAACAAGAAACCACCAAAAATTTTAACCAGTCATCGTTCTCACAACACTGAGGACCAGTCATTCGAAATGACTTCTCCATGCATTTTATGCATTGGTAAAAGCACTATGATGAAAAGTGTGATATGTTTTCAGGTATCTCCTATACTAATAGAGCCACATGCTCACCGGTTTGCCACATGATGTAGGCCTATGGACTGAACAAGAAACCACCAAAAATTTTAACCAGTCATCGTTCTCACAACACTGAGGACCAGTCATTCGAAATGACTTCTCCATGCATTTTATGCATTGGTAAAAGCACTATGATGAAAAGTGTGATATGTTTTCAGGTATCTCCTATACTAATAGAGCCACATGCTCACCGGTTTGCCACATGATGTAGGCCTATGGACTGAACAAGAAACCACCAAAAATTTTAACCAGTCATCGTTCTCACAACACTGAGGACCAGTCATTCGAAATGACTTCTCCATGCATTTTATGCATTGGTAAAAGCACTATGATGAAAAGTGTGATATGTTTTCAGGTATCTCCTATACTAATAGAGCCACATGCTCACCGGTTTGCCACATGATGTAGGCCTATGGACTGAACAAGAAACCACCAAAAATTTTAACCAGTCATCATTCTCACAACACTGAGGACCAGTCATTCAAAATGACTTCTCCATGCATTTTATGCATTGGTAAAAGCACTATGATGAAAAGTGTGATATGTTTTCAGGTATCTCCTATACTAATAGAGTCACATGCTCACCGGTTTGCCACATGATGTAGGCCCATGGACTGAACAAGAAACCACCAAAAATTTTAACCAGTCATCGTTCTCACAACACTGAGGACCAGTCATTCGAATTGACTTCTCCATGCATTTTATGCATTGGTAAAAGCACTATGATGAAAAGTGTGATATGTTTTCAGGTATCTCCTATACTAATAGAGCCACATGCTCACCGGTTTGCCACATGATGTAGGCCTATGGACTGAACAAGAAACCACCAAAAATTTTAACCAGTCATCGTTCTAACAACACTGAGGACCAGTCATTCGAAATGACTTCTCCATGCATTTTATGCATTGGTAAAAGCACTATGATGAAAAGTGTGATATGTTTTCAGGTATCTCCTATACTAATAGAGCCACATGCTCACCGGTTTGCCACATGATGTAGGCCTATGGACTGAACAAGAAACCACCAAAAATTTTAACCAGTCATCGTTCTCACAACACTGAGGACCAGTCATTCGAAATGACTTCTCCATGCATTTTATGCATTGGTAAAAGCACTATGATGAAAAGTGTGATATGTTTTCAGGTATCTCCTATACTAATAGAGCCACATGCTCACCGGTTTGCCACATGATGTAGGCCTATGGACTGAACAAGAAACCACCAAAAATTTTAACCAGTCATCGTTCTCACAACACTGAGGACCAGTCATTCGAAATGACTTCTCCATGCATTTTATGCATTGGTAAAAGCACTATGATGAAAAGTGTGATATGTTTTCAGGTATCTCCTATACTAATAGAGCCACATGCTCACCGGTTTGCCACATGATGTAGGCCTATGGACTGAACAAGAAACCACCAAAAATTTTAACCAGTCATCGTTCTCACAACACTGAGGACCAGTCATTCGAAATGACTTCTCCATGCATTTTATGCATTGGTAAAAGCACTATGATGAAAAGTGTGATATGTTTTCAGGTATCTCCTATACTAATAGAGCCACATGCTCACCGGTTTGCCACATGATGTAGGCCCATGGACTGAACAAGAAACCACCAAAAATTTTAACCAGTCATCGTTCTCACAACACTGAGGACCAGTCATTCGAAATGACTTCTCCATGCATTTTATGCATTGGTAAAAGCACTATGATGAAAAGTGTGATATGTTTTCAGGTATCTCCTATACTAATAGAGCCACATGCTCACCGGTTTGCCACATGATGTAGGCCTATGGACTGAACAAGAAACCACCAAAAATTTTAACCAGTCATTGTTCTCACAACACTGAGGACCAATCATTCGAAATGACTTCTCCATGCATTTTATGCATTGGTAAAAGCACTATGATGAAAAGTGTGATATGTTTTCAGGTATCTCCTATACTAATAGAGCCACATGCTCACTGGTTTGCCACATGATGTAGGCCTATGGACTGAACAAGAAACCACCAAAAATTTTAACCAGTCATCGTTCTCACAACACTGAGGACCAGTCATTCGAAATGACTTCTCCATGCATTTTATGCATTGGTAAAATCACTATGATGAAAAGTGTGATATGTTTTCAGGTATCTCCTATACTAATAGAGCCACATGCTCACCGGTTTGCCACATGATGTAGGCCTATGGACTGAACAAGAAACCACCAAAAATTTTAACCAGTCATCATTCTCACAACACTGAGGACCAGTCATTCGAAATGACTTCTCCATGCATTTTATGCATTGGTAAAAGCACTATGATGAAAAGTGTGATATGTTTTCAGGTATCTCCTATACTAATAGAGCCACATGCTCACCGGTTTGCCACATGATGTAGGCCCATGGACTGAACAAGAAACCACCAAAAATTTTAACCAGTCATCGTTCTCACAACACTGAGGACCAGTCATTCGAATTGACTTCTCCATGCATTTTATGCATTGGTAAAAGCACTATGATGAAAAGTGTGATATGTTTTCAGGTATCTCCTATACTAATAGAGTCACATGCTCACCGGTTTGCCACATGATGTAGGCCCATGGACTGAACAAGAAACCACCAAAAATTTTAACCAGTCATCGTTCTCACAACACTGAGGACCAGTCATTCGAATTGACTTCTCCATGCATTTTATGCATTGGTAAAAGCACTATGATGAAAAGTGTGATATGTTTTCAGGTATCTCCTATACTAATAGAGCCACATGCTCACCGGTTTGCCACATGATGTAGGCCTATGGACTGAACAAGAAACCACCAAAAATTTTAACCAGTCATCGTTCTCACAACACTGAGGACCAGTCATTCGAAATGACTTCTCCATGCATTTTATGCATTGGTAAAAGCACTATGATGAAAAGTGTGATGTTTTCAGGTATCTCCTATATTAATAGAGCCACATGCTCACCGGTTTGCCACATGATGTAGGCCTATGGACTGAACAAGAAACCACCAAAAATTTTAACCAGTCATCGTTCTCACAACACTGAGGACCAGTCATTCGAAATGACTTCTCCATGCATTTTATGCATTGGTAAAAGCACTATGATGAAAAGTGTGATATGTTTTCAGGTATCTCCTATACTAATAGAGCCACATGCTCACCGATTTGCCACATGATGTAGGCCTATGGACTGAACAAGAAACCACCAAAAATTTTAACCAGTCATCGTTCTCACAACACTGAGGACCAGTCATTCGAAATGACTTCTCCATGCATTTTATGCATTGGTAAAAGCACTATGATGAAAAGTGTGATATGTTTTCAGGTATCTCCTATACTAATAGAGCCACATGCTCACCGGTTTGCCACATGATGTAGGCCCATGGACTGAACAAGAAACCACCAAAAATTTTAACCAGTCATCGTTCTCACAACACTGAGGACCAGTCATTCGAAATGACTTCTCCATGCATTTTATGCATTGGTAAAAGCACTATGATGAAAAGTGTGATATGTTTTCAGGTATCTCCTATACTAATAGAGCCACATGCTCACCGTTTTGCCACATGATGTAGGCCTATGGACTGAACAAGAAACCACCAAAAATTTTAACCAGTCATCGTTCTCACAACACTGAGGACCAGTCATTCGAAATGACTTCTCCATGCATTTTATGCATTGGTAAAAGCACTATGATGAAAAGTGTGATATGTTTTCAGGTATCTCCTATACTAATAGAGCCACATGCTCACCGGTTTGCCACATGATGTAGGCCTATGGACTGAACAAGAAACCACCAAAAATTTTAACCAGTCATCATTCTCACAACACTGAGGACCAGTCATTCGAAATGACTTCTCCATGCATTTTATGCATTGGTAAAAGCACTATGATGAAAAGTGTGATATGTTTTCAGGTATCTCCTATACTAATAGAGCCACATGCTCACCGGTTTGCCACATGATGTAGGCCCATGGACTGAACAAGAAACCACCAAAAATTTTAACCAGTCATCGTTCTCACAACACTGAGGACCAGTCATTCGAAATGACTTCTCCATGCATTTTATGCATTGGTAAAAGCACTATGATGAAAAGTGTGATATGTTTTCAGGTATCTCCTATACTAATAGAGCCACATGCTCACCGGTTTGCCACATGATGTAGGCCTATGGACTGAACAAGAAACCACCAAAAATTTGAACCAGTCATCGTTCTCACAACACTGAGGACCAGTCATTCGAAATGACTTCTCCATGCATTTTATGCATTGGTAAAAGCACTATGATGAAAAGTGTGATATGTTTTCAGGTATCTCCTATGCTAATAGAACCACATGCTCACCGGTTTGCCACATGATGTAGGCCTATGGACTGAACAAGAAACCACCAAAAATTTTAACCAGTCATCGTTCTCACAACACTGAGGACCAGTCATTCGAAATGACTTCTCCATGCATTTTATGCATTGGTAAAAGCACTATGATGAAAAGTGTGATATGTTTTCAGGTATCTCCTATACTAATAGAGCCACATGCTCACCGGTTTGCCACATGATGTAGGCCTATGGACTGAACAAGAAACCACCAAAAATTTTAACCAGTCATCGTTCTCACAACACTGAGGACCAGTCATTCGAAATGACTTCTCCATGCATTTTATGCATTGGTAAAAGCACTATGATGAAAAGTGTGATATGTTTTCAGGTATCTCCTATACTAATAGAGCCACATGCTCACCGGTTTGCCACATGATGTAGGCCTATGGACTGAACAAGAAACCACCAAAAATTTGAACCAGTCATCGTTCTCACAACACTGAGGACCAGTCATTCGAAATGACTTCTCCATGCATTTTATGCATTGGTAAAAGCACTATGATGAAAAGTGTGATATGTTTTCAGGTATCTCCTATGCTAATAGAACCACATGCTCACCGGTTTGCCACATGATGTAGGCCTATGGACTGAACAAGAAACCACCAAAAATTTTAACCAGTCATCGTTCTCACAACACTGAGGACCAGTCATTCGAAATGACTTCTCCATGCATTTTATGCATTGGTAAAAGCACTATGATGAAAAGTGTGATATGTTTTCAGGTATCTCCTATACTAATAGAGCCACATGCTCACCGGTTTGCCACATGATGTAGGCCTATGGACTGAACAAGAAACCACCAAAAATTTTAACCAGTCATCGTTCTCACAACACTGAGGACCAGTCATTCGAAATGACTTCTCCATGCATTTTATGCATTGGTAAAAGCACTATGATGAAAAGTGTGATATGTTTTCAGGTATCTCCTATACTAATAGAGCCACATGCTCACCGGTTTGCCACATGATGTAGGCCTATGGACTGAACAAGAAACCACCAAAAATTTTAACCAGTCATCGTTCTCACAACACTGAGGACCAGTCATTCGAAATGACTTCTCCATGCATTTTATGTATTGGTAAAAGCACTATGATGAAAAGTGTGATATGTTTTCAGGTATCTCCTATACTAATAGAGCCACATGCTCACCGGTTTGCCACATGATGTAGGCCTATGGACTGAACAAGAAACCACCAAAAATTTTAACCAGTCATCGTTCTCACAACACTGAGGACCAGTCATTCGAAATGACTTCTCCATGCATTTTATGCATTGGTAAAAGCACTATGATGAAAAGTGTGATATGCTTTCAGGTATCTCCTATACTAATAGAGCCACATGCTCACCGGTTTGCCACATGATGTAGGCCTATGGACTGAACAAGAAACCACCAAAAATTTTAACCAGTCATCGTTCTCACAACACTGAGGACCAGTCATTCGAAATGACTTCTCCATGCATTTTATGCATTGGTAAAAGCACTATGATGAAAAGTGTGATATGTTTTCAGGTATCTCCTATACTAATAGAGCCACATGCTCACCGGTTTGCCACATGATGTAGGCCTATGGACTGAACAAGAAACCACCAAAAATTTTAACCAGTCATCGTTCTCACAACACTGAGGACCAGTCATTCGAAATGACTTCTCCATGCATTTTATACATTGGTAAAAGCACTATGATAAAAAGTGTGATATGTTTTCAGGTATCTCCTATACTAATAGAGCCACATGCTCACCGGTTTGCCACGTGATTTAGGCCTATGGACTGAACAAGAAACCACCAAAAATTTTAACCAGTCATCGTACTCACAACACTGAGGTCCAGTCATTCGAAATGACTTCTCCATGCATTTTATGCATTGGTAAAAGCACTATGATGAAAAGTGTGATGTTTTCAGGTATCTCCTATACTAATAGAGCCACATGCTCACCGGTTTGCCACATGATGTAGGCCTATGGACTGAACAAGAAACCACCAAAAATTTTAACCAGTCATCGTTCTCACAACACTGAGGACCAGTCATTCGAAATGACTTCTCCATGCATTTTATGCATTGGTAAAAGCACTATGATGAAAAGTGTGATGTTTTCAGGTATCTCCTATACTAATAGAGCCACATGCTCACCGGTTTGCCACATGATGTAGGCCTATGGACTGAACAAGAAACCTCCAAAAATTTTAACCAGTCATCGTTCTCACAACACTGAGGACCAGTCATTCGAAATGACTTCTCCATGCATTTTATGCATTGGTAAAAGCACTATGATGAAAAGTGTGATATGTTTTCAGGTATCTCCTATACTAATAGAGCCACATGCTCACCGGTTTGCCACATGATGTAGGCCTATGGACTGAACAAGAAACCACCAAAAATTTTAACCAGTCATCGTTCTCACAACACTGAGGACCAGTCATTCGAAATGACTTCTCCATGCATTTTATGCATTGGTAAAAGCACTATGATGAAAAGTGTGATGTTTTCAGGTATCTCCTATATTAATAGAGCCACATGCTCACCGGTTTGCCACATGATGTAGGCCTATGGACTGAACAAGAAACCACCAAAAATTTTAACCAGTCATCGTTCTCACAACACTGAGGACCAGTCATTCGAAATGACTTCTCCATGCATTTTATGCATTGGTAAAAGCACTATGATGAAAAGTGTGATATGTTTTCAGGTATCTCCTATACTAATAGAGCCACATGCTCACCGGTTTGCCACATGATGTAGGCCTATGGACTGAACAAGAAACCACCAAAAATTTTAACCAGTCATCGTTCTCACAACACTGAGGACCAGTCATTCGAAATGACTTCTCCATGCATTTTATGCATTGGTAAAAGCACTATGATGAAAAGTGTGATATGTTTTCAGGTATCTCCTATACTAATAGAGCCACATGCTCACCGGTTTGCCACATGATGTAGGCCCATGGACTGAACAAGAAACCACCAAAGATTTTAACCAGTCATCGTTCTCACAACACTGAGGACCAGTCATTCGAAATGACTTCTCCATGCATTTTATGCATTGGTAAAAGCACTATGATGAAAAGTGTGATATGTTTTCAGGTATCTCCTATACTAATAGAGCCACATGCTCACCGTTTTGCCACATGATGTAGGCCTATGGACTGAACAAGAAACCACCAAAAATTTTAACCAGTCATCGTTCTCACAACACTGAGGACCAGTCATTCGAAATGACTTCTCCATGCATTTTATGCATTGGTAAAAGCACTATGATGAAAAGTGTGATATGTTTTCAGGTATCTCCTATACTAATAGAGCCACATGCTCACCGGTTTGCCACATGATGTAGGCCTATGGACTGAACAAGAAACCACCAAAAATTTTAACCAGTCATCGTTCTCACAACACTGAGGACCAGTCATTCGAAATGACTTCTCCATGCATTTTATGCATTGGTAAAAGCACTATGATGAAAAGTGTGATATGTTTTCAGGTATCTCCTATACTAATAGAGCCACATGCTCACCGGTTTGCCACATGATGTAGGCCCATGGACTGAACAAGAAACCACCAAAAATTTTAACCAGTCATCGTTCTCACAACACTGAGGACCAGTCATTCGAAATGACTTCTCCATGCATTTTATGCATTGGTAAAAGCACTATGATGAAAAGTGTGATATGTTTTCAGGTATCTCCTATACTAATAGAGCCACATGCTCACCGGTTTGCCACATGATGTAGGCCTATGGACTGAACAAGAAACCACCAAAAATTTGAACCAGTCATCGTTCTCACAACACTGAGGACCAGTCATTCGAAATGACTTCTCCATGCATTTTATGCATTGGTAAAAGCACTATGATGAAAAGTGTGATATGTTTTCAGGTATCTCCTATACTAATAGAACCACATGCTCACCGGTTTGCCACATGATGTAGGCCTATGGACTGAACAAGAAACCACCAAAAATTTTAACCAGTCATCGTTCTCACAACACTGAGGACCAGTCATTCGAAATGACTTCTCCATGCATTTTATGCATTGGTAAAAGCACTATGATGAAAAGTGTGATATGTTTTCAGGTATCTCCTATACTAATAGAGCCACATGCTCACCGGTTTGCCACATGATGTAGGCCTATGGACTGAACAAGAAACCACCAAAAATTTTAACCAGTCATCGTTCTCACAACACTGAGGACCAGTCATTCGAAATGACTTCTCCATGCATTTTATGCATTGGTAAAAGCACTATGATGAAAAGTGTGATATGTTTTCAGTTATCTCCTATACCAATAGAGCCACATGCTCACCGATTTACCACATGATGTAGGCCCATGGACTGAACAAGAAACCACCAAAAATTTTAACCAGTCATCGTTCTCACAACACTGAGGACCAGTCATTCGAAATGACTTCTCCATGCATTTTATGCATTGGTAAAAGCACTATGATGAAAAGTGTGATATGTTTTCAGGTATCTCCTATACTAATAGAGTCACATGCTCACCGGTTTGCCACATGATGTAGGCCCATGGACTGAACAAGAAACCACCAAAAATTTTAACCAGTCATCGTTCTCACAACACTGAGGACCAGTCATTCGAATTGACTTCTCCATGCATTTTATGCATTGGTAAAAGCACTATGATGAAAAGTGTGATGTTTTCAGGTATCTCCTATATTAATAGAGCCACATGCTCACCGGTTTGCCACATGATGTAGGCCTATGGACTGAACAAGAAACCACCAAAAATTTTAACCAGTCATCGTTCTCACAACACTGAGGACCAGTCATTCGAAATGACTTCTCCATGCATTTTATGCATTGGTAAAAGCACTATGATGAAAAGTGTGATATGTTTTCAGGTATCTCCTATACTAATAGAGCCACATGCTCACCGATTTGCCACATGATGTAGGCCTATGGACTGAACAAGAAACCACCAAAAATTTTAACCAGTCATCGTTCTCACAACACTGAGGACCAGTCATTCGAAATGACTTCTCCATGCATTTTATGCATTGGTAAAAGCACTATGATGAAAAGTGTGATATGTTTTCAGGTATCTCCTATACTAATAGAGCCACATGCTCACCGGTTTGCCACATGATGTAGGCCCATGGACTGAACAAGAAACCACCAAAAATTTTAACCAGTCATCGTTCTCACAACACTGAGGACCAGTCATTCGAAATGACTTCTCCATGCATTTTATGCATTGGTAAAAGCACTATGATGAAAAGTGTGATATGTTTTCAGGTATCTCCTATACTAATAGAGCCACATGCTCACCGTTTTGCCACATGATGTAGGCCTATGGACTGAACAAGAAACCACCAAAAATTTTAACCAGTCATCGTTCTCACAACACTGAGGACCAGTCATTCGAAATGACTTCTCCATGCATTTTATGCATTGGTAAAAGCACTATGATGAAAAGTGTGATATGTTTTCAGGTATCTCCTATACTAATAGAGCCACATGCTCACCGGTTTGCCACATGATGTAGGCCTATGGACTGAACAAGAAACCACCAAAAATTTTAACCAGTCATCATTCTCACAACACTGAGGACCAGTCATTCGAAATGACTTCTCCATGCATTTTATGCATTGGTAAAAGCACTATGATGAAAAGTGTGATATGTTTTCAGGTATCTCCTATACTAATAGAGCCACATGCTCACCGGTTTGCCACATGATGTAGGCCCATGGACTGAACAAGAAACCACCAAAAATTTTAACCAGTCATCGTTCTCACAACACTGAGGACCAGTCATTCGAAATGACTTCTCCATGCATTTTATGCATTGGTAAAAGCACTATGATGAAAAGTGTGATATGTTTTCAGGTATCTCCTATACTAATAGAGCCACATGCTCACCGGTTTGCCACATGATGTAGGCCTATGGACTGAACAAGAAACCACCAAAAATTTGAACCAGTCATCGTTCTCACAACACTGAGGACCAGTCATTCGAAATGACTTCTCCATGCATTTTATGCATTGGTAAAAGCACTATGATGAAAAGTGTGATATGTTTTCAGGTATCTCCTATACTAATAGAACCACATGCTCACCGGTTTGCCACATGATGTAGGCCTATGGACTGAACAAGAAACCACCAAAAATTTTAACCAGTCATCGTTCTCACAACACTGAGGACCAGTCATTCGAAATGACTTCTCCATGCATTTTATGCATTGGTAAAAGCACTATGATGAAAAGTGTGATATGTTTTCAGGTATCTCCTATACTAATAGAGCCACATGCTCACCGGTTTGCCACATGATGTAGGCCTATGGACTGAACAAGAAACCACCAAAAATTTTAACCAGTCATCGTTCTCACAACACTGAGGACCAGTCATTCGAAATGACTTCTCCATGCATTTTATGCATTGGTAAAAGCACTATGATGAAAAGTGTGATATGTTTTCAGGTATCTCCTATACTAATAGAGCCACATGCTCACCGGTTTGCCACATGATGTAGGCCTATGGACTGAACAAGAAACCACCAAAAATTTTAACCAGTCATCGTTCTCACAACACTGAGGACCAGTCATTCGAAATGACTTCTCCATGCATTTTATGTATTGGTAAAAGCACTATGATGAAAAGTGTGATATGTTTTCAGGTATCTCCTATACTAATAGAGCCACATGCTCACCGGTTTGCCACATGATGTAGGCCTATGGACTGAACAAGAAACCACCAAAATTTTAACCAGTCATCGTTCTCACAACACTGAGGACCAGTCATTCGAAATGACTTCTCCATGCATTTTATGCATTGGTAAAAGCACTATGATGAAAAGTGTGATATGTTTTCAGGTATCTCCTATACTAATAGAGCCACATGCTCACCGGTTTGCCACATGATGTAGGCCTATGGACTGAACAAGAAACCACCAAAAATTTTAACCAGTCATCGTTCTCACAACACTGAGGACCAGTCATTCGAAATGACTTCTCCATGCATTTTATGTATTGGTAAAAGCACTATGATGAAAAGTGTGATATGTTTTCAGGTATCTCCTATACTAATAGAGCCACATGCTCACCGGTTTGCCACATGATGTAGGCCCTATGGACTGAACAAGAAACCACCAAAAATTTTTAACCAGTCATCGTTCTCACAACACTGAGGACCAGTCATTCGAATGACTTCTCCATGCATTTTATGCATTGGTAAAAGCACTATGATGAAAAGTGTGATATGCTTTCAGGTATCTCCTATACTAATAGAGCCACATGCTCACGCGGTTTTGCCACATGATGTAGGCCTATGGACTGAACAAGAAACCACCAAAAATTTTAACCAGTCATCGTTCTCACAACACTGAGGACCAGTCATTCGAAATGACTTCTCCATGCATTTTATGCATTGGTAAAAGCACTATGATGAAAAGTGTGATATGTTTTCAGGTATCTCCTATACTAATAGAGCCACATGCTCACCGGTTTGCCACATGATGTAGGCCTATGGACTGAACAAGAAACCACCCAAAAATTTAACCAGTCATCGTTCTCACAACACTGAGGACCAGTCATTCGAAATGACTTCTCCATGCATTTTTATACTTTGGTAAAAGCACTATGATAAAAAGTGTGATATGTTTTCAGGTATCTCCTATACTAATAGAGCCACATGCTCACCGGTTTGCCACGTGATGTAGGCCTATGGACTGAACAAGAAACCACCAAAAATTTTAACCAGTCATCGTACTCACAACACTGAGGACAGTCATTCGAAATGACTTCTCCATGCATTTTATGCATTGGTAAAAGCACTATGATGAAAAGTGTGATGTTTTCAGGTATCTCCTATACTAATAGAGCCACATGCTCACTGCGTTTGCCCACATGATGTAGGCCTATGGACTGAACAAGAAACCACCAAAAAATTTTAACCAGTCATCGTTCTCACAACACTTGAGGACCAGTCATTCGAAATGACTTCTCCATGCATTTTATGCATTGGTAAAAGCACTATGATGAAAAGTGTGATGTTTTCAGGTATCTCCTATACTAATAGAGCCACATGCTCACCGGTTTGCCACATGATGTAGGCCTATGGACTGAACAAGAACCTCCAAAAATTTTAACCAGTCATCGTTCTCACAACACTGAGGACCAGTCATTCGAAATGACTTCTCCATGCATTTTATGCATTGGTAAAAGCACTATGATGAAAAGTGTGATATGTTTTCAGGTATCTCCTATACTAATAGAGCCACATGCTCACCGGTTTGCCACATGATGTAGGCCTATGGACTGAACAAGAAACCACCAAAAATTTTAACCAGTCATCGTTCTCACAACACTGAGGACCAGTCATTCGAAATGACTTCTCCATGCATTTTATGCATTGGTAAAAGCACTATGATGAAAAGTGTGATGTTTTCAGGTATCTCCTATATTAATAGAGCCACATGCTCACCGGTTTGCCACATGATGTAGGCCTATGGACTGAACAAGAAACCACCAAAAATTTTAACCAGTCATCGTTCTCACAACACTGAGGACCAGTCATTCGAAATGACTTCTCCATGCATTTTATGCATTGGTAAAAGCACTATGATGAAAAGTGTGATATGCTTTCAGGTATCTCCTATACTAATAGAGCCACATGCTCACCGGTTGCCACATGATGTAGGCCTATGGACTGAACAAGAAACCACCAAAAATTTTAACCAGTCATCGTTCTCACAACACTGAGGACCAGTCATTCGAAATGACTTCTCCATGCATTTTATGCATTGGTAAAAGCACTATGATGAAAAGTGTGATATGTTTTCAGGTATCTCCTATACTAATAGAGCCACATGCTCACACCGGTTTGCCACATGATGTAGGCCCATGGACTGAACAAGAAACCACCAAAGATTTTAACCAGTCATCGTTCTCACAACACTGAGGACCAGTCATTCGAAATGACTTCTCCATGCATTTTATGCATTGGTAAAAGCACTATGATGAAAAGTGTGATATGTTTTCAGGTATCTCCTATACTAATAGAGCCACATGCTCACCGTTTTGCCACATGATGTAGGCCTATGGACTGAACAAGAAACCACCAAAAATTTTAACCAGTCATCGTTCTCACAACACTGAGGACCAGTCATTCGAAATGACTTCTCCATGCATTTTATGCATTGGTAAAAGCACTATGATGAAAAGTGTGATATGTTTTCAGGTATCTCCTATACTAATAGAGCCACATGCTCACCGGTTTGCCACATGATGTAGGCCTATGGACTGAACAAGAAACCACCAAAAATTTAACCAGTCATCGTTCTCACAACACTGAGGACCAGTCATTCGAAATGACTTCTCCATGCATTTTATGCATTGGTAAAAGCACTATGATGAAAAGTGTGATATGTTTTCAGGTATCTCCTATACTAATAGAGCCACATGCTCACCGGTTTTGCCACATGATGTAGGCCCATGGACTGAACAAGAAACCACCAAAAATTTTAACCAGTCATCGTTCTCACAACACTGAGGACCAGTCATTCGAAATGACTTCTCCATGCATTTTATGCATTGGTAAAAGCACTATGATGAAAAGTGTGATATGTTTTCAGGTATCTCCTATACTAATAGAGCCACATGCTCACCGGTTTGCCACATGATGTAGGCCTATGGACTGAACAAGAAACCACCAAAAATTTGAACCAGTCATCGTTCTCACAACACTGAGGACCAGTCATTCGAAATGACTTCTCCATGCATTTTATGCATTGGTAAAAGCACTATGATGAAAAGTGTGATATGTTTTCAGTATCTCCTATACTAATAGAACCACATGCTCACCGGTTTGCCACATGATGTAGGCCTATGGACTGAACAAGAAACCACCAAAAATTTTAACCAGTCATCGTTCTCAACAACACTGAGGACCAGTCATTCGAAATGACTTCTCATGCATTTTATGCATTGGTAAAAGCACTATGATGAAAAGTGTGATATGTTTTCAGGTATCTCCTATACTAATAGAGCCACATGCTCACCGGTTTGCCAACATGATGTAGGCCTATGGACTGAACAAGAAACCACCAAAAATTTTAACCAGTCATCGTTCTCACAACACTGAGGACCAGTCATTCGAAATGACTTCTCCATGCATTTTATGCATTGGTAAAAGCACTATGATGAAAAGTGTGATATGTTTTCAGGTATCTCCTATACTAATAGAGCCACATGCTCACTCGATTTGCCACATGATGTAGGCCTATGGACTGAACAAGAAACCACCAAAAATTTTAACCAGTCATCGTTCTCACAACACTGAGGACCAGTCATTCGAAATGACTTCTCCATGCATTTTATGCATTGGTAAAAGCACTATGATGAAAAGTGTGATATGTTTTCAGGTATCTCCTATACTAATAGAGCCACATGCTCACCGGTTTGCCACATGATGTAGGCCTATGGACTGAACAAGAAACCACCAAAAATTTTAACCAGTCATCGTTCTCACAACACTGAGGACCAGTCATTCGAAATGACTTCTCCATGCATTTTATGCATTGGTAAAAGCACTATGATGAAAAGTGTGATATGTTTTCAGGTATCTCCTATACTAATAGAGCCACATGCTCACCGGTTTGCCACATGATGTAGGCCTATGGACTGAACAAGAAACCACCAAAAATTTTAACCAGTCATCGTTCTCACAACACTGAGGACCAGTCATTCGAAATGACTTCTCCATGCATTTTATGCATTGGTAAAAGCACTATGATGAAAAGTGTGATATGTTTTCAGGTATCTCCTATACTAATAGAGCCACATGCTCACCGGTTTGCCACATGATGTAGGCCTATGGACTGAACAAGAAACCACCAAAAATTTTAACCAGTCATCGTTCTCACAACACTGAGGACCAGTCATTCGAAATGACTTCTCCATGCATTTTATGCATTGGTAAAAGCACTATGATGAAAAGTGTGATATGTTTTCAGGTATCTCCTATACTAATAGAGCCACATGCTCACCGGTTTGCCACATGATGTAGGCCTATGGACTGAACAAGAAACCACCAAAAATTTTAACCAGTCATCGTTCTCACAACACTGAGGACCAGTCATTCGAAATGACTTCTCCATGCATTTTATGCATTGGTAAAAGCACTATGATGAAAAGTGTGATATGTTTTCAGGTATCTCCTATACTAATAGAGCCACATGCTCACCGGTTTGCCACATGATGTAGGCCTATGGACTGAACAAGAAACCACCAAAAATTTTAACCAGTCATCGTTCTCACAACACTGAGGACCAGTCATTCGAAATGACTTCTCCATGCATTTTATGCATTGGTAAAAGCACTATGATGAAAAGTGTGATATGTTTTCAGGTATCTCCTATACTAATAGAGCCACATGCTCACCGGTTTGCCACATGATGTAGGCCTATGGACTGAACAAGAAACCACCAAAAATTTTAACCAGTCATCGTTCTCACAACACTGAGGACCAGTCATTCGAAATGACTTCTCCATGCATTTTATGCATTGGTAAAAGCACTATGATGAAAAGTGTGATATGTTTTCAGGTATCTCCTATACTAATAGAGCCACATGCTCACCGGTTTGCCACATGATGTAGGCCTATGGACTGAACAAGAAACCACCAAAAATTTTAACCAGTCATCGTTCTCACAACACTGAGGACCAGTCATTCGAAATGACTTCTCCATGCATTTTATGCATTGGTAAAAGCACTATGATGAAAAGTGTGATATGTTTTCAGGTATCTCCTATACTAATAGAGCCACATGCTCACCGGTTTGCCACATGATGTAGGCCTATGGACTGAACAAGAAACCACCAAAAATTTTAACCAGTCATCGTTCTCACAACACTGAGGACCAGTCATTCGAAATGACTTCTCCATGCATTTTATGCATTGGTAAAAGCACTATGATGAAAAGTGTGATATGTTTTCAGGTATCTCCTATACTAATAGAGCCACATGCTCACCGGTTTGCCACATGATGTAGGCCTATGGACTGAACAAGAAACCACCAAAAATTTTAACCAGTCATCGTTCTCACAACACTGAGGACCAGTCATTCGAAATGACTTCTCCATGCATTTTATGCATTGGTAAAAGCACTATGATGAAAAGTGTGATATGTTTTCAGGTATCTCCTATACTAATAGAGCCACATGCTCACCGGTTTGCCACATGATGTAGGCCTATGGACTGAACAAGAAACCACCAAAAATTTTAACCAGTCATCGTTCTCACAACACTGAGGACCAGTCATTCGAAATGACTTCTCCATGCATTTTATGCATTGGTAAAAGCACTATGATGAAAAGTGTGATATGTTTTCAGGTATCTCCTATACTAATAGAGCCACATGCTCACCGGTTTGCCACATGATGTAGGCCTATGGA
This sequence comes from Ranitomeya imitator, assembly GCF_032444005.1. Taxonomy (NCBI): domain Eukaryota; kingdom Metazoa; phylum Chordata; class Amphibia; order Anura; family Dendrobatidae; genus Ranitomeya; species Ranitomeya imitator. The sequence continues at coordinate 283,334 of NW_027193591.1, forward strand.
CTGAACAAGAAACCACCAAAAATTTTAACCAGTCATCGTTCTCACAACACTGAGGACCAGTCATTCGAAATGACTTCTCCATGCATTTTATGCATTGGTAAAAGCACTATGATGAAAAGTGTGATATGTTTTCAGGTATCTCCTATACTAATAGAGCCACATGCTCACCGGTTTGCCACATGATGTAGGCCTATGGACTGAACAAGAAACCACCAAAAATTTTAACCAGTCATCGTTCTCACAACACTGAGGACCAGTCATTCGAAATGACTTCTCCATGCATTTTATGCATTGGTAAAAGCACTATGATGAAAAGTGTGATATGTTTTCAGGTATCTCCTATACTAATAGAGCCACATGCTCACCGGTTTGCCACATGATGTAGGCCTATGGACTGAACAAGAAACCACCAAAAATTTTAACCAGTCATCGTTCTCACAACACTGAGGACCAGTCATTCGAAATGACTTCTCCATGCATTTTATGCATTGGTAAAAGCACTATGATGAAAAGTGTGATATGTTTTCAGGTATCTCCTATACTAATAGAGCCACATGCTCACCGGTTTGCCACATGATGTAGGCCTATGGACTGAACAAGAAACCACCAAAAATTTTAACCAGTCATCGTTCTCACAACACTGAGGACCAGTCATTCGAAATGACTTCTCCATGCATTTTATGCATTGGTAAAAGCACTATGATGAAAAGTGTGATATGTTTTCAGGTATCTCCTATACTAATAGAGCCACATGCTCACCGGTTTGCCACATGATGTAGGCCTATGGACTGAACAAGAAACCACCAAAAATTTTAACCAGTCATCGTTCTCACAACACTGAGGACCAGTCATTCGAAATGACTTCTCCATGCATTTTATGCATTGGTAAAAGCACTATGATGAAAAGTGTGATATGTTTTCAGGTATCTCCTATACTAATAGAGCCACATGCTCACCGGTTTGCCACATGATGTAGGCCTATGGACTGAACAAGAAACCACCAAAAATTTTAACCAGTCATCGTTCTCACAACACTGAGGACCAGTCATTCGAAATGACTTCTCCATGCATTTTATGCATTGGTAAAAGCACTATGATGAAAAGTGTGATATGTTTTCAGGTATCTCCTATACTAATAGAGCCACATGCTCACCGGTTTGCCACATGATGTAGGCCTATGGACTGAACAAGAAACCACCAAAAATTTTAACCAGTCATCGTTCTCACAACACTGAGGACCAGTCATTCGAAATGACTTCTCCATGCATTTTATGCATTGGTAAAAGCACTATGATGAAAAGTGTGATATGTTTTCAGGTATCTCCTATACTAATAGAGCCACATGCTCACCGGTTTGCCACATGATGTAGGCCTATGGACTGAACAAGAAACCACCAAAAATTTTAACCAGTCATCGTTCTCACAACACTGAGGACCAGTCATTCGAAATGACTTCTCCATGCATTTTATGCATTGGTAAAAGCACTATGATGAAAAGTGTGATATGTTTTCAGGTATCTCCTATACTAATAGAGCCACATGCTCACCGGTTTGCCACATGATGTAGGCCTATGGACTGAACAAGAAACCACCAAAAATTTTAACCAGTCATCGTTCTCACAACACTGAGGACCAGTCATTCGAAATGACTTCTCCATGCATTTTATGCATTGGTAAAAGCACTATGATGAAAAGTGTGATATGTTTTCAGGTATCTCCTATACTAATAGAGCCACATGCTCACCGGTTTGCCACATGATGTAGGCCTATGGACTGAACAAGAAACCACCAAAAATTTTAACCAGTCATCGTTCTCACAACACTGAGGACCAGTCATTCGAAATGACTTCTCCATGCATTTTATGCATTGGTAAAAGCACTATGATGAAAAGTGTGATATGTTTTCAGGTATCTCCTATACTAATAGAGCCACATGCTCACCGGTTTGCCACATGATGTAGGCCTATGGACTGAACAAGAAACCACCAAAAATTTTAACCAGTCATCGTTCTCACAACACTGAGGACCAGTCATTCGAAATGACTTCTCCATGCATTTTATGCATTGGTAAAAGCACTATGATGAAAAGTGTGATATGTTTTCAGGTATCTCCTATACTAATAGAGCCACATGCTCACCGGTTTGCCACATGATGTAGGCCTATGGACTGAACAAGAAACCACCAAAAATTTTAACCAGTCATCGTTCTCACAACACTGAGGACCAGTCATTCGAAATGACTTCTCATGCATTTTATGCATTGGTAAAAGCACTATGATGAAAAGTGTGATATGTTTTCAGGTATCTCCTATACTAATAGAGCCACATGCTCACCGGTTTGCCACATGATGTAGGCCTATGGACTGAACAAGAAACCACCAAAAATTTTAACCAGTCATCGTTCTCACAACACTGAGGACCAGTCATTCGAAATGACTTCTCCATGCATTTTATGCATTGGTAAAAGCACTATGATGAAAAGTGTGATATGTTTTCAGGTATCTCCTATACTAATAGAGCCACATGCTCACCGGTTTGCCACATGATGTAGGCCTATGGACTGAACAAGAAACCACCAAAAATTTTAACCAGTCATCGTTCTCACAACACTGAGGACCAGTCATTCGAAATGACTTCTCCATGCATTCTATGCATTGGTAAAAGCACTATGATGAAAAGTGTGATATGTTTTCAGGTATCTCCTATACTAATAGAGCCACATGCTCACCGGTTTGCCACATGATGTAGGCCTATGGACTGAACAAGAAACCACCAAAAATTTTAACCAGTCATCGTTCTCACAACACTGAGGACCAGTCATTCGAAATGACTTCTCCATGCATTTTATGCATTGGTAAAAGCACTATGATGAAAAGTGTGATATGTTTTCAGGTATCTCCTATACTAATAGAGCCACATGCTCACCGGTTTGCCACATGATGTAGGCCTATGGACTGAACAAGAAACCACCAAAAATTTTAACCAGTCATCGTTCTCACAACACTGAGGACCAGTCATTCGAAATGACTTCTCCATGCATTTTATGCATTGGTAAAAGCACTATGATGAAAAGTGTGATATGTTTTCAGGTATCTCCTATACTAATAGAGCCACATGCTCACCGGTTTGCCACATGATGTAGGCCTATGGACTGAACAAGAAACCACCAAAAATTTTAACCAGTCATCGTTCTCACAACACTGAGGACCAGTCATTCGAAATGACTTCTCCATGCATTTTATGCATTGGTAAAAGCACTATGATGAAAAGTGTGATATGTTTTCAGGTATCTCCTATACTAATAGAGCCACATGCTCACCGGTTTGCCACATGATGTAGGCCTATGGACTGAACAAGAAACCACCAAAAATTTTAACCAGTCATCGTTCTCACAACACTGAGGACCAGTCATTCGAAATGACTTCTCCATGCATTTTATGCATTGGTAAAAGCACTATGATGAAAAGTGTGATATGTTTTCAGGTATCTCCTATACTAATAGAGCCACATGCTCACCGGTTTGCCACATGATGTAGGCCTATGGACTGAACAAGAAACCACCAAAATTTTAACCAGTCATCGTTCTCACAACACTGAGGACCAGTCATTCGAAATGACTTCTCCATGCATTTTATGCATTGGTAAAAGCACTATGATGAAAAGTGTGATATGTTTTCAGGTATCTCCTATACTAATAGAGCCACATGCTCACCGGTTTGCCACATGATGTAGGCCTATGGACTGAACAAGAAACCACCAAAATTTTAACCAGTCATCGTTCTCACAACACTGAGGACCAGTCATTCGAAATGACTTCTCCATGCATTTTATGCATTGGTAAAAGCACTATGATGAAAAGTGTGATATGTTTTCAGGTATCTCCTATACTAATAGAGCCACATGCTCACCGGTTTGCCACATGATGTAGGCCTATGGACTGAACAAGAAACCACCAAAAATTTTAACCAGTCATCGTTCTCACAACACTGAGGACCAGTCATTCGAAATGACTTCTCCATGCATTTTATGCATTGGTAAAAGCACTATGATGAAAAGTGTGATATGTTTTCAGGTATCTCCTATACTAATAGAGCCACATGCTCACCGGTTTGCCACATGATGTAGGCCTATGGACTGAACAAGAAACCACCAAAAATTTTAACCAGTCATCGTTCTCACAACACTGAGGACCAGTCATTCGAAATGACTTCTCCATGCATTTTATGCATTGGTAAAAGCACTATGATGAAAAGTGTGATATGTTTTCAGGTATCTCCTATACTAATAGAGCCACATGCTCACCGGGTTTGCCACATGATGTAGGCCTATGGACTGAACAAGAAACCACCAAAAATTTTAACCAGTCATCGTTCTCACAACACTGAGGACCAGTCATTCGAAATGACTTCTCCATGCATTTTATGCATTGGTAAAAGCACTATGATGAAAAGTGTGATATGTTTTCAGGTATCTCCTATACTAATAGAGCCACATGCTCACCGGTTTGCCACATGATGTAGGCCTATGGACTGAACAAGAAACCACCAAAATTTTAACCAGTCATCGTTCTCACAACACTGAGGACCAGTCATTCGAAATGACTTCTCCATGCATTTTATGCATTGGTAAAAGCACTATGATGAAAAGTGTGATATGTTTTCAGGTATCTCCTATACTAATAGAGCCACATGCTCACCGGTTTGCCACATGATGTAGGCCTATGGACTGAACAAGAAACCACCAAAAATTTTAACCAGTCATCGTTCTCACAACACTGAGGACCAGTCATTCGAAATGACTTCTCCATGCATTTTATGCATTGGTAAAAGCACTATGATGAAAAGTGTGATATGTTTTCAGGTATCTCCTATACTAATAGAGCCACATGCTCACCGGTTTGCCACATGATGTAGGCCTATGGACTGAACAAGAAACCACCAAAAATTTTAACCAGTCATCGTTCTCACAACACTGAGGACCAGTCATTCGAAATGACTTCTCCATGCATTTTATGCATTGGTAAAAGCACTATGATGAAAAGTGTGATATGTTTTCAGGTATCTCCTATACTAATAGAGCCACATGCTCACCGGTTTGCCACATGATGTAGGCCTATGGACTGAACAAGAAACCACCAAAAATTTTAACCAGTCATCGTTCTCACAACACTGAGGACCAGTCATTCGAAATGACTTCTCCATGCATTTTATGCATTGGTAAAAGCACTATGATGAAAAGTGTGATATGTTTTCAGGTATCTCCTATACTAATAGAGCCACATGCTCACCGGTTTGCCACATGATGTAGGCCTATGGACTGAACAAGAAACCACCAAAAATTTTAACCAGTCATCGTTCTCACAACACTGAGGACCAGTCATTCGAAATGACTTCTCCATGCATTTTATGCATTGGTAAAAGCACTATGATGAAAAGTGTGATATGTTTTCAGGTATCTCCTATACTATAGAGCCACATGCTCACCGGTTTGCCACATGATGTAGGCCTATGGACTGAACAAGAAACCACCAAAAATTTTAACCAGTCATCGTTCTCACAACACTGAGGACCAGTCATTCGAAATGACTTCTCCATGCATTTTATGCATTGGTAAAAGCACTATGATGAAAAGTGTGATATGTTTTCAGGTATCTCCTATACTAATAGAGCCACATGCTCACCGGTTTGCCACATGATGTAGGCCTATGGACTGAACAAGAAACCACCAAAATTTTAACCAGTCATCGTTCTCACAACACTGAGGACCAGTCATTCGAAATGACTTCTCCATGCATTTTATGCATTGGTAAAAGCACTATGATGAAAAGTGTGATATGTTTTCAGGTATCTCCTATACTAATAGAGCCACATGCTCACCGGTTTGCCACATGATGTAGGCCTATGGACTGAACAAGAAACCACCAAAAATTTTAACCAGTCATCGTTCTCACAACACTGAGGACCAGTCATTCGAAATGACTTCTCCATGCATTTTATGCATTGGTAAAAGCACTATGATGAAAAGTGTGATATGTTTTCAGGTATCTCCTATACTAATAGAGCCACATGCTCACCGGTTTGCCACATGATGTAGGCCTATGGACTGAACAAGAAAACACCAAAAATTTTAACCAGTCATCGTTCTCACAACACTGAGGACCAGTCATTCGAAATGACTTCTCCATGCATTTTATGCATTGGTAAAAGCACTATGATGAAAAGTGTGATATGTTTTAAGGTATCTCCTATACTAATAGAGCCACATGCTCACCGGTTTGCCACATGATGTAGGCCTATGGACTGAACAAGAAACCACCAAAAATTTTAACCAGTCATCGTTCTCACAACACTGAGGACCAGTCATTCGAAATGACTTCTCCATGCATTTTATGCATTGGTAAAAGCACTATGATGAAAAGTGTGATATGTTTTCAGGTATCTCCTATACTAATAGAGCCACATGCTCACCGGTTTGCCACATGATGTAGGCCTATGGACTGAACAAGAAACCACCAAAAATTTTAACCAGTCATCGTTCTCACAATACTGAGGACCAGTCATTCGAAATGACTTCTCCATAGCATTTTATGCATTGGTAAAAGCACTATGATGAAAAGTGTGATATGTTTTCAGGTATCTCCTATACTAATAGAGCCACATGCTCACCGGGTTTGCCACATGATGTAGGCCTATGGACTGAACAAGAAACCACCAAAAATTTTAACCAGTCATCGTTCTCACAACACTGAGGACCAGTCATTCGAAATGACTTCTCCATGCATTTTATGCATTGGTAAAAGCACTATGATGAAAAGTGTGATATGTTTTCAGGTATCTTCTATACTAATAGAGCCACATGCTCACCGGTTTGCCACATGATGTAGGCCTATGGACTGAACAAGAAACCACCAAAAATTTTAACCAGTCATCGTTCTCACAACACTGAGGACCAGTCATTCGAAATGACTTCTCCATGCATTTTATGCATTGGTAAAAGCACTATGATGAAAAGTGTGATATGTTTTCAGGTATCTCCTATACTAATAGAGCCACCATGCTCACCGGTTTGCCACATGATGTAGGCCTATGGACTGAACAAGAAACCACCAAAAATTTTAACCAGTCATCGTTCTCACAACACTGAGGACCAGTCATTCGAAATGACTTCTCCATGCATTTTATGCATTGGTAAAAGCACTATGATGAAAAGTGTGATATGTTTTCAGGTATCTCCTATACTAATAGAGCCACATGCTCACCGGTTTGCCACATGATGTAGGCCTATGGACTGAACAAGAAACCACCAAAAATTTTAACCAGTCATCGTTCTCACAACACTGAGGACCAGTCATTCGAAATGACTTCTCCATGCATTTTATGCATTGGTAAAAGCACTATGATGAAAAGTGTGATATGTTTTCAGGTATCTCCTATACTAATAGAGCCACATGCTCACCAGGTTTGCCACATGATGTAGGCCTATGGACTGAACAAGAACCACCAAAAATTTAAACCAGTCATCGTTCTCACAACACTGAGGACCAGTCATTCGAAATGACTTCTCCATGCATTTTATGCATTGGTAAAGCACTATGATGAAAAGTGTGATATGTTTTCAGGTATCTCCTATACTAATAGAGCCACATGCTCACCGGTTTGCCACATGATGTAGGCCTATGTACTGAACAAGAAACCACCAAAAATTTTAACCAGTCATCGTTCTCACAACACTGAGGACCAGTCATTCGAAATGACTTCTCCATGCATTTTATGCATTGGTAAAAGCACTATGATGAAAAGTGTGATATGTTTTCAGGTATCTCCTATACTAATAGAGCCACATGCTCACCGGATTTGCCACATGATGTAGGCCTATGTACTGAACAAGAAACCACCAAAATTTTAACCAGTCATCGTTCTCACAATACTGAGGACCAGTCATTCGAAATGACTTCTCCATGCATTTTATGCATTGGTAAAAGCACTATGATGAAAAGTGTGATATGTTTTCAGGTATCTCCTATACTAATAGAGCCACATGCTCACCAGTTTGCCACATGATGTAGGCCTATGGACTGAACAAGAAACCACCAAAAATTTTAACCAGTCATCGTTCTCACAACACTGAGGACCAGTCATTCGAAATGACTTCTCCATGCATTTTATGCATTGGTAAAAGCACTATGATGAAAAGTGTGATATGTTTTCAGGTATCTCCTATACTAATAGAGCCACATGCTCACCGGTTTGCCACATGATGTAGGCCTATGTACTGAACAAGAAACCACCAAAAATTTTAACCAGTCATCGTTCTCACAATACTGAGGACCAGTCATTCGAAATGACTTCTCCATGCATTTTATGCATTGGTAAAAGCACTATGATGAAAAGTGTGATATGTTTTCAGGTATCTCCTATACTAATAGAGCCACATGCTCACCGATTTGCCACATGATGTAGGCCTATGTACTGAACAAGAAACCACCAAAAATTTTAACCAGTCATCGTTCTCACAATACTGAGGACCAGTCATTCGAAATGACTTCTCCAGGCATTTTATGCATTTGTAAAAGCACTATGATGAAAAGTGTGATATGTTTTCAGGTATCTCCTATACTAATAGAGCCACATGCTCACCGGTTTGCCACATGATGTAGGCCTATGGACTGAACAAGAAACCACCAAAAATTTTAACCAGTCATCGTTCTCACAACACTGAGGACCAGTCATTCGAAATGACTTCTCCATGCATTTTATGCATTGGTAAAAGCACTATGATTAAAAGTGTGATATGTTTTCAGGTATCTCCTATACTAATAGAGCCACATGCTCACCGGTTTGCCACATGATGTAGGCCTATGGACTGAACAAGAAACCACCAAAAATTTTAACCAGTCATCGTTCTCACAACACTGAGGACCAGTCATTCGAAATGACTTCTCCATGCATTTTATGCATTGGTAAAAGCACTATGATGAAAAGTGTGATATGTTTTCAGGTTTCTCCTATACTAATAGAGCCACATGCTCACCGGTTTGCCACATGATGTAGGCCTATGGACTGAACAAGAAACCACCAAAAATTTTAACCAGTCATCGTTCTCACAACACTGAGGACCAGTCATTCGAAATGACTTCTCCATGCATTTTATGCATTGGTAAAAGCACTATGATGAAAAGTGTGATATGTTTTCAGGTATCTCCTATACTAATAGAGCCACATGCTCACCGGTTTGCCACATGATGTAGGCCTATGGACTGAACAAGAAACCACCAAAAATTTTAACCAGTCATCGTTCTCACAACACTGAGGACCAGTCATTCTAAATGACTTCTCCATACATTCTATGCATTGGTAAAAGCACTATGATGAAAAGTGTGATATGTTTTCAGGTATCTCCTATACTAATAGAGCCACATGCTCACCGGTTTGCCACATGATGTAGGCCTATGGACTGAGGTTTGCCACATGATGTAGGCCTATGGACTGAACAAGAAACCACCAAAAATTTTAACCAGTCATCGTTCTCACAACACTGAGGACCAGTCATTCGAAATGACTTCTCCATGCATTTTATGCATTGGTAAAAGCACTATGATGAAAAGTGTGATATGTTTTCAGGTATCTCCTATACTAATAGAGCCACATGCTCACCGGTTTGCCACATGATGTAGGCCTATGGACTGAACAAGAAACCACCAAAAATTTTAACCAGTCATCGTTCTCACAACACTGAGGACCAGTCATTCGAAATGACTTCTCCATGCATTTTATGCATTGGTAAAAGCACTATGATGAAAAGTGTGATATGTTTTCAGGTATCTCTTATACTAATAGAGCCACATGCTCACCGGTTTGCCACATGATGTAGGCCTATGGACTGAACAAGAAACCACCAAAAATTTTAACCAGTCATCGTTCTCACAACACTGAGGACCAGTCATTCGAAATGACTTCTCCATGCATTTTATGCATTGGTAAAAGCACTATGATGAAAAGTGTGATATGTTTTCAGGTATCTCCTATACTAATAGAGCCACATGCTCACCGGTTTGCCACATGATGTAGGCCTATGGACTGAACAAGAAACCACCAAAAATTTTAACCAGTCATCGTTCTCACAATACTGAGGACCAGTCATTCGAAATGACTTCTCCATGCATTTTATGCATTGGTAAAAGCACTATGATGAAAAGTGTGATATGTTTTCAGGTATCTCCTATACTAATAGAGCTACATGCTCACCGGTTTGCCACATGATGTAGGCCTATGGACTGAACAAGAAACCACCAAAAATTTTAACCAGTCATCGTTCTCACAACACTGAGGACCAGTCATTCGAAATGACTTCTCCATGCATTTTATGCATTGGTAAAAGCACTATGATGAAAAGTGTGATATGTTTTCAGGTTTCTCCTATACTAATAGAGCCACATGCTCACCGGTTTGCCACATGATGTAGGCCTATGGACTGAACAAGAAACCACCAAAAATTTTAACCAGTCATCGTTCTCACAACACTGAGGACCAGTCATTCGAAATGACTTCTCCATGCATTTTATGCATTGGTAAAAGCACTATGATGAAAAGTGTGATATGTTTTCAGGTATCTCCTATACTAATAGAGCCACATGCTCACCGGTTTGCCACATGATGTAGGCCTATGGACTGAACAAGAAACCACCAAAAATTTTAACCAGTCATCGTTCTCACAACACTGAGGACCAGTCATTCGAAATGACTTCTCCATGCATTTTATGCATTGGTAAAAGCACTATGATGAAAAGTGTGATATGTTTTCAGGTATCTCCTATACTAATAGAGCCACATGCTCACCGGTTTGCCACATGATGTAGGCCTATGGACTGAACAAGAAACCACCAAAAATTTTAACCAGTCATCGTTCTCACAACACTGAGGACCAGTCATTCGAAATGACTTCTCCATGCATTTTATGCATTGGTAAAAGCACTATGATGAAAAGTGTGATATGTTTTCAGGTATCTCCTATACTAATAGAGCCACATGCTCACCGGTTTGCCACATGATGTAGGCCTATGGACTGAACAAGAAACCACCAAAAATTTTAACCAGTCATCGTTCTCACAACACTGAGGACCAGTCATTCGAAATGACTTCTCCATGCATTTTATGCATTGGTAAAAGCACTATGATGAAAAGTGTGATATGTTTTCAGGTATCTCCTATATTAATAGAGTCACATGCTCACCGGTTTGCCACATGATGTAGGCCTATGGACTGAACAAGAAACCACCAAAAATTTTAACCAGTCATCGTTCTCACAACACTGAGGACCAGTCATTCGAAATGACTTCTCCATGCATTTTATGCATTGGTAAAAGCACTATGATGAAAAGTGTGATATGTTTTCAGGTATCTCCTATACTAATAGAGCCACATGCTCACCGGTTTGCCACATGATGTAGGCCTATGGACTGAACAAGAAACCACCAAAAATTTTAACCAGTCATCGTTCTCACAACACTGAGGACCAGTCATTCGAAATGACTTCTCCATGCATTTTATGCATTGGTAAAAGCACTATGATGAAAAGTGTGATATGTTTTCAGGTATCTCCTATACTAATAGAGCCACATGCTCACCGGTTTGCCACATTATGTAGGCCTATGGACTGAACAAGAAACCACCAAAAATTTTAACCAGTCATCGTTCTCACAACACTGAGGACCAGTCATTCGAAATGACTTCTCCATGCATTTTATGCATTGGTAAAAGCACTATGATGAAAAGTGTGATATGTTTTAAGGTATCTCCTATACTAATAGAGCCACATGCTCACCGGTTTGCCACATGATGTAGGCCTATGGACTGAACAAGAAACCACCAAAAATTTTAACCAGTCATCGTTCTCACAACACTGAGGACCAGTCATTCGAAATGACTTCTCCATGCATTTTATGCATTGGTAAAAGCACTATGATGAAAAGTGTGATATGTTTTCAGGTATCTCCTATACTAATAGAGCCACATGCTCACCGGTTTGCCACATGATGTAGGCCTATGGACTGAACAAGAAACCACCAAAAATTTTAACCAGTCATCGTTCTCACAATACTGAGGACCAGTCATTCGAAATGACTTCTCCATACATTTTATGCATTGGTAAAAGCACTATGATGAAAAGTGTGATATGTTTTCAGGTATCTCCTATACTAATAGAGCCACATGCTCACCGGTTTGCCACATGATGTAGGCCTATGGACTGAACAAGAAACCACCAAAAATTTTAACCAGTCATCGTTCTCACAACACTGAGGACCAGTCATTCGAAATGACTTCTCCATGCATTTTATGCATTGGTAAAAGCACTATGATGAAAAGTGTGATATGTTTTCAGGTATCTCCTATACTAATAGAGCCACATGCTCACCGGTTTGCCACATGATGTAGGCCTATGGACTGAACAAGAAACCACCAAAAATTTTAACCAGTCATCGTTCTCACAACACTGAGGACCAGTCATTCGAAATGACTTCTCCATGCATTTTATGCATTGGTAAAAGCACTATGATGAAAAGTGTGATATGTTTTCAGGTATCTCCTATACTAATAGAGCCACATGCTCACCGGTTTGCCACATGATGTAGGCCTATGGACTGAACAAGAAACCACCAAAAATTTTAACCAGTCATCGTTCTCACAACACTGAGGACCAGTCATTCGAAATGACTTCTCCATGCATTTTATGCATTGGTAAAAGCACTATGATGAAAAGTGTGATATGTTTTCAGGTATCTCCTATACTAATAGAGCCACATGCTCACCGGTTTGCCACATGATGTAGGCCTATGTACTGAACAAGAAACCACCAAAAATTTTAACCAGTCATCGTTCTCACAATACTGAGGACCAGTCATTCGAAATGACTTCTCCATGCATTTTATGCATTGGTAAAAGCACTATGATGAAAAGTGTGATATGTTTTCAGGTATCTCCTATACTAATAGAGCCACATGCTCACCAGTTTGCCACATGATGTAGGCCTATGGACTGAACAAGAAACCACCAAAAATTTTAACCAGTCATCGTTCTCACAACACTGAGGACCAGTCATTCGAAATGACTTCTCCATGCATTTTATGCATTGGTAAAAGCACTATGATGAAAAGTGTGATATGTTTTCAGGTATCTCCTATACTAATAGAGCCACATGCTCACCGGTTTGCCACATGATGTAGGCCTATGTACTGAACAAGAAACCACCAAAAATTTTAACCAGTCATCGTTCTCACAATACTGAGGACCAGTCATTCGAAATGACTTCTCCATGCATTTTATGCATTGGTAAAAGCACTATGATGAAAAGTGTGATATGTTTTCAGGTATCTCCTATACTAATAGAGCCACATGCTCACCGATTTGCCACATGATGTAGGCCTATGTACTGAACAAGAAACCACCAAAAATTTTAACCAGTCATCGTTCTCACAATACTGAGGACCAGTCATTCGAAATGACTTCTCCATGCATTTTATGCATTGGTAAAAGCACTATGATGAAAAGTGTGATATGTTTTCAGGTATCTCCTATACTAATAGAGCCACATGCTCACCAGGTTTGCCACATGATGTAGGCCTATGGACTGAACAAGAAACCACCAAAAATTTTAACCAGTCATCGTTCTCACAACACTGAGGACCAGTCATTCGAAATGACTTCTCCATGCATTTTATGCATTGGTAAAAGCACTATGATGAAAAGTGTGATATGTTTTCAGGTATCTCCTATACTAATAGAGCCACATGCTCACCGGTTTGCCACATGATGTAGGCCTATGTACTGAACAAGAAACCACCAAAAATTTTAACCAGTCATCGTTCTCACAATACTGAGGACCAGTCATTCGAAATGACTTCTCCATGCATTTTATGCATTGGTAAAAGCACTATGATGAAAAGTGTGATATGTTTTCAGGTATCTCCTATACTAATAGAGCCACATGCTCACCGGATTTGCCACATGATGTAGGCCTATGGACTGAACAAGAAACCACCAAAAATTTTAACCAGTCATCGTTCTCACAATACTGAGGACCAGTCATTCGAAATGACTTCTCCATGCATTTTATGCATTGGTAAAAGCACTATGATGAAAAGTGTGATATGTTTTCAGGTATCTCCTATACTAATAGAGCCACATGCTCACCGGTTTGCCACATGATGTAGGCCTATGGACTGAACAAGAAACCACCAAAAATTTTAACCAGTCATCGTTCTCACAACACTGAGGACCAGTCATTCGAAATGACTTCTCCATGCATTTTATGCATTGGTAAAAGCACTATGATGAAAAGTGTGATATGTTTTCAGGTATCTCCTATACTAATAGAGCCACATGCTCACCGGTTTGCCACATGATGTAGGCCTATGGACTGAACAAGAAACCACCAAAAATTTTAACCAGTCATCGTTCTCACAACACTGAGGACCAGTCATTCGAAATGACTTCTCCATGCATTTTATGCATTGGTAAAAGCACTATGATGAAAAGTGTGATATGTTTTCAGGTATCTCCTATACTAATAGAGCCACATGCTCACCGGTTTGCCACATGATGTAGGCCTATGGACTGAACAAGAAACCACCAAAAATTTTAACCAGTCATCGTTCTCACAACACTGAGGACCAGTCATTCGAAATGACTTCTCCATGCATTTTATGCATTGGTAAAAGCACTATGATGAAAAGTGTGATATGTTTTCAGGTATCTCCTATACTAATAGAGCCACATGCTCACCGGTTTGCCACATGATGTAGGCCTATGGACTGAACAAGAAACCACCAAAAATTTTAACCAGTCATCGTTCTCACAACACTGAGGACCAGTCATTCGAAATGACTTCTCCATGCATTTTATGCATTGGTAAAAGCACTATGATGAAAAGTGTGATATGTTTTCAGGTATCTCCTATACTAATAGAGCCACATGCTCACCGGTTTGCCACATGATGTAGGCCTATGGACTGAACAAGAAACCACCAAAAATTTTAACCAGTCATCGTTCTCACAACACTGAGGACCAGTCATTCGAAATGACTTCTCCATGCATTTTATGCATTGGTAAAAGCACTATGATGAAAAGTGTGATATGTTTTCAGGTATCTCCTATACTAATAGAGCCACATGCTCACCGGTTTGCCACATGATGTAGGCCTATGGACTGAACAAGAAACCACCAAAAATTTTAACCAGTCATCGTTCTCACAACACTGAGGACCAGTCATTCGAAATGACTTCTCCATGCATTTTATGCATTGGTAAAAGCACTATGATGAAAAGTGTGATATGTTTTCAGGTATCTCCTATACTAATAGAGCCACATGCTCACCGGTTTGCCACATGATGTAGGCCTATGGACTGAACAAGAAACCACCAAAAATTTTAACCAGTCATCGTTCTCACAACACTGAGGACCAGTCATTCGAAATGACTTCTCCATGCATTTTATGCATTGGTAAAAGCACTATGATGAAAAGTGTGATATGTTTTCAGGTATCTCCTATACTAATAGAGCCACATGCTCACCGGTTTGCCACATGATGTAGGCCTATGGACTGAACAAGAAACCACCAAAAATTTTAACCAGTCATCGTTCTCACAACACTGAGGACCAGTCATTCGAAATGACTTCTCCATGCATTTTATGCATTGGTAAAAGCACTATGATGAAAAGTGTGATATGTTTTCAGGTATCTCCTATACTAATAGAGCCACATGCTCACCGGTTTGCCACATGATGTAGGCCTATGGACTGAACAAGAAACCACCAAAAATTTTAACCAGTCATCGTTCTCACAACACTGAGGACCAGTCATTCGAAATGACTTCTCCATGCATTTTATGCATTGGTAAAAGCACTATGATGAAAAGTGTGATATGTTTTCAGGTATCTCCTATACTAATAGAGCCACATGCTCACCGGTTTGCCACATGATGTAGGCCTATGGACTGAACAAGAAACCACCAAAAATTTTAACCAGTCATCGTTCTCACAACACTGAGGACCAGTCATTCGAAATGACTTCTCCATGCATTTTATGCATTGGTAAAAGCACTATGATGAAAAGTGTGATATGTTTTCAGGTATCTCCTATACTAATAGAGCCACATGCTCACCGGTTTGCCACATGATGTAGGCCTATGGACTGAACAAGAAACCACCAAAAATTTTAACCAGTCATCGTTCTCACAACACTGAGGACCAGTCATTCGAAATGACTTCTCCATGCATTTTATGCATTGGTAAAAGCACTATGATGAAAAGTGTGATATGTTTTCAGGTATCTCCTATACTAATAGAGCCACATGCTCACCGGTTTGCCACATGATGTAGGCCTATGGACTGAACAAGAAACCACCAAAAATTTTAACCAGTCATCGTTCTCACAACACTGAGGACCAGTCATTCGAAATGACTTCTCCATGCATTTTATGCATTGGTAAAAGCACTATGATGAAAAGTGTGATATGTTTTCAGGTATCTCCTATACTAATAGAGCCACATGCTCACCGGTTTGCCACATGATGTAGGCCTATGGACTGAACAAGAAACCACCAAAAATTTTAACCAGTCATCGTTCTCACAACACTGAGGACCAGTCATTCGAAATGACTTCTCCATGCATTTTATGCATTGGTAAAAGCACTATGATGAAAAGTGTGATATGTTTTCAGGTATCTCCTATACTAATAGAGCCACATGCTCACCGGTTTGCCACATGATGTAGGCCTATGGACTGAACAAGAACAACAGAAACCACCAAAAATTTTAACCAGTCATCGTTCTCACAACACTGAGGACCAGTCATTCGAAATGACTTCTCCATGCATTTTATGCATTGGTAAAAGCACTATGATGAAAAGTGTGATATGTTTTCAGGTATCTCCTATACTAATAGAGCCACATGCTCACCGGTTTGCCACATGATGTAGGCCTATGGACTGAACAAGAAACCACCAAAAATTTTAACCAGTCATCGTTCTCACAACACTGAGGACCAGTCATTCGAAATGACTTCTCCATGCATTTTATGCATTGGTAAAAGCACTATGATGAAAAGTGTGATATGTTTTCAGGTATCTCCTATACTAATAGAGCCACATGCTCACCGGTTTGCCACATGATGTAGGCCTATGGACTGAACAAGAAACCACCAAAAATTTTAACCAGTCATCGTTCTCACAACACTGAGGACCAGTCATTCGAAATGACTTCTCCATGCATTTTATGCATTGGTAAAAGCACTATGATGAAAAGTGTGATATGTTTTCAGGTATCTCCTATACTAATAGAGCCACATGCTCACCGGTTTGCCACATGATGTAGGCCTATGGACTGAACAAGAAACCACCAAAAATTTTAACCAGTCATCGTTCTCACAACACTGAGGACCAGTCATTCGAAATGACTTCTCCATGCATTTTATGCATTGGTAAAAGCACTATGATGAAAAGTGTGATATGTTTTCAGGTATCTCCTATACTAATAGAGCCACATGCTCACCGGTTTGCCACATGATGTAGGCCTATGGACTGAACAAGAAACCACCAAAAATTTTAACCAGTCATCGTTCTCACAACACTGAGGACCAGTCATTCGAAATGACTTCTCCATGCATTTTATGCATTGGTAAAAGCACTATGATGAAAAGTGTGATATGTTTTCAGGTATCTCCTATACTAATAGAGCCACATGCTCACCGGTTTGCCACATGATGTAGGCCTATGGACTGAACAAGAAACACCAAAAATTTTAACCAGTCATCGTTCTCACAACACTGAGGACCAGTCATTCGAAATGACTTCTCCATGCATTTTATGCATTGGTAAAAGCACTATGATGAAAAGTGTGATATGTTTTCAGGTATCTCCTATACTAATAGAGCCACATGCTCACCGGTTTGCCACATGATGTAGGCCTATGGACTGAACAAGAAACCACCAAAAATTTTAACCAGTCATCGTTCTCACAACACTGAGGACCAGTCATTCGAAATGACTTCTCCATGCATTTTATGCATTGGTAAAAGCACTATGATGAAAAGTGTGATATGTTTTCAGGTATCTCCTATACTAATAGAGCCACATGCTCACCGGTTTGCCACATGATGTAGGCCTATGGACTGAACAAGAAACCACCAAAAATTTTAACCAGTCATCGTTCTCACAACACTGAGGACCAGTCATTCGAAATGACTTCTCCATGCATTTTATGCATTGGTAAAAGCACTATGATGAAAAGTGTGATATGTTTTCAGGTATCTCCTATACTAATAGAGCCACATGCTCACCGGTTTGCCACATGATGTAGGCCTATGGACTGAACAAGAAACCACCAAAAATTTTAACCAGTCATCGTTCTCACAACACTGAGGACCAGTCATTCGAAATGACTTCTCCATGCATTTTATGCATTGGTAAAAGCACTATGATGAAAAGTGTGATATGTTTTCAGGTATCTCCTATACTAATAGAGCCACATGCTCACCGGTTTGCCACATGATGTAGGCCTATGGACTGAACAAGAAACCACCAAAAATTTTAACCAGTCATCGTTCTCACAACACTGAGGACCAGTCATTCGAAATGACTTCTCCATGCATTTTATGCATTGGTAAAAGCACTATGATGAAAAGTGTGATATGTTTTCAGGTATCTCCTATACTAATAGAGCCACATGCTCACCGGTTTGCCACATGATGTAGGCCTATGGACTGAACAAGAAACCACCAAAAATTTTAACCAGTCATCGTTCTCACAACACTGAGGACCAGTCATTCGAAATGACTTCTCCATGCATTTTATGCATTGGTAAAAGCACTATGATGAAAAGTGTGATATGTTTTCAGGTATCTCCTATACTAATAGAGCCACATGCTCACCGGTTTGCCACATGATGTAGGCCTATGTACTGAACAAGAAACCACCAAAAATTTTAACCAGTCATCGTTCTCACAATACTGAGGACCAGTCATTCGAAATGACTTCTCCATGCATTTTATGCATTGGTAAAAGCACTATGATGAAAAGTGTGATATGTTTTCAGGTATCTCCTATACTAATAGAGCCACATGCTCACCAGTTTGCCACATGATGTAGGCCTATGGACTGAACAAGAAACCACCAAAAATTTTAACCAGTCATCGTTCTCACAACACTGAGGACCAGTCATTCGAAATGACTTCTCCATGCATTTTATGCATTGGTAAAAGCACTATGATGAAAAGTGTGATATGTTTTCAGGTATCTCCTATACTAATAGAGCCACATGCTCACCGGTTTGCCACATGATGTAGGCCTATGGACTGAACAAGAAACCACCAAAAATTTTAACCAGTCATCGTTCTCACAACACTGAGGACCAGTCATTCGAAATGACTTCTCCATGCATTTTATGCATTGGTAAAAGCACTATGATGAAAAGTGTGATATGTTTTCAGGTATCTCCTATACTAATAGAGCCACATGCTCACCGGTTTGCCACATGATGTAGGCCTATGGACTGAACAAGAAACCACCAAAAATTTTAACCAGTCATCGTTCTCACAACACTGAGGACCAGTCATTCGAAATGACTTCTCCATGCATTTTATGCATTGGTAAAAGCACTATGATGAAAAGTGTGATATGTTTTCAGGTATCTCCTATACTAATAGAGCCACATGCTCACCGGTTTGCCACATGATGTAGGCCTATGGACTGAACAAGAAACCACCAAAAATTTTAACCAGTCATCGTTCTCACAACACTGAGGACCAGTCATTCGAAATGACTTCTCCATGCATTTTATGCATTGGTAAAAGCACTATGATGAAAAGTGTGATATGTTTTCAGGTATCTCCTATACTAATAGAGCCACATGCTCACCGGTTTGCCACATGATGTAGGCCTATGGACTGAACAAGAAACCACCAAAAATTTTAACCAGTCATCGTTCTCACAACACTGAGGACCAGTCATTCGAAATGACTTCTCCATGCATTTTATGCATTGGTAAAAGCACTATGATGAAAAGTGTGATATGTTTTCAGGTATCTCCTATACTAATAGAGCCACATGCTCACCGGTTTGCCACATGATGTAGGCCTATGGACTGAACAAGAAACCACCAAAAATTTTAACCAGTCATCGTTCTCACAACACTGAGGACCAGTCATTCGAAATGACTTCTCCATGCATTTTATGCATTGGTAAAAGCACTATGATGAAAAGTGTGATATGTTTTCAGGTATCTCCTATACTAATAGAGCCACATGCTCACCGGTTTGCCACATGATGTAGGCCTATGGACTGAACAAGAAACCACCAAAAATTTTAACCAGTCATCGTTCTCACAACACTGAGGACCAGTCATTCGAAATGACTTCTCCATGCATTTTATGCATTGGTAAAAGCACTATGATGAAAAGTGTGATATGTTTTCAGGTATCTCCTATACTAATAGAGCCACATGCTCACCGGTTTGCCACATGATGTAGGCCTATGGACTGAACAAGAAACCACCAAAAATTTTAACCAGTCATCGTTCTCACAACACTGAGGACCAGTCATTCGAAATGACTTCTCCATGCATTTTATGCATTGGTAAAAGCACTATGATGAAAAGTGTGATATGTTTTCAGGTATCTCCTATACTAATAGAGCCACATGCTCACCGGTTTGCCACATGATGTAGGCCTATGGACTGAACAAGAAACCACCAAAAATTTTAACCAGTCATCGTTCTCACAACACTGAGGACCAGTCATTCGAAATGACTTCTCCATGCATTTTATGCATTGGTAAAAGCACTATGATGAAAAGTGTGATATGTTTTCAGGTATCTCCTATATTAATAGAGCCACATGCTCACCGGTTTGCCACATGATGTAGGCCTATGGACTGAACAAGAAACCACCAAAAATTTTAACCAGTCATCGTTCTCACAACACTGAGGACCAGTCATTCGAAATGACTTCTCCATGCATTTTATGCATTGGTAAAAGCACTATGATGAAAAGTGTGATATGTTTTCAGGTATCTCCTATACTAATAGAGCCACATGCTCACCGGTTTGCCACATGATGTAGGCCTATGGACTGAACAAGAAACCACCAAAAATTTTAACCAGTCATCGTTCTCACAACACTGAGGACCAGTCATTCGAAATGA